>NW_006780611.1:10464653-10498119 GCF_000442215.2 Lipotes vexillifer | reverse complement strand
TGTTGCTGCTGATTCTCCAGGGCCTGGCGGGTGGTGAGAGAAGGAGGGACCTTTTTCCAGGGCTCAGGATTTTTTCACGACCACAAACTCCAGTGAAAACAGGCCTCTCCCGGGAAGGGGCTTGGGGTCCGGGGGACCCCGTCACGACTCTGCTTGTCCTGCTTTTCCAGGGGGAGGTGACTATCCACTACAACAAGCTGCAGGCGGACCCCAAGCAGGGCATGTCCCTGGACATTGGTAAGCTGAGCTGGGGCACTGGCGTCCAGTGGCCCCATAAGCCCCTGTTCTGCCTTCTTATGACAATGCATCAGTACTCACATGGATATGGTCTCTGACTCTTCTGACCAAGCCGATCCAAAGGGCCTGGGAGGACCCAGGGGTGCTCCCCCTGCAGCTGGTCCCAGGAACCTGTCCCTGGTTTCTCCCTGCCCTGTGTTTTACCCCCTTCCCCCAGCCACCTCCTCTAGGACCTTGCTGCCCTAGGGCTGTCCTTTGTAGGGCAGCCCTCCAGCTCACCAGGCTCAGTCCCTCACCCTTCTGAAAGGGAGGGCAGCCCAGCCCTGGCCTGGTACCTCATGCCCACCTGCATACCCCTCCTCAGCCCTGGCCCCTTCTATGCACCTGCTCCCAGAAAGGCTCAGGGTCTGAACTGGACCTCAGCTCTGGGGCAGAAGCCAGCCCTTCTTTCCATAGCATGCCCTGGGACATGTCACCTCCTGCTAGGGGGTCTGGGCCTTGGTTCTGTGGAAGCTTCAAGGCTCAAGAGCTGGACAGAAGCTTCAGGGTCCTCTGGGCCAGCCACTTCATTCCAGATCAAGGCCCGAGATCCAGAGAGACGCTTTGTCCCCTGGGTGAAGGCACACCCAGATCTCCTGGCTCTGGGATCCAGCACCCTTTTCCTACACCCTTGGGCCACAGCCTCCTCCTGGTTTTTAAGGAAAGAGGCTAAGGGCAGATCAAGTCTGTCCTGGAGGTTCTTCCTCTAAAACCCTCTGGTCCCATCCTAGTCCCCTTCCAAGGACCGAGTATGTGACCACATATGCAGTAACCGAGTCTGGAGCCTGAGGCCAGTTGTCACTGATGGTGCCTCTGCTCCCGGAAGTGGAGAGACGGAGGAGAGGTTCCCCGCGGTTGGCCTGTCAGCTGGTATCAAGCCTGGGCAGCCCTGGGCTCTCAGTGGTAGCCAGTAGCCGCTTTGCGTGCCAGGCCCTTGGTTAAGCGCTTTACATGTTTACCCTTCCAGGCTCCCAGCGCCTCCCTCAGGTAGAGAGTGAACAGGGCGGGGGCCCAGAACCCCTCGCTGGGACCCTCCCTACCTCACAGTCACCCACACACCAAACCCCGCTTCAGCCCCTTCTGCCCCTCGTGTCGCTCCCAGTGAGTCGCGATGGGGCGGGGATGGCCTGGGGGCCCAGGCTCTACCTCACTGAGTCCCTTTCTCACCTGGTCCCAGTGTTGAAGAAGGTGAAGCATCGGCTGGTTGAGAACATGAGTTCGGGGACCGCAGATGCTCTGGGCCTGAGCCGGGCCATCCTGTGCAATGGTGAGTCCCCTCCTTCCACCCCCTGACCCTCGGTCCCGGGGGACTCAGGCCCAGGCCTCAGGGGAGGGGGTACCATGGCTGCCCACCAGGCTGCACCCTTGGAGGCCTCTCCCGCTCCCAGAGCATTCACAGTAGTCAGCGTAGGCATCTTAACAGCCAGTGTCTTCCATTCCCCAGCAAGGGTTCACGGGCCCAGGTCACAGATGAGACAGATTCATGGTGGGGAGGTGTCTCCCTCCAGCTCCCCAAGCTGGTGACTTCGCCACTGCCCCCAGCTGCTCTCACGCAACCAAGGCCTCCCCCCCCCACCCCACGCCAGCCCAGCTCCACCCTGTGCCCTCTTGTCACCCCAGCATGCACTGCGCTGCTCCCACACTGCCCGCTCTGCCCCGCCTCTCTCCAGGAGGTGGCGCTGCTGCCCGCATTCCGGGGCTGGAGGTGGCTGCCCGCCTAGGGCTGGGGGAAAACCGCGTACACGCACATTCGCGCCCACGCATGCGTGCGCGCGCGCTCTCCCCAGGGGGCCGGTGAAGCACTCGGTCCTGCTCCTGCTGTCACCAGCCTGAGTTTATAAATAGCAGCAGCTCTGCTGTGTACGTGTGGGGACAGATATAAATACCTACGTACATTGTAGGCTCAGCTGGGCACACTGGGCTTTATTGGCTGGGATGCAGGGGAGGGGGGGCTCTGAGCTTGTTCCAAATGGGGTACAAAAGTGGCGGCTGCTATTTCCAGCTTCTTGGTGTCTATAAATCCCTGTTACTGTAGTTACCATGCGTTGGGATGAAATTAGAACTGGTTGTTGTGTTTTTCCCCCCAGACCTTGCAATTTCCCCAGCCTTAAATAGGGTTTCTAAAATTGAAGCCGTCATGATGTCCCATGACCCAGCTAAAAACAACAGCATGGCGCTTACGTGGCTCCTTCCCTGCCAGGCTGGCCGAGGGCCAAGGCTCTGGGGAGCCAGGGCCTGGAGGCCAGCCCAGTGGCCGAAGCCTCCTGAAGACCTCCGAGGCGCTCCCTTCCAGCCCCCAGAGCCCAGGCCTTCCTCCCTGACAGCCCAACACACAGCCGCCTTCTCTGCCCAGAGAAAGGCCCAGGCCCGGCTTCTGCTACTCCCCTTCTCTCCTGCCACTCTGAAAACCCTGACCCAGGTCAGCACAGGAGCCTGGGGGGCAGAGGGCACCCCAGCCTGCACAGCCCTCGCTGTGTGCCTTTAGGCAAGTTGCTTTACTTCTCAGTCCCTCGATTTTCTCTATAAGATGAGCAAAGTAGTCTCTGCCTCCAAGGCTCATGTGGCAGAAGGTGTGAGCTGCGGGGAGGGCACTCAGTATGGCCAGGCCCCATCTAGGAGGTGCCGAGCAAGGAAGCCACCGACATGGGCCCTGCCCTGCATTTGCTGCCTGTGTCCCCGGTGGGGAGTTGGGGGTGGACCTCAGCCCTGTTGGAGTGGAGGAGGTTGCCACTCGCTGCTGGTGGGAGTCCCACCCACCCCGATCTGGAATGCGGCCGCCTCCCTGTCAATCCACTTGCTCTCCTTTCGAGCCCTTGAGGTGAGGCAACTGCCCCTGCCCCTCAGCTTACGGCCCTTACTGTCCCGGCCAGTCATGGCCTGGCCACTGTCACTGCTGGACTATAAGCCTTGAGGGCACAACTCGGATTTCATTCACCACGGTCGTTCCTGGGCCTAACGGGGTCCGGCACACGGTGGGTGCTCAGTAAACTACCTGTGAAGCCAGCGAAGATGATCACCAGGGCCCGCTCCCGTGCAAGCTCCTCCTTGAAGCCCTCGCTGAGTTTCTCTCCCCTCCCTGAGTGCTCTCGCCTCTGAGCCGGCCGGTGGTGGTGGGGCTGCCTTGGAGCCTACCTTAGAGTTATTGTCGAGGCGTCCCGTCTCTGCTGCTTGTCTCTGACTGCCTTGCTCCTTGGCCATCAGCAGGGAGTGTGTTAGAAGTCCCAGGGCCTTGACCGCCGGGCATGGGCCTGCCTTCTGCTGGCCGTGGGGAGCCACCCGCGGCCTTGGCCTTGGGAATGGCCCAACTGGTTTTCACTCCTGATTTCTGGAAGTACCCACCTCCTCTTCACCTTTCTGCCCCTTTGCTGTGTCCCAGCCTGCTGGGGTGGCGCTCATCTCAGGAGCATCCTGAGGGCTGCCCTGCCTACCTCCACTTGTCTGGGTGTGCCGGGCTCTCTGCAAAACACCAGTGAGCCCAGCTGACCCTGAGATGCCGAGTCCCCCTCCCTGGGACCACATCCTGTGCTGCTCCTCTGGGGGCGACCTTGCCCCTCCCAAGCCTGGCTCAGGTGACCTGTGGGTCTCTCCCCTGACCCTGTGGCTCTCTGATCCCCACAGATGGGCTTGTCAAGAGGCTTGAGGAGCTGGAGCGGACCGCCGAGCTGTATAAAGGTGGGCAGGTAGCTGGCAGCCCCATGGTGGGTGGGGTATCCCAGTCTGGAAAGTGCCTGGCACTGGCTCTGCCCTGGGGTGGAGCTCTGGAGCCCTGCTCTAAAGATGATGGCAGTGGGGGCAGAGTGCCAGCCTATGCAATTCTAGGACCATGGCCATTAAATATTCTTAAGGAAAAAAAATCTTAAGACATACTTCTTTTTTTTAAAATAAATTTATTTATTTTGGGCTGTGTTGGGTCTTCGTTGCTGCTCGCAGGCTTTCTCTAGTTGCAGCGAGTGGGGGCTACTCTTTGTTGCGGTGCGCGGGCTCATCACCGTGGCTTCTCTTGTTGCCGAGTATGGGCTCTAGGCTTGCGGGCTTCAGTAGTTGTAGCACGCGGGCTCAGTAGTTGTGGCTCGCGGGCTCTAGAGCGCAGGCTCAGTAGTTGTGGCCCACGGGCTTAGTTGCTCCACGGCATGTGGGATCTTCCCGGACCAGGGCTTGAACCCATGTCCCCTGCATTGGCAGGCGATTCTTAACCACTGCGCCACCAGGGAAGCCCAAGACATACTTTTTCTGATTGTAAAAGTAATACATGCCCATAAAAATCAAATAATGGCACATGTAACCCTAGCGAGAAGAGTCTGAAACCCAGGAACAGTGAGGGCCTCGGGGTGGGGTGGGCGTTTGGAGGCCGTGTCCCGAGCCAGTGTGGTCCCCACCATGTGCCCCCAGCCCCCTCAGTTGGGTCTCTCCCACAGGGATGACAGAACACACCAAGAACCTCCTACGGGCCTTTTATGAGCTGTCACAGACGCACCGGGGTAAGGATGCCCCAAACCTGCTGCGTGACCCTGGAAAAACCCTTGTTTCCCTCTGGGCTCAGCACCTCCCCTACACCCATACAGTGAGGGTGCGGCCAAGCTCCTCCCTGGGGCCTTTCTCACGCCCATGCTTAGGCAGACACCGCAGCATCTGACCTCGGGCCAGGTTTGGGCTGGGCACTGTCTAGATGCTGGGGTGTAGCAACAATGGGGCCAGCGGGGGGCAGGTAGACCAGCTAGTCTTTTTTTTTTTGGCCGCACTGTGCGGCTTGTGGGATCTTAGTTCCCCGGCCAGGGATTGAACCTGGGCCCCCTGCGGTGGAAGTGCAGAGTCCCAGCCACTGGACCGCTAGGGAAGTCCCCTAGACCAGCTTGTCTTCTGTGGGGCACAGTTACTCCTCCGGGCCCTGTCCGGTCTATCTGTATTGCTGCTTACAATGTACGAGGCCCTTCCTTATTCGTGATCTCGTTTCCTACAAGTTTGTTATTAGTTGGGCAGGGCAGCTACAGTTAACCCCGTTTTGCAGTTGGGAAAACAAAGCCCAGATAAAAAAAGTGGTCACGCAGCTCCTTAGGGGCAGAGTTGACCTAAGGCCCAGATTCCCAGACTAGTACTCTGCCCCCAGACAATTTCACCTCCTTCAACCCTGACCCAGCCTTCTCCATGGTCTGGTCGCTGTGGGGAATGAGGGCCAGCTCCCTTGGATGTAGACCCAGCTTCCTCAAGGTGTAGACTCAGGTGTCTACACCGGAGTCTACATTCCTTGGGGATGTAGGTCCAACTCTCTTAGGGGTATAGATTCACCTTTCTTGAGGTGTAGACCCATCTCCCTTGGGACGTAGACCTCGGGCAGACCTTGGCCTCCAGCCTGCCACACCCCCCACCTTGCTTCTCCCCAACAAATCCCTGGCTTCTCCGTTAAGGGGTCAAGTAGGGGCAGCCTTCAGGACAAACTTGTCACGCAGCCTTTGGGGACGTGTTCTCCGTGATTGGGGTGCGGGAGCCCCAGCCAGCTGCGAGTGAGGCTTTCGTGAAGTTCGCCGACGCCCACCGCAGCATTGAAAAGTTTGGCATCCGGCTGCTGAAGACCATCAAGCCGGTAGGTCCTGTGGAACATGTGTGTGTCAGCATGTGATGGGGGAGGGGGCGGTGTGGTGAGCAGAAGGGGTCCTGTTCTGGACTCGGAGCACCGGGGGGCCGGTTCTGGCTTGGTGTCCTACACAGCTGCCCATGCGTGAGGCACTCCTCCTCCGTGGCCTCAGCATTAACCTCCAGGGTCTTTACTGGCCCTGGCTCCACCAGAGTTACAGCTTGCCCGTGACCTGGTCTGTCTTCTCGTCCTTGAAATGGACAAGGCTGTCTAGGAGTGCCCTTTGGCTCTGACACCTGAGTCCACTAGAAGAGTTGACACATCAGTGCCATTCCTTGCCACCCTGGCCAGCCTGACCCCTCTGTCCATGGGGGCTTCAGCGTCCGCCCCATCCTCCCCTTCCAGATGCTGACGGACCTGAACACTCACCTCAACAAAGCCATCCCAGACACTCGCCTCACCATCAAGAAGTACCTGGACGTGAAGTTTGAGTACCTGGTGAGTGGCCTCCACCCTCTGCGGGGGTGTGGGCCTGGCCTGCTGGGCTCAGAGCCCATCTGGAGATTTGCCCCTCCTCAGTCAGCTACACGGTGGCCAGCAGGGCAGGGCCAGAGCCTCGGTCACATCTGATTGAGGAGGTGGGACCAGGGGCCTAGGGAGGTGCTGGGGAATCAGGCAGCAGCCTAGGCCCTGCTTCAGCTGTTCAGAGGAGCCCCTGGGAGCCTGGGGTGGGTAGGGCCCTCACTCTGGAGCACTCTGACCCCATGGGAATCCTTTTGGTCACTTTTAACAATGGATTAGACTAGGTCAGTGGTTATAAAGTGGGTACCAAGGGATGTTAATGAGTTTTATGTTCAAATAATAATTCTGTGGTGAAAGGAGATGAGGAAAAATACTCCATCAAAGAGGCCAAGGTCCTTTGCTTGAGGACTTGTCAGAGCCTTTGATAGACCCATACATAACATGGGTCTTCAGGGGCCTTCCCAAGCTCTTTGGACCATGGAAACTTTTTTCCCAGAGCATCTCTTGGGACTTGAGTGTGGTAAATGCTGGGCTCTCTCTCAGGCCCTTTCCACCCTCCTAGATGAGTGCCCTGGCTGTCCTGAGCCTCCTGAGCAAAGGCCAGTCTGACTGAGGGGCCAGCCTCTCCCTGACATGTCTCGGCTCATCCCAGCTGAGGGTGCGCAGGGCCCATGAGGCCTGGCACACCGGCTCCTCTGGGTGGCCGAGGGGTACAGCGTGGCATGGGAGGAACTGGGGACATCAGGGTGGGCACCCAGGTGGTGCAGCCCCTCTGACAACCTGGCCTCACCTGTCCCACAGTCGTACTGCTTGAAGGTGAAGGAGATGGATGACGAGGAATACAGCTGCATTGTGAGTGCCATGGGGGGAGGGGGCATGGCTGTGGTATTGGAAAGGCTCGGGGTGCACAAGTCTTCCCCTGCCTACCTGACAAAGCCCCAAGAATGGGCTGGGTCTGCCAGGGATACCAGGTGGGCCAGGCCAATCCAGGAGAGGCCTGGAGGTTTGGCCAGGCTCTTGTTTCTGGAGATTTGGGGTGATCCCCCCACCCCTGGCCCCTCCGGGCCTCGGAGTGCTGGCCAGCTTGCTGTGGGCCACTCCCAGTGCCTGCTCCCAGACCAGCTGCCCCCCAGACTTTGTGGGGCTCTTGCAGGGAAAAACTGACTTTCCTCACTCCAGAGAGGTGATTTTTTACTTCTTTTTAATTTTTTTTATAGATTTAAAAGAAATTTTTAATTTTTTTTTTTACGTATTAATTTTTGGCCGTGTTGGGTCTCCGTTGCTACGCGTGGGCTTTCTCTAGTTGCAGCGAGCGGGGCTACTCTTCATTGCTTCTCATGACAGTGGTTTCTCTTGTTGCAGAGCATGGGCTGTAGGCGCACGGGCTTCAGTAGTTGTGGCGTGTGGGCTCAGTAGTTATGGCTCGCGGGCTTAGTTGCTCCGCAGCATGTGGGATCCTCCTGGACCAGGGCTCAAACCCGTGTCCCCTGCATTGGCAGGCGATTCTTAACCACTGCACCTTCAGGGAAGCCCGTTTTTAATATTTTTGATATCAGGGTCCATCTAGGACTAAATATTCATTTATTTAATGTGGCAAGGGTTTGGTTTTTTGGTTGTTTTTTTTTTTTAAAGTTTTTTTTTTTTTTAATTAATTAATTTATTTTTGGCTACATTGGGTCTTTATTGTTGCGTGGCTTTCTCTAGTTGCATCGGGGCGGGGGGGGCTGCGGTGCACAGGCTTCTCAATGCGGTAACTTCTCTTGTTGCGGAGCATGGGCTCTAGGCACACGGGCTTCAATAGTTGTGACATGTGGGCTCAGTAGTTGTGGCTCGCGGGCTCTAGAGCACAGGCTCAGTAGTTGTGGCACACGGGCTTAGTTGCTCCGCGGCATGTGGGATCTTCCCGGACCAGGGCTTGAACCCGTGTCCCCTGTGTTGGCAGGCGGATTTTAACCACTGTGCCATCAGGGAAGTCCCTTTTTGGTTGTTTTTTTTCACAAAGCTATCACTAAGTGCTTCTAGCAGTCCTGGTGCCTCAGAAATGGGGAGCCATGGTAGCTTTGAAGAGTGCCGTGCTGTGCAGGGGTGTGAGCCCATGGGTCGGCTCTGCAGCCTCCCTGCTCCCACCCTGCTCTGCCCCAGAGAAGGCTCCCCACCCGGCCCAGGGTCCCTGATGTGCTTCCCCTGCCCCAGGCTCTAGGGGAGCCCCTGTACCGCGTGAGCACAGGCAACTATGAGTACCGCCTGATCCTGCGCTGCCGCCAGGAGGCCCGCGCTCGCTTCTCCCAGATGCGCAAGGATGTGCTGGAGAAGATGGAGCTGCTGGACCAGAAGCACGGTGAGGGGTGTGGGCTGTGGGCAGGTGCCCAGCCCGTGGGCCGCACCCTGCTTCGGGCAACCCCTACACCATCCTCTCCGCATTTCACAGCTGGGAAAACTGTGGCCCAGAGAGGTACAGTACTTACCTGAGCTCCCAGGGCCAGCACACGGCAGAGCTCTGAGTCAGACCCAAGATGGGGGCTTCCTGGAGCCTGGCCTGGGTGGGACTGGCCGTGCCCCGTGGGCTCCTTGGGGTGTAGTCCACCATCCCCCGACCCTGGCAGGGCTCCTCCACTGCCTGACTGGAAGCTGGGAGGCGGCCTGGGTTCTGTGCAGGGCTGGGCAGCCCTGGCTTTGCCCCCTCCCGGGGCACGAGGGGTCAGTGAGGTGCATGACGGGATGCCCAGGCGGGCAGGGAGGGTCTTCTCCATGCGCAGGCAGCCCCGGCCCACTGGTGCCCGTCTGCCCACCCTCCTGCCCCAGTCCAGGACATCGTGTTCCAGCTGCAACGCTTCGTGTCCACCATGTCCAAGTACTACAACGACTGCTACTCGGTGCTGCGTGACGCCGACGTCTTCCCCATCGAGGTGGACCTGGCCCACACCACGCTGGCCTATGGCCTCAGCCAGGATGAGTTCACTGACGGCGAGGACGAGGGGGAGGAAGACGAGGAGGACACGGCAGCCGGGGAGCCGTCCAGGGATGCGCGAGGGGCTGCCGGGCCCCTGGACAAGGGCGGAAGCTGGTGTGACTCCTGAGTGCCCCCTTGGGGTGCGGATCTGGGGGGTAGGGCGAGTGGGAGGACGGCAGCATGGGAGTGGGGGCGGGGCTGCCACACAACAAGGTGGCGCATAAAGGCCTGCTGTCTTGGGGCACCTGCCTCCCTGCTCCTCTGTCCCAGCACAGCGAACTCGGGTGCCCGCCCAGGGAAGGCACTGGGCCGTGGCCTGGGACCTGGACACTGGCCCCTCCACCTTCCCTCCCCACCTCCCCAGCCAGCTGGAGAGCTTGGTCTCTGGACCTGCCTTAGGAAGGAGAAAGCGGGCAGAAAGGAAAGAGGGGCTGGAGGTGGCGGGGAGTCCAGGAGCCGTTCCTTGTGGGCACCTCCACTGGCCCCCCGGAGACCTGCCGGGAGGGGGCACGGGTGGACCACCGAGCTTGGGACCAGGGTTTCATGCGCACCCTCACCTTGCCCTAGGCTGGCCCCACCCCAGTCCACACTCACCTGGCGGCCTTTATTTGTTTTATTCCCTCGCTCAGCCACTTCCCTGGGGAGGGGCTGGGCGCTGGGCCTGTACTGAATAAACACAAACCCAGATGGAGCCGGGCTCTTTGCAGTGGCCTCAGACCCTCTCTCCCTTCGACGTCCCCCTCTTCTGCCCCCTGATCACCAAGGCAGGGCAACAAGGTTTACTGACATTCCCTTTATAAGCACTGACTCCTCACTGCAGTTCTGTGGATTAGCACTACCGTCCCCATTTACAGACGGGAAACTGAGGCTCAGAAGAGGCTTGCCCAGGGCCACATGGTGTACAGGGACAGAGTGGGATCTGGACTCAGATCCATCAAATTCAGAAGACTCCACTTTTCCCCCTGCCTCCCAGGCTTTCTGCTCTGTGGAGCCTTTTACATCCTCCCTCGTCTTTGATCCTTCAGTGCTTCTGGCCGTGAACTCAACCTTTATCTGGGGAAGGGCAGGGCAGATACTGGGTCAGGAGGACCCGAGGCCCCAAACTGGGGAGAGTGTTAAGTGTGCCCCGGCCATTCCAGGTCGCCTGTTCTGCCAGGGCCAAGGGGAGAACCCCAGTGGGCGGTCCCACGCTAGTATCCCAGGTGTCCGGCTTCACCTGGACAGTCCCAGTGCACACCTGTGGTCCTAGTGTAATTATTAATAGTGGCCCTTCTCACTCTCAGAGTGTCCCTGTTTGGACAATGAAATATGTGCTCGTCCTGAGAATGGGAGGGGTGCAAGGGGGTGTGAGAGGTGGGCAGGGTCCACAATGGCCAGGGCGGGGGGGCCCGGGCAGAGACCTGAATGGGATCCTCAGGCAGGATTGGGAGTGTGGAGAGGGGGGTGGGCCGTCACCACGTAGATCCCCTAGAACTGTCAGACTATACCACCTCCCTGAAGGGGCAGCCAGTGTGGAGGCCAAGGGCAGAGACTGGAACCGACAGCCTAGGTTCCAGTCATAGCTTCTGTGACACCTCCTCACTTCCTGTGCCTCAGTTTCCCTATCTGAGTGTGGCTAGTGAGGGTACCTACCTTCTTGGGTCCTTATTGAGGATTAGATGAGTTAACATTTGTGAAGAGCTTAGCACGGTGCCTGGCACAGTCAGTGCTCTGTGAGGACTTGTTGAACAAAACAAGATGTAGTCACTGTTGTAGTGGCTCAGGGGAAAGCACAGACACAGTGTAAGTTGGCCAGGCATCTGCAGGGGCTCCCTACACCTTTCTGGGGCATGGATGGAAAATAAGACTAGTGGGGAGGGGGTCACCAGTGGAATGGGCTCCCCTGAGGAGGATGAATGGAGTCAGGGGCTGCGGTGGGAAGGCTGCTCCCTCCACTGGGCCCGGGTCACCAAGCTGGTGATTTGGAGGGAGGGAGGCAAGGAAAGGGGTGTCTAGTTTGTGGGAAGAGAATGAATACTTAAATAGATCCCTAAACCTTCCTAGCCAGGGTGAGACCTGGAGCTCCCTGCACTTGACTCAAAGTGCCATTGAGGAGCTATCCCTGGGACTCCACTGGCTGGCAGGGGAGCAGATGCCAGGGTCCGCAGTGGTGTCCGTAGGGACACTTGTCCAGAGCAGAGGTCCCAGGACACCCAAGTTTATCCCCTAGAGAGAGGAGACCCAGAGGCGGGCTGGAAGAGGGTCCCTCTTAGGAAGGTGAGGGGGCAGGGCAGGTGCCGTTCCCCCCTCCCCCTCCCCCCTGCTGTCGACAGGATGGAGTCATAGTCAGGTACTCTCCACCGCCAGTGTTCGAGAGGAGCCCGGGGCTCAGGGCCAAGATCCAGCCCCAGCCCGCCACTCGGACCTGCGCTGTTTCTCTGCTCTGGGCTGCTCCAGCGGCAGGTGCTGCCAGCGGGGGCTTCAGTGTACAGCTCCGAGCAGCAGGGCTGGAGCTGGGACACTTTCCCCTGCTGTCCTCCACCTCTGCCACTTCCTCCCCAACACCCACGGTGGGGGGCAGGTCGGAGGGCCCCAGGGGGAGCCTCTCAGACTCCCTGCTAACCCATCCCCCAGGTAGCGGCCAGAGGCGCAGGAACAGAACCTCTTTCAGCTCAGCTTTATGGACTTAAGATTCACACAGGCCCAGACCCTGCCGTGCGCAGCAGCTTCACTGGCGGGGCCAGGGCCAGTGGGCAGATGAGGGAGGCAGCTCCCTGCATGGACCCTGGCGGTGACCACCGGAGCAGCCTCCCGTGTGCCAGGCCCTGTTGGGGCAGCCGGGGCTCTGAGAGGGGAAGCCCCATTCCTGAAGTCCCTGGCCACCCCACCTAGTGCCCCCGCGCTACACAGACTCGGAGTCTAGCCCCGGCTCTGCCTCCATCTCGGGTTCCGAGGGCCCAGTCCCTGGGCTCGGCACCGCCAGGGCTTCAAGGCCACCGGGCTCCTCGGCGCTGGTAGGCAGGGGCTCAGAGTCCACTTCGGCCTCAGCATCCTCTGTGTCGCTGGCGCCACCCTTGGTGCCTGGGCTGGGCGTGGCGTCCTGAGAGCGGCGGCGCAGACAACACTTGGTGGCGACAGCCATGAAGACCCCGGCCAGGGCCACCTCAGAGCCTGCCAGGTAGAAGATGATCTCGTAGTTCTTCAGTGCGTCCACCAGGCGGCCTGCAGGGAGGGCAGATGGGGAGGTGAGGGCCTGCGGGGGAGCCCACCCTTCACACATACACCCACACCGTCAGATAAGGGCAGTGCTCTTGGTGGGACTCATGGGTAACACACACACATGCCCCAGTCTTTGTTCCCATTTTACAGATGCAAAAATCCATGAGGGTTCTGCCACTCGAGATCTAAAACTGTCACTTCACCTCCCTGGACCTCAATTTCTTAAGTGATATGGGGCCTTTGGTGAGGAAACTGTAAACTTCACAGTTTACAAGGGACCTCCTGTCCTCGGGATTCCAACCCCACATGTACCCTGGGACTTGCCCAGCTGGGGATATTTGACCTGGGAGTGGGGAGAGCACTGGGCTTAGCCCTGCTCTCCTGGGGGCCCCCAACTCTTGTTCTTTCCACTTAAGCTCCTTGGTCTTCAGGAGCCTGGCTCAGCTCTCCCCCCAACCCCCAGGCCTCCCCGCTCCCAGGAGTCCCCGTGTACCCAGGACTGAACTACCATTAGCTTGGGGGCTGGGGACAGGGCTTGTAGAACTCTTGTTTCCTTCTGTGTATTTTCCAAGTTTCCTATCACAGGCACATGTTACTTTCATACTCGGCAAAATCTTTTAATTGCAAATATTTCCCCTAAAGTGTGGTTCCTCAGTGGGCTCCCCCTTCTCTCGGAGGCATCCTTGTGGCTGTCCACACCAGGCTGTGACCCCTCAGTCTGTATCTGTGAGGCCTTGGGGAGGTTCCCTGGAGTCCCCCAAGCCAGCTGCCTGCCTGAGCCCCTCTGATCAGTACCCCAAACTTGCCTTCCTGACCGCTGCCCAGCCAGCCAGTCCCACCCCTTCCACACACAGCCCTGTGGTGTCTCTCACCTTCTACTCACCCCACGTGCCTTCTCTGCCTATTAGATCCACCCCAGGGTCACCCAAGAAAATGGAAGATGGGTCCCTGAGCCTCTGGGTGGTTTTATAGCTTTTGGTGGTTGGGTTTGGGGGCTGCTCACACAGGGGCTCAGGTTCAGTGCAATTCCCACTGCACTGAAGTGGAAATTTAAGGTCAGGTGAGGTGACAAAGCTTGACGGCACTCAGCTAGCCCAGCCCTGGAAGAATGGGCAGCTCCCCTCATCTCGGGTGCAGCCTGGGCCCTAGCAAAGGCGGCCCCCGTCATTGCTCCATCCTACAGCCTGACCTCAGCTCTCTCCTGCTCACAGGCTGTCTCTCCCCGCTCCCCACCCCCCATGGGTCCCTTCCCCTCTCTCATCCCTGGACGTTCCATCTGGGATAGGGCGGGGGCTTCCCTTGGGCTTAGGAGCACTAGGCCGCGTCACCCTCTCCTCCTGTGGCGCGCACCGGCAGAGGGCGGTCCGATGAGGACAGCCACAGCCTCGAGGAGTAGCACCAGGCCCAGCGCACTGGGGAATCGGGCCGCACCCACAGCCGCCATGAGCACCTCGAACTGCAGGGCGCCCACCATGCCGTAGGAGAGGCCGAAGGCGACGCAGAAGGCGACAAGGGCGCCGTAGGTGCGCGCGCGCGCGCTGCTCAGGTCCGTGAGCCCGTTGGCCATCAGGGCCAGGCTGAAGAGGTAGGCGACATGCGGCCGCAGGCGCGCCAGGCCGGCCAGGGCGCCGCACGCCGGCCGCGCCACGATGTCTACGAAGCCCACGATGGAGAGCAGGAAGGCAGCCTCGGAGTCAGGCACGCCCGCGTCCTTGGCGTAGTTCACCAACAGGATGGCGGGCACGAAGAGCCCGAGCGCCATCAGGAACTTGGTGACGGCGTACACCGCGAAGGCGCGGTCGGTGCACACGGTCACGTCCAGCAGGCGCCGGCGGGTCGGACCACCAGAGGGCGCCTCGCGCAAGCGCAGTCCCGCACTGTCCGCCTCCGCCTCTCCGGGAGCGTCGCCCGCGCTGTTCCTGCGCGGCCGCGGCCCGGGTGGCGGCCGCATGACGGCGCCGCACGCGCAGCAATGCAGCAGGAGGCCGCCGAGCAGCAGGAAGCCGCCGCGCCAGCCGAAGTGCTCGAGCAGCTGCTGGCCGAGCGGCGACAGCGCCGACAGGAACACGGGGCTGCCGGCCGCAGCCAGCCCGTTGGCCAGAGGCCGCCGCCGCTCGAAATACAACCCCAGCATGATGAGCGACGGCTGGAAGTTGAGGGCCAAGCCCAGGCCTGTGGGCGAGGCGGTGCTGTGACGGGCTCCCCGAGGGCGCCCCCACCCCAGGCCCCGGCAGGAGGGAGGGGCGAGGTCCCGACAGGGTGTGCAGACCCCAGGGTGGAGGGTGGGAACGGGGCCGAAGGATGAGGACCGCCCCTCGTGGGGAAACTGAGGACAGGAGGTCTTGCAGCAAGGGCTGCTGACCCCCACCTGCACCCCGACCCCCACGGGGAGGAAAGCAGTGGGCGCCCTCACCTGTGAGCACCCCAGCTGTCAGGTATAGCTCCAGGAGGCGCGTGGCGAAGGACGCTAGGACCATGCCGGCCGAGGCCAACAGTCCACCCACCAGCATCACCGGGCGACAGCCAAAGCGGGTCACGAGGATGCTGGACACCGGGCCTGTGGGCAGGGCGGGATCACCAATCAGGCTGGACGCCTCTGTGGCAGACACTCCAGGCTTTGTGCCTCCCAGCCTTGAAAGAGGGCTTGAAGGAATGAGGTCACCCCCGGTTCAGAGAGGGCAGTGTTGTGGCCAAGGTCACTAGCTTGGCTGGGACAGACCAAAGAGAGCCATATGGGGGGATGCAGGGGAGGAGGAGCCTCTATACTGGTCCCCAGCCCTCCTGAGAACACGGAACATAAAGCAGAAGGGGCGGACCCCTTTCTCTTTATTACCTTCACAGCTGGAATCACAGCTTGAGCTGCCTTCCTCCCCAGGCTTCCCCCATCCCTCACCTCCACCCCTCCACGCTGCCTGGCCAGGATAACTCCAGCATCTCCCCGACCCCACAGGTGGTTAGAGCTTTGGGACTGGGAATCTTAATTAGATCTTAGTTGTCCCACCTGTAACATAGGCGGGTGTGGATCTTTTGACAGAAATGGAGGGGCCCTTCCAGCTGGCCAAGCTTGACAGGTCAGCCACCTGGGTGCGGGCTCCATCTCTGGCCGCTGCCACCCTCCTGCCCTCTGTTCCCCTCTCTGGTGCTAATGTTTCCACAAGAAGGAAGGGGTTTCCATGCCCGCCCCGAGGGGCCTGGGGGAAGATGCTCAAGGGGTCGGGTGTCTCCTGGTCCCTGATCCCGATTCTCAGTCCTGGGCCTGGGGGAAGGGGGAGGGATCCGCGAGGGGGCGCTGACCTGTCCCGTAGAGCATGGCGAGCATGATGGAGGATACCCAGGCCGTGTCGCTGTAGCCCGCCCCGAAGTCGCGCATAAGCGCGCGGAAGAAGACGCTCACCGCCTTGGGGAAGCCATAGGCGAAACCGGTGACCACGAAGCAGGCGCCCAGCACGGCCCAGCCCCAGCCGCCGTCTGGGGGGCCAGGGCCCCGCCGGGGGCCTCTAGTGCCCATCGTCACCGCCTCTGCTGGAGGAGAGGGGACAAGAGGGAGCGGCGAGGGTCTGTAGCCCAGACAAGAAAGGGGGATGGAGACCCCGGTGTGGGGAAACTGAGGCACAGGGCTACCCACAGGAGCCCTGCTCAGGGAATGGAGCCAGGAGGGGAAACCGAGGTAGGACCTCACCCCGAATCTCCCCTCCTCCAAGGGGTGTGAAGGATGAGGGGTGGGTAATAGAGTCGTTCCCACCTGAGTCTTAACTTCAGGAAGACTCCCTCTGGAGGATACTCCTTGCCCCTCAGGACCTAGTAGTGTCAGGAGAGGAGGTTCGGATGAGTGGGAAAGCCGACAACCAGTGTGTGACTGGAGGCATGTGTGGGGACCGGCAATGTCCCCAGGGTGTACATGTGAGGGTCTCAGGGCAACGGAACAAACAAGGTGTGGGGTGGAGGGGGAGACAAGTGCCAGCTGCAAAATGGGTGGAGTTCATTTTCCTCCTTGTACCTAATTTTTTTCAGTGATCAGGAATGTCTATTGTCATTTAGAAAATTATGAAAAAAACCCCAAAACATGTAACAATATTAGCCTTGTCTCAGAAGCAAAGGGAGCTGAGTTCCAATTCATCCCAGCTTAGCCATGGATTTGCTCCGTGACTTGGGCAGCTCCCCTCCCCTTGCTGAGCCTCAGTTTTCCCACCTGTAAGGTGGGTGACTGAACACCCTAGACCAGCTGGGGATCTTGGTGTGGGGAGGGTCAGATCTCTGGCTCCACTGGACAGATGCAGACCTTTGAGGGGGCACTGGGAGAGAGACCCTCTGCCCTCCAAACCCTTAGCAGCCCCCAACCCCTCCACATCTCCAGAGCTCCACCCAGGGGTTCACACAGCACCCCCATTGCCCCCATAACAGACCAGGAAGGGGGCCTCACAGGCAAGATGGACCAGCCCACAGCTGGAGCCTCCCTCCCTCCTGCAACCCCTCTGCGCTGGGGTCTCCCGCCTGGCCTTGGGCAATGCCAAGGGCCCCATGGGACTCTGCCCCTGCCCCACCAGGACCAAGTTCTGGCTTGGTCACCACAGCTGCAGCCACCTGAGGACCAGGACAAGAGGTGATCCCTGACAGCCGTCGCTGCACACTTACCTGAGCCGTCCCGTGGGTTTGGGTGTCCAGCCTTGCATCTCCTGAGGCCTGCAGGGAGGGGCCGCCCCACTGGCTCCCCTGTGAAAGCCTAGCCCGATGGGGGCTGCAGCTGAAGACTCCCAGGCTTCCTGCAGATCAGCCACTCAACAGTTCGCTCCCCCAAGCCTGGGGCTTAGTGTTCCCCACCGCTTTCCCCTCTAAGAGGCTTTCCGCTGGGAGGGGAGAAGGGCCAGGCAGCCACCGCAGCACAGGGCCAGGCTGGGCCGCGTGGTGGGGCTCCCCGTCCCAGGCCCATCCAGGGAGAGATAGAGATGGGGGGGCCCCTTCACCTCCTGGAGCTTCCTGCAGAGAACACAGAGAGCCCTGCCCTGGGGGGTCCGAGTGGTATAAAGGGCACAGCCCTGCCCTGGAGAGACCCCACCAGCCCTAATCACCTCAAGTCCTCGCCTGCCCTCCGCCCCCAGGCCACATTCCAGGAGGGGCCTCCATGGCTTTCCCCTGGATAAGGCTAATCCAAGCCAGAGCCTGGGACTGAGGGGGTGGGGATGGGCCAGAACAAAGGGTGCTGTGTCCCAGGGCACCAAAGGGTGACTTGCTGATGGTCCCAGGCCTCAGCCACTGCCATCCCTCCGGCTCTAGGGAACCCACAGCAGAAATGAGCCTGGGCCAGAGATGGGGGGATACAGCTTGCGGGAGTTACGCCAGACCTAAAGACTTAACTTAAAATGAGGGATGTGAGGGGCTGGGAGTGAGTGAGGCCTCCCAGGGAACTGCCAGTGACATTTAGGACCTTCTGGACTCCCTTCTCCAGTGGGAGGTCTCCATCCCCACCCTGTCCCACCCTGTCCCCCGAGTCAGACTCCACCAGTCCCGCTGCCGTGTCTCACTTGCTTTATTTCTCACCGTTTACAAAAGTTAAACAGGGGAGGTGTGTGGGGCAGGGGAGGGGGTGTGTGAGGGGCTCCTCCCCACTGGGACAGAGAAGGGGGAAAGAGGTTGGGGGGCATGAGGCAGGCCCCCAGGGAGAGTCCGGGGCCCCTGGAGGGGAAGAAATGGTTCTGTCCCCCACTCCGGCTGCTTTATTTTGAAGTCCCCAGACCCCACGCCAGTGCCTTTGGAACTGCTCAGGCTGGGGCGTGATCTGGGGAAGGGCAGCTGCCCCCGGTACCAGGGCCCCGGCTCCTTGGATCCACTGCTGCTGCTTCTGCTGCCGCCAGCTCTGGGCAGCCCCCAGGCAGGTGTCGGCGGGACGACCTCAGACCCCTGGTGGAGGAAGGCACCTCAGTGGATGAGGGGCGCTGAGCGGTCATTGGTGACGGTGGGACGCAGCTTTACGGTGGCAAAGGGGTTTGTGCCCCTGTTGGGGGAGAGGAGGGGGTGAGAGGGGCCCAGGTCCCCAGCTGGCTGTGGATCCAGGGAAGGCAGCTGGGCATCTGAGCCAGGTGTCCCCCCTACCTCCTGTCCCCGTCGGTTCACCTCCACTCACGCCCACCTTTGTCTCCCCTCCACAGCCCTCTGCTGAGCCCGGCCCCCTCTGACCCTCACTCAAGGACTCACCGAGGGAAGAGCTCTGGGGGTTGCTGCTCCCAGCACATGAGTTTCTGCAGTGAGCGAGGAGGGAGGGCCAGGTTTGCAGGGGAAGGAGCAAGCGAGCCCCTGCCACCCCCACTCCCCAATCCAGCAGGGCAGAGGACTGGACCAGAGGCCCCTGCAGCGCCAGGCTTCTGGGAAATGAGGTCCAGCCTTCCGAAACCCAAAATGCTGTGGGTTTCAGACTTGAGGAGCCTCTGGGCCAAAGTGCCATCTCCCAGGGCTAACACCGCCCCCAGGGGAGGCCTTTTCCAGTGCTCCCAGCAGGAGCCCAGGGCTCCCATCCACTAGAGGAATGCATTCCCCCCACCCTCCACCCCAGGCCCAGAAGCCCATCCCACCCCTCCCGGCACAGATGGGCAGACTGAGGCTGGAGAGAGAGGATCCCCTGCCAGACAGCCAATGGCAGGGCAGGGAGGGTTACCTGGTCTCCAGTCTTCCTGCCCACCAGACCACCCCAGGGTTGAGGGCAGACTGGGGGAGGGGCTCACCTTGATGTCACTGGCCACCCCCACGCTGCCCATGCTACTCCGACGGCTGCCAGGCAAGGGTGTAGGTGCGGGGCTGGGGGTGCGGCTCGGGACCCGGCTCGGGGTTCGGGAGCGGGACTGGCCATCCCAGTAGTCTGAGCATGCTGTGGAGTTGCCTGGCCGGTCCAGGAGGTCATCAAGGCTGTGGCTGCCCCGGAGTGGGTAGGACCTGAGCCCAGAGAAAGGAGGGACGGGAAGGGGGTCAGGGGTCAGGCCCTGCTGCAACCCCCACCCCCCACCCCATCTGCTGGGCTCCTGAGCATCCTACATCCTCCTCCCTTGCCCCTGGGTGAAAGGAGACTGTTGGCTTGAAGGCAGTCCTGAGAGGAGGCAGAGGGATGGACACATGACCTTCACATGTAGAGAGATGGGGGTGCCCTTTCTCCAAGAGCTGAAGGAGGTTGGGCTAACTCCGGACTGCAGCTCAGAGATGCCCTTCCTGGTGGCTGGTGCCATCACCCACTGGAGTCCCTGCCCCTGCCCCATCTCTGACCACAGCGGTACCTGGAAGGCAGCTCATTCATAGGGCTCATGGGGTTCATGGACGTCACTGGGTTCAAGGGGTTCGTGGGATTCATGGAGGTCACGGGGTTCAAGGCGTTCATGGGATTCATGGGCAGCTCCTCCAGAGGCTTCACATAGGCCTCGGGGAACCAGCCGCTCCTGTTGGGTGGAAGCAAAAGGCCCAACAATGGTGGTCAAAATACCATTTCTAAGAGGAGCAGATGATTACTGGGCACTGCTGTGTGCCAGGCCTGGCTCTAAGAGTAACCCATTTCATCCTCTGAAGGAGGTCTTTCCCGACATTCAAAGCTACTCATCCAGCCTCATGTCCCACCAGGGGCTGGGGCGCCTTAGAGAGGAGGAACTGGAGATCTGAGAAGGAAAGCATTGTATCCAAGGACATGTGGTGACCAGCTTCATTCCCTACTTGCTGAGTACCCACCACACGAGGGCCCACGGAGAGCCAGATGCAGTCCCTGTTCCCCAGGGGCTCCCAGCCAGCCTGGGGGGGAGACAGACCCACAAACAGATGATTACAAGGCTGAGGCAAAGGGGACCGGTGTGGGGGACCAAAGGCAGCTGTAGGAGCCCAGAGAATGGGGAACCAGAGCCGGGGGTGCCTGGCTACCAACCCTCCACCACAGGCCCTCTGGTCCCGGTGACCCCAGCCACCCTGCTCTTGGGAGTCTTTGTCTGGCTGGAGGCTCATTACTGCATCTTCAGAGCAGCCAGGGTTGAGGGAGAGGCACTATGATCGATGTTCCTTAGCCTTTTCGGCCTCCACGGAACCCATCAGATTCTTGCAGAACATCTGGGAAAGTGTTCTCCAAACAGCCACCTTAGATCCCCAAACCCGATCAATAACATTCTCACCTATAGGTAACTGGAAGCTATTTCAAGTCAAACTGACAGAGTAAAACCATTTCAGAACGTTTTACTTGTGTCTTCACCATAAAGTGCCTACTGATGAAACTTGCTATTGTTTTCCCTAACCTGAGTCACAGAAAGAATAATGATGTCCCAGGAACGCGGTTTGAGAGCTCAGATCTAGGTGGTTTTATAATCAGGTCCCCAGGAGGTTTGCTACACACCTGTTTTGGGGACTTTCAGGGAGGCACCCTGCTGCCCTCTGACGCGGGTCTGCAAAGCAGGTGTTTTTTTCACTACTCGTGTTCTTAGTCGCGTCTCTACCCACCGGCTCCTCTTTCCATTCCCCATCCATGCGGTCACCTGCCATCCACCCATCTATCTACATGTCATCCCATCCATGCATCACCCATCCATGATCCATGTGGGCAACCACCCAAGGACCACCAATCCACTAACCCATCCATCAGCACTTGCCCACCTGCCCGCCTCTCTATCAACCCACTCCCACACCTCTCCAATCACCCATTAATCGATACATGCACCCCACATCCGTGCATCCTCCCACGCCCCCTTCCATCTACCCATCTGCTCATAGGAGCATGCGTCCATCTGCTCACCCCATTACGCCCTCATCCATCCTCCACCTGTCCATCTACTAATCACATGACCATCCCAGCAAGCGCCCTCATGTGCACTTGCTGACTCCCCTGTCGACGCTCCATTCATTCATCCCCTCTTCTTGTCCTCATTCATTCCTCTCTCCTTAGCATGAGTGGGCGTGGGCACCAGACAGTCTCTTGCCCATAAAGCCCTGTGGTGGGCATTGCCCGGCTCCAGCAAGCTCCCACCTTCCCCTTTTTCTCTGGCAGAAAGAGTGATCCCTGCTTTCCTCCAGGCTTACCGCGACCACGGTGTACTCCTTAGCCTCCCCCTTCTACTCATGGTGTCAAAAGCAGCCCGAGTTTATGTTCTTTAAGGAAATCTTTAAGGATTTCCACTGACTGCAAGGAAGTGAGCACACTCAGCTTGCAAGGTCCCAGCACCGCCCCTGCGCCTGGTCCCCCTCCCTGTCCATTCCCTCCGTCAGAGCTTGGCGGACTCCCTCAGGGTAGAAGGCAAGCTGCCCCCTCTCTTAGTGTAAAGCGCACTGCAGGTGCTCAAGCAATGGGGTTTCTGTATTGTTCCCACTTGTGAGAGAACCTTCCCATTCCCCATCCTTTACTGCCCTCTCAAGGGCCCCCAACCCTGAACTTGATAAAGAGACTCTTCCTACCCTCGTTGAATGGATGAGGAAACTGGTGTGGGACGAGGAGGGGATGGGGGGATGGGGGATGGGGGATGGGTTGTTCGAAGGCCCAGGGACAGCCTCCATCCTGGAAGACTCAGTTGCAGCTGGAGCCCAGGCTTTCCGGTCCTCCTTCCAGCCCACCCTGCGCCCCGAGGCTCCTACTCACGTGGATGAGCCCTCCAGCTTGCCATAGAGCCAGCCGTTCTGGGCCTCCGGTACCAGCACCTCCACAACGTCTCCGGCCGAGAAACGCAGCAGCGTGTGGTTGGCGCCCTCCGAGTGGGAGACCAGGGCGCGAACTCGCCGGGCGCCGCCGCCGCCGCCCCTGCAGCCCGGGCGCTCGCCGAAAGAGTTGGAGCGCGAGCGCTCGGTGCTGCTGCTGTAGAGCGAGGCTGCCGAGGGGCAGGAGAGCGCCGCGGCACGTGGGTGGGAAGTTCTCCCTGGCGTCTACCCTCGGTCCCTCCTGCTGCAGCGCAATCTCGGTTCCTCTTCCCGGCCCTGGGTCCCCAACCTGGGTACCTGGCCCTCCCTCTGCGCTTCGGGGGCCGGGGGTACTCACAGGCGGACGGCGTCCGGGGCAGGGACCGGCGGTCTGGCTCCAGCTGGGACGCGTATCTCGCCTCAGTGGGCTCGGGGCCGTGGGAGCCGGAGCCGTGCCGGCTGCGTGGGGAGCCGAACTCTCCCAGAGGCCTCTGGGGCTGCGAGGGGAGACGGGCAGGGGAGGGTGGGGCGGGGAGGGGCGGGGCCGCGGCGCCCTAGTCCAGCCCCCACCCCCAGTCCCAGGCGTCGGCGGCGTAGGGGTTCTCTGGCCTGCGGCCGAGCAACCACGGGGGCGCCGAGGTCGCGCCGGGGCGGAAGGGCCGGCCGAGGGGCGCTTCGTAGGACGGGACCCTCGGGGGGAGGAGGCTCCAGGCGGAGGGCCTCAGGCCCCAGGGCCCCGCTGAGGGTGCCGGGGGCGGCGGGGGCGCGAACGGCGGCGGGGGCGCGAACGGCGGCGGCGGGGGCGCCCAGGGCCTCACCATGTCCAGGCGGGTGGGCGTCAGGCGGCCCGAGGGGTAGGGCGGCCCCAGCACGGGGCCCAGCAGGCCCGGGGAGTGGGCGCGCGACGGACTGCGGCTGGCCTCTGACTGCTCCTTCCACAGCAGCACGCGGTTCTGGAGCATCCCCCGGGCCTGGCCGGGTGGGGACACGGGGGTCAGCGAGATCCAAGCAGACCCCAGAATCCCGGGGACTCAAAACTGGCATCCTAGACCCGGGAACTCGGGCCCTGCAAGCTGAGGATGACCGGACTTTCCAGCTGGAAGGAACCAAAGATCGCTGTGGTCACTTTGGGTTCACCCACTGGCCAGCCCTCCTGGTCTTTTGTCAAAGGCCCCTCACTTTTCCTGGAGGAGTTTCCCCTGACCCGTGTCTCAGTCTTGTGCTTTGATGGGGCCTCTCCCACTGTCTGATGCAGGGGTAGGGGTGCAGTCCAGGCTTGGCTACAGAGATGGAGTCAGGTATGTGCACCTACCCAAAAACTGTTACCAAAGAACCCAGTCCCAGAACTTACCCTGGAATAATCTGGAAAAATATATTCTCTCACCTCACGGGGTTTGCTAAATGGATAGAGCGAAGCTGGCATAGGATACTTCAACTAAGCAACAGACAGTGGCAAATTTCTGATGACAACTTGTGTGCTCCTGGATCCAACTGTACCTGAAACCCTTGAACTTCCCAGTGACTAAAATAATAAACACTTTTTCTGTTTAAGCCAGTTTGAGTAGTTTTCTAAAAGAAGACTTCCAAATAGTTTTTCCAGTCTATCCCTTTAGTCTACGTAAGAATCCCTTTTCTAGTATCCCCAATACATGGGCATCTAACTCTGCCTGAATACCTTCAAGGACAGGAAACTCAGCCACTGACCACATAGTCCATAACAACTTAGGGTGGGAAGGTTTTAAATGTTAGACTTGCTGTGTGTATTAATCATGTTTTTAATTTTCTGTACTTTATGGTGCTTTGACATCATGGGGCCTTGTTAATCTGAAAAGACTGTGCCTCACAGGGCTAGATAATTCCTAGAGATAGTAAACAGTTTGCTTGGAGCACACCTTTCATATGCAAACCAACCAACCCAAAACACATATCCCCAATCACCTCCTTCTAATTCACACACCAAACCAAAGTTCCCCCTGCCCTAAATCACCCAAGCCAGGTACCAGACAATTAGAATAACCCCTATAGCCCAGAGCCCACTGAAGTTATTCAAACCATCCAATCCTAAACTTACTTAAACTTGCTTACCCTTCTTTGCCCATCCCTTCCCATGGAAACCATAACGAAGGTTCTGGGCCATATGCTTTTCCCTGGCTCCTTCTGCCTCTTGACCAAGCCCCAGTACTACTCCCATGTGGCCCTGTGTAGTGTGTCATGACCCTTTCTCTTGGGAAGTGTGATATGTAATAAAACTTCTTTCAGTGGCATTGACCTCTCTGTGTTGTCACTCAGGTCATCCTAGGTACAATCAAAACACTCCGCTCTCCAGTTATCAGTGTCTCTCCATTTTCTACTCCAGTACTCGCTCCCTCAAGGCCAAGTTCAGGATTGTGACCTTAGGAATAATAAAAGCTTCCCTTTGCTGAGCATTTACTCTGTGCCAGGTCCAGTGTTAAAGACTTTACCTCCATTATCCTATTCGATTCTCCCAGTAGCCCTGCGAGGTAGGTGCCATTATTATCTCCATTTCATAGAAGAAGATGCTGAGGGTCAGAGCAGTTAATGACTGGCTCGAGGTCTCTCATCCAGTAAGCAGTGGAGTGGCCTGTACTCGTCTGTCTTGAGGAAGCTTCCTGTGACTACATTTCCATGATTTTTCCCTTCAGTCTGGCCCAGCTGCTGAAAATTTGATCTCAGGCAGCAAAACAGAAAGGCTCAGTGCCTCAAGTCACAAGAGCAACTAGTTCAGTTGGTGGCTAGGTGGCCGCCCCCTCTGTTGCCTTGCATAGTTAATTAGCAAAACAGCATAAAGACAAAACTCCAAAGGCCTTCGTGCGCTTGTTTCAGAGGCAGTAAGCAAAGTGAGACCATTAAGTTTTGCTTATCGTATTTAAAAAAGGGTTTTTGTCCAATTTGAAAGTGCCTGCCAGGGTGCTAGGGGGTTCCCGGAGTAATGGCCTCAGCACTGAGTCCTGGCCTAGATGGCACTCAACTTCACTGGCTCCCCTCAGCCCTGCCTTAAGGCAGTTTAGCCAGTGTTTGGGAAGAAACACAGAGGAGACCAGGGGAGAATGCTAAGAATATTTACAGAGTGGAAAAGCCATTCTGGGACTTCCCTGGTGGCACAGTGGTTAAAAACCCGCCTACCAATGCAGGGGACACGGGTTTGATCCCTGGTCCGGGTAGATCCCACGTGCCGTGGAGCAACTAAGCCTGTGCACCACAACTACTGAGCCTGCGCTCTAGAGCCCGTGAGCCACAACTACTGAGCCTGCGTGCCGCAACTACTGAAGCCTGTGCGCCTAGAGCCCCTGCTCCGCAACAAGAGAAACCACCGCAATGAGAAGCCCGCGCACCGCAACGAAGAGTAGCCCCCCCTCGCCGCAACTAGAGAAAGCCTGCATGCAGCAATGAAGACCCAACGCAGCCAAAAATAAAATTAAAATTAAAAAATTAAATTAATCATGTAAGAAAAATATTAAAAAAAGAAAAGCCATTCTAAGTATGATACAAACCCCCTAAACTATAAAGGACTGATAAATTTGACTAAATAAAAATTTTTTTTACCATGGCAAAACTCACAATAAGCAAAATCAAATGATAAAGGACACACTGGGAAAATAATTTGCAACTCATCACTATGAAAGAGCTTATTTCAATAACATATAAAGAGCTCCTACAAATTCATAAGAAAAATGGAGGAAAAGATACCGACCTGTCACAGTAAAGAAAATCAAATGGCTCTGAAACACGAAAAGATGTCAATCTCACTTATAAGACAAGCGTAACAAGTGTAAAACTACACTGAGATACCATTTTTATTTTTTTGACGACCAAAAATCAAAAAGGTGGCCCGCACACTGTTGTCAAGGAAACAGGGAATCTCCGCCATTGCTGGTGGAAGTGTAAATTGGTACAGCCAATGCTTATATCCCTGGACTCACCAATCCCATTTCTAGGCATTTATCCTAGAGATATACTTACACAACTGCGATAAACCCAGAGAAGCTGACGGTGAGGTAGAAAGGCTTGACTAGACTTGGACTAAGCAAAGACCGATTATCGGAGACAGATGAGAAAGACACCTTACTGTGCTCAGGCACTTAAGAGTTCTTTAAATCTTGTGCATTCTGCGTACAGATATACTTAACAGGTAAATATTTATGCTTCACTGTCTTAGGAGTTAGATCGTGTATGTCCTAAAGCCCAGCTGGGTCAGACAACATGCTACCTATTCCCCTGTACCTAGGGGAAGTCTGGTTCATTCAATCCACAGCTCCCTCCAGAGGGGGCGATCACTCAGCAGGAGGCAGCCACTGGAGGAGTCAGCTCTCCTCTTAATGTTGGAGGTTAACTGTTCAAGACACAGGCGGAAAGGAGTTTCCTTCCAAAGAAGATGTACACACGGCCAGTGAGTACAGGAAAAGATACTCAGCATCATTAGCCATCAGGGAAATGCAAAGCAAAACCATAATGAGATACCACTCCACACTCACTAGGATGGCTAGAATCAAAAAGACAGACAGGGCTTCCCTGGTGGCGCAGTGCTTGAGAGTCCGCCTGCTGATGCAGGAGACGCGGGTTCGTGCCCCGTTTCGGGAAGATCCCACATGCCGCGGAGCGGCTGGGCCCGTGAGCCATGGCCACTGAGCCTGCGCGTCCGGAGCCTGTGCTCCGCAAATGGGAGAGGCCACAACAGTGAGAGGCCCGCATAATGCAAGGAAAAAAAAAAAAAAAGACAGACAGTCACAAGTATTGGCAAGGATGTGGAGAAATTGGAAACCTCATAAACTGGTAGTGGGAATGTAAAATGGGGAAAGAGTGTGGAAGTTCCTCAAACAGTTAAACATAGAGTTACCATACAATCCAGCAATTCCACTCCTATACACCCATGAGAAATGAAAACACACGTCCACGGAAAAACTTTTACGTGAATACCCATAGCAGCACCATTCATAATAGCCAAACAGTAGAAACAAGCCAGATGTTCATCAATTGATGAATGGGTAAGTAAATGTGGCATATCCCAATGATGGAATCCTATTTGGAAATAAAAAGGAATGGTGTATGGATACATGCTCCAACACTGATGAACTTGAAAAACACGACGTTCAGTGAAAGAAACCAGTCACAAAGGACCACATATTGTATGCTTCCTTTCATATGAAATTGCCAGAAGAGGCAAATCTATAGAGACAGAAAGTAGATCAGTGGTGGCTTAGAGCAAGGGGGAATGGGAGGATCAAGGAATGACCGCTAAGGAGTACTGATTTTCTTTTTTTTAGCAGTAATGAAATGTTCTAAACTTGACTTGAGGCAATGGATGCACAACTCTGTAAATATACTGCACCACTTTAAAAAAAATATTTATTTATTTTGGCTGTGCCGGGTCTTACTTGCAGCATGTGGGATCTTTTAGTTGCAGCATGTGGGATCTTTTAGTTGCAGCATGTGGAATCTAGTTCCCCGACCAGGAATTGAACACGGGCCCCCGCATTGGGAGAATGGAGTCTTACCCATTGGACCACCACGGAAGATCCTATACTACACCGTTGAATTGCACACTTTAAATGGGTGAATTTCATGGTGTGTGAATTATATCTCAATATAACTGTTTAAAGGAAGAAGAAACAGCCCCTCCCTGAAGGATCACTCAGTGGGGGTGGGGTAGGGTGAGAGAAGGCCGAGCCCTGAGCCCGGGGCTGGGTGCGGTGGTGAGAGTGGGAGAATGTCGGCCGGGGCTGGGATCAGTCACCTCTGCTCAGCACCAGAGGGTCCCTGGGATCAGAAACAGAGACTCAGGGAGGACCTGGCAAGGTAAGGACCCCGAGGTGGGGAGGCGGGAGTCGGCTGCTGGCTGTTGGGGGCGGCCGACTGCAAGCACTCGGGTCTCCTGAATGGGAGCCTTTGTTTTCATCTTTGGAGGGGAGAGAGCAGGGGCAGGAGGACCTAATCCCACTGGGCTCCTGCATATGCCAGGCTCCACCATCGCACCAACCTTCTGCAGGGGCGATTATTTCCCTCCTTTTCCAGATAAGAAAATGAGACTCAGAAATGAAATCACTTGCCAGAATTTGCAGCCAGGGCACAGTATTTGGGAAACTGAACAAGAGTACAAAGAACTGGATATAGAAACTAAACAAGACTCTACAAAGAAATAGAAAGTAATGGAAAGAGCAGTGAGGCTGGGGGAGGGGCAGAGGAGCCCATGTTTGTGGCATCAGGAAAGAGAGACTGGCTGGCTGACTGGGTCTCTCTCAGATACCAAATAGAACCAGAGCCTGATATGTCATCTGGGCTCAAAGACTATGTGTTCAATAAATGAATGAATGAACAAACGACATTGGAAAAATGTAAGGATTTTTAGGGAATGATGGAAGGATGGTTTCCCAACAGCCCTGGCCCCTCCCCTCCTGCAGATGCCATCATCCCCCTCCCCAGAGGGGTCAACAGCTGGGCCAGGCCAAGGAGGTGGGCAAGTCCATATGCAAGAAGGGTGACTGGGAGGCTTTGGCCCCTGTTGGACTTTCACAGAAGATAGGACAGAACTTTGACCACCAGTGGGCTGGCCAGGGCCTGAGGATCTGCAAGTGAGAGGCCAGGCAACAGGGCTCAGGGGCCTGAGCAGTGCAGTCACAGAGACACTTGGGTAGGGCAACATCAAGTGTCCCTCCTGAGTGTGCTCTGAGAGCGGCTGCTGGCTTTCCTGAGTTCCAGGCATCCATAGGCTTGGGCAGCTGCTAGCCCATAAGGTATTTCTTTGCAATTTAGAAACAGATGTTCTGTCTGGATGGACAGAGCCTGGTGGGTACACATTTGGTGAGAAAATGGCCTCTTTTTTTTTTTAATTTTCTTGATACTTTTTTTTTTTTTTTTTTTGCGGTACGTGGGCCTGTCACTGTTGTGGCCTCTCCCGTTGTGGAGCACAGGCTCCGGATGCACAGGCTCAGCAGCCATGGCTCACGGGCCCAGCTGCTCCACGGCATGTGGGATCTTCCCGGACCGGGGCACGAACCCGTGTCCCCTGCATCGGCAGGCGGACTCTCAACCGCTGCGCCACCAGGGAAGCCCTTCTTATAAATTTTTAAAAATTGAAGTGTAGTTAATTTACAATGTTGTATTAGCAAAGTGATTCACACACACACACACACACACACACACACACACACACACACACATACATTCTTTTTCAGATTCTTTTCCATTATAGCTTATTACAAGATATTGAGTATAGTTCCCTGTGATATACATTAGGTCCTTGTTGTTTACCTTTTTTATATATAGCAGTGTGCAAATGTTAATCCCAAACTCCTAAGTTAACTCTCCCCCCCCACCCTCTGCTATCGCCTTTGGTAACCATAAGTTTGTTTCTATGTCTGTGAGTCTATTTCTGTTTTGTAAATAAGTTCATTTGTATCATTTTTTAGATCCCACATATATGATATGACATATATCATATGACATGTATATGTGGAATCTAAAAAATGATACAAACGAACATATGATATTTGTCTCTGACTTACTTCACTTAATATAATAATCTCTAGGTCCACCCATGTTGCTGCAAATGGCATTATTTCATTTTTTTATGGCTGAGTAATATTCCATTGTGTGTGTGTGTGTGTGTGTGTGTGTGTATCACATCTTCTTTAGAGGATGGCTTCTTTAGAGGATGGCAAAGGTAATGATGCTCCTTTCTTCAGGCAAACACAGTCTGCACCAGTATGTTCAGCTTGGAGAGCAGAGCATAGCTCTACTCTCAGCCAGGCTTCCTTGTGCAGTACACAACCTGTACAACCTTCCCTAGAAGCCCTGTCTGCTGTGGTTCTCCACATGAGAGGCTGAGTGACAGCTGATGCTTGCAAAAGGAAGACCTGGGGCAGAGTGGGGTCCCACTGGGTAGAGATTGCTCCATTCTCCTGTCCCCGCCACATTTGCCAGCACCACTGCCTGAGCCCTTGCAGTTCAACTCAACCCAGAGTGGGAACAGGACCATGAGGAGGCAAAGGAAAGAAACAAGGCACCTAAGAGGACCCAGTGGTCAGCGAGCAGAACACAGCAAACCACCCTGCAGCTGAGAGGAGGGAGTGACAAGCTTAACAAGGACTTGATAAGGGTACTTACTGCAAAACAAAGACCTTCTTACCCAGACAAAGCATGATGTTAAGATTTAAAATTGAACAGATGAACTAAAGAGAGGACAGTCCGGGGTGGGATAGGGAGGGTGAGAGGGAGACGCAAGAGGGAGGAGATATGGGGATATATGTATATACATATAGCTGATTCACTTTGTTATAAAGCAGAACCTAACACACCATTGTAAAGCAATTATACTCCAATAAAGATGTTTAAAAAGAGAGAGAGAGAGAGAGAGAGAGAGAGAGAGAGAGGACAGTCCTGCTGAGAACAGAATCAGTTGCTTGCAGATCAAGGAGGAGAAATATCTCAAAATACTGAGCAAGAAGAAATGAAATAGACATGGTGGGAGAGAAGATGGTCATAGATGTGGAGGCTCAAATGACTGGAGTTCCAGAAGGAGGAAAGGTAATGATGGCGGAGAGATAATAATTAAAGAAACAGAAGAGGAAATAGCTCCCCAGACCTGAAGAAAGACTTGAGCCTGCAGGCTGAAGGGCCACAGACAGGCACTCATCTAGGTGGTACCGGGACAAGTTCCCGAGTCGCAAGGACACAAAGAAAATCTCCAAGCATCCATAAAGAAAGAGCCTGTTACTTAAAAGGGAAAGGAGACAGATCAGCACTTAGCATCTACAACACCGAGCCCTAGAAAACAGGGGCAAATCATCTTGGACCATGAGAAAAAAAAGGCTGCAGCTCCTTCAACCAGCCAATATGCCCTCACCAGCAAGCCTCATCTTAGAGCACCAGGGAGGGCAGGGAAATCCTTCTCAAGGTCTCCTCTCATGGGGTGAGGGGAGCAAAGGACCAAGTAGTGTGTGTGTGGGGGGGGGCATTATTTTTTGAAAAACATGATAGACAAATATATATGATTATGAGGGTCACAGAGTGAGGTCATCATGAGCAGAGATGAAAAGAACAATAGGCTTTTCCAAAATAATAAAGGGGAGAGGGATGTGGAATTAAATAAATTAAATGAATCTCAGCTAAAATTGGGGTAGGGGCAGGCCTGTAGGGGGAGCTCACATACCCTGCTACGTAGCCTCAATGATTCCAAGCAGGAAGAGAAGCAAGCCTGCATCTCCCACAGGAAGTTGTTGCCTACTTTGTTATCCAGCAGCAGAAGAAAACTTCTCCCCCAACCCCCACCCCTGTGACAGCCCAGCCAATCAGACTGTAGCAGCCCAACCAATGAGAAACCTCCATACCTTGGACTCCCAACTTCCTCCAATGGACTCTTTGGTTATTACAGCCCCTCCCAACTCCTCTCTTTTCCCCAAAAAACAAGCTGTCAGTCCCTGTTCTCTGGATTTGCGCGTGGTCTGCCATATTTCACGTGACGTGAGTTGCAGTTCCTCTGACTATTCCTGAACAAACTTGCTTTTGCTGGTAAAATAACTGGCTATTATATTATTAAAGTTGACAGAGGAATGTATATTTTATCAAACTGACGAGAACAAGAAAGGGAGAAAAAGAGGAAACGACAAAGTAAATACAGTTAACTCAAGTTATCCAGAAAGAATAGAGCAGGTCTATCAGTTGTTAGGTTAAACGGGAATGAACTGAATTCTCCTACTGGAAGACATGGACTGTCAGACTGGTCAAAAGTCAAAACTGAGCTATATCTTTGTAACATAAAACACTTAAAGATAAGAAAAGAGAAAGTAGGGAGGGCAATTTTAATGTCAAAGTTGAATTAATAGTATCAGACTGGATTATGAGATATATTATATACATAAATGGCAGTATTTACAGAGAAGGTATAATAGTCAAGTCATAAACCCCACAGCACTAAACAACATGGCAGCTAAATGCAGAAAGCAAAATCCACTAGAAATACAATGGTCTAGCAGATCAGACAAAGCAAGACCATAGAAGATTTAAATACCATGATAAAATTAATAGACAGTAACTGCATAAACCTATGAGTTAATGATTTTGTGAATAGTGAGTGTATGTAAACAGGAATGAAAAAAATAAATGGTCCATACATGAATGAATAAATGCAGGAATTAGTGAATGTGAGAATTTTTAAAAATCATGACAATAAATGAATGAAGATGTGATGATACGAATAAAGAAATAGATGGAGAGAGTAAATAAGTAAAATAAATATCTCCAGGGTGGAAGGAAAAAAGGGAATGGGGAGGAAGGGAGGGGAATTCCCATGCACAGCCAGCTCACAGAGAGCACAGCCCCCAGAAGGCTTCATTTAGCTATCCCCCAGCCCCAGCTCACCCGGCCAAAAAACTGCAGGAAGGTGTTGGAAAGCAGAAGGTGCTTCTCAGCCAGGAAACGGTAGCGCCGCTTCTCTTCCAGTTCAGCTGCCCGCTGACTCTCAGACACGAAGGCCTGCATCTGCGCATGCAGCCGGCTCACGCTCTCCTGCGGGAAAAGGGGATTCTGGCTAGAGGCAGGGGGTGTGTCCCTTATCCCACTCCCACGAGTGCCGGCTGTCTGAAGCCTCTCTCTCCTTCCTGAACCAGCCACCTCCTGTCGGAAGCCTCCCCTGAGCACCCAGCCTGCCCTCGCTTCTGGGCCTGCCCTCTCGTGTGTATCCTCATCCTCATGAGCCTGGGTTTCTGCCTGCCCTCTGGCCCGGCCCCTTCTCCCAGGTAGGACTGGTGTCTGAGCCATCCTTCTGGCACAGGGCCAAGCACAGAAATGAGGCCTAAGAGAGTTGGTTTAATGCAAATGCAAATTAATTGATTAATAACCCCCTACTTGGGAGCGAAGATTTCAAAGAGGAGAGATAGGAGCTTATTAAAGGAGCCAGAAGAGGAGGCAGGAAAGGAGATAGAGGTCTTGGAGACAGAGGCCAAGGATGGGGCCCTGAGCTTGGGAGGAGGGGCTGGCCTTAGCCAGGGGGCAGGAGGGAGGGGGAGGGTGTCGGGGCTGCTGGTGGATTCTGCCTTTGCTACCTTGATCAGGAGCAGCGTGACTGAGGGCCTCAGGTTTTCTCAATGAAGTAGGAGAAGGCAAGGAGGCCACAGGGGAGTGGGGGGGGGGCAGGCAGCGACGGGACAAGGAGCGGCGCTGAGGGTGTCCCTGAGACAGTGATGCCCACCCGCCAGGGGCTGGCTGACCTCTCCAGCTATGCTTGCCACACAGGGTGGGGCAGGACACGCTCCTGGAGTCGGGCCGGGGCTGGGTGGGAGAGCTCCAGCGGGTGTCGGGGGTCCCCTCGGAGCCCCGTGTCG
>NW_006780611.1:10442100-10463515 GCF_000442215.2 Lipotes vexillifer | reverse complement strand
CCCCCCCCCCCCCCGCCAGCGCCTGCACCTTCATCTCCCGCGCATTCTTGTCCCTCTTGCGCTCCATACGCCACAGCTGGGACATGCACTTCTCCAGGTTGGCGGCTCGGTGGCGGTACTCCATCTCGTAGTGCTGGCGGCTGTCCTTGGATGGGGTGGAGAGAGGAGGGCGACCCCCGTGTCAAAGAGCTCAAGGCACCTGGCTTATGGGCCAGAGTACTGGACAGGGGCAGGGGCTCAGCTGGGAACATGTATAACCTGGGGCCAGTCCATGCCCAGCGCTGGCCTCAGTGTGCCCATCCCTCAAAAGGGGAGAGACGGTCCTGCGGGTGGTGGGCCGTGGGGCCAGGATGCGCGGCCAGACTCACTTTGATGAACTGCATGTCCAGCTTGGTGTTCTTCTCCATGTGCTGCAGCAGGTCTCCATGGAATGTCTGCACCTGTGTGGAGCGCAGGGTGGGGGTGATCAGGGCGGCCCTATCATCCCCAGGCCCCAGAGTTCCTTGCACTGCTCACTCCAGTACATTACCCACTGCATTCCTAACACACCAGGCACCTCGCCAATCATCAGAGAAATGGGTAAAACAAGAGCACCTATTTGGATGGAGAATTAAATGGTTAAACATACAAAACATTTAGTGCAGTCCCCGGCTTGAAACACATCCTCCATAAATGTGTCGACATCTTCCGCTTCTTAGTCTCAGTCTGTGCCTTGATTATGCCTGGAATTTCCTACCAGTCTTCAAATACCAGCTTCACTGGCCCCTCTGCTGGGACGCCCCCCCAACTCCTCAGGCAGAATTCATCACTCTCTCATTTTGTTTCTGGCATGTGTACAACTTGTTTGTTCATTGTTCGCTCCTCCAGCCATAAGAAGGAATTTCTTGCCGGGCCCCTGGTCATAGCCTGTTTGTATGGGCAGCATGAACCAGGTCTGTCCCATCTCTGTGTTTCCAGCACCGTGGGCTGGGCCTGGCCCAGCAAAAGAGCTCACAACTGTTGAGGGCTTCACTGGGGTGGCAGGTTCCTGTGACAGGTGAGAAGGAGGTGGCTGACCACTTGGGTGACCAGGAGGGCCAGGAAGGCTATTGGGCTCAGGCTCAGAAAAGCTTCGTTCTAGCCGTTTTGGTTCTGCCTCCAATTTGCCCTGTAACTTTGGATGAGTTGCTGCCCCTCCCTGGGCCTCAGTTTCCCCATCTGTAATGGGAAAGTTTTGCCCAGATGGTCCCTAAGGTCCAGCCCTAGAACCCAATGAGCTTGATTCTGTGGGCCTTGGTGGCCAGCTGGCATGTTCCCCTGTGTCCCCCATCAGTGCTCCCTGGGTCACTCCATGTTGTTAGGACATCAGACCTAAATCCTTCCATCTGTACTCTTTGCAAAGAGGAGCATCTTCCATCCTGCTGCCGCCTCTGGGGACACTTCCAACCCTGCTCAGCCTTCTCTGTCTGCCTGGCCTTTCCCCTCAGGAGTCCCGGCTCAAGAACCCTCGGTGGGGGACTTCCCTGGCAGTCTAGTCGTTAAGACTTCGCCTTCCAATTCAGGGCGTGCAGGTTCGGTCCCTGGTCGGGGAGCTAAGATCCCACATGCCTCGCGGCCAAAAAACCAAAACATAAAACAGAAGCAATATGTAACAAATTCACTTCCAACCCTGCTCAGCCTTCTCTGTCTGCCTGGCCTTTCCCCTCAGGAGTCCCGGCTCAAGAACCCTCGGTGGGGGACTTCCCTGGCAGTCTAGTCGTTAAGACTTCGCCTTCCAATTCAGGGCGTGCAGGTTCGGTCCCTGGTCGGGGAGCTAAGATCCCACATGCCTCGCGGCCAAAAAACCAAAACATAAAACAGAAGCAATATTGTAACAAATTCAATAAAGACTTTAAAAACAAAAAAAAGAACCTGAGTGGATCCTGGCTCCTGCCACGGGGGTCCCCAAGCTGTGCTGTGGGAGCTCTGTCCCTCAGGAAAAGGAATGCTGGTCATCAGGAAAGACCAGTAAATTATAAAAGTTCTCAGTTTTTCTTCCACAGTTGTTTCTGAAACCTTGCTAACTGCTGGTCTATAAGGGAGCTTGGGTGTGGCCCCCTCAGGACTAGCCGGGCCTTAAAGCCCTGAGTGTGGCTGCCAGTGTGTGTTTTGGGGGGTGGCACGGGATCAGTGTTACAAGCCTCTCTGAGTCCCTATTTCTGCCCCATGGGGGCCCTTTTCTGCTGGATCCAGGCAGTAAGGAAGTGAGCCTTCCTGACCTATACCTGCGGGACCTCCCGGTTCAAGGTTCTGCTCCAACACAAGACACATGTTCCTGAAAACTGCCACATCCTGCCAAATCGCCCAATATAAACAACAGGGCTTATGGAAGATGCAGGGTTGGGACTGATGCTCAAAACCCAGGCAACTTGGCAACCAGAGCACTAATAGAGACGGTGAATGGTACCTGGAGAGATGAACTTGAACCACGCCTAAGGCCGTGGAAAATATTAAAAATGCACAAAACCAATAGAATGGACACACTGGCAACACTTGAATTACTGCAGAGCTGGAATGTTGAGGTGATTCAGGAGGAGGTGGGGCTGTCATAATGGTGGAAATGGGAGGCTGCGACACCCACCACCAGCTGAGAGCCCCGGGAGACTGGAGGTGCTTGCCCTCCCCAGGGAGGCCTGGGTGCAGGAGCTCTTTTAAAATGTTCTTAAAATACAGCCTGGGGCTTCCCTGGTGGCGCAGTGGTTGAGAGTCCGCCTGCCGATGCAGGGGACACGGGTTCGTGCCCTGGTCCGGGAGGATCCCACATGCCGCGGAGCGGCTGGGCCCGTGAGCCATGGCCGCTGAGCCTGCGCATCCGGAGCCTGTGCTCTGCAACGGGAGAGGCCACAACGGTGAGAGGCCCGCGTACCACAAAAAAAAAAAAAAAAAAAAAAAAAAACAGCCTGAAGGGCTATTGCTTTCAGTGCAGCAGACAAGCTAGGGGCTTTACCCTTCTTGCTAATTCCTAACTTTCCCCTCCCCTTGCCTAGGAAACCTCACTTATGAACAAGCCACCTTCCACGTCATAGGGTACGGCTCCTGCTTCTAGTCGCGTAGGGACTATGTCATGCCATGGAAAATGCATTAGAGCAGGACAGGTGGATTGTAATTCTTCTCATTACCAGGGCTTGGCTGTGATCGCCAACAGCATAGAGGACACAGACCCAGGATGCCCCAATCAGACGGGGCCCAGGCATCAGTGGGTTAATGGAAAGTCATTGTCAAGCTCCCGAAGAAATTGATCTAATAAGATGTTGATACTTGAAGAGAACTTTGAACTCTTGCTGTGGGGGAACAACAGGACTGCCTATAATTAGCCGGTGGCTTCTAAAACAATGAAGTCACCAAATCCAGGGCAGGCTGAGGAATTCCCAGCAAGTCGGAACAGAGGCTGCCGTGCCCTGCTCCCCTCCCCCTGGGACACGCTCCATTAGCGGGGTCTTGTGAGCCCCTCAGTATAGAAGCTGAGAGCAGACCCACTGCTGAGAACATGCACTGTAAGTTCTATGTATCGAGTTATTCCAGTAACTTGAGAAATCCTTTTGCTTTTGATACAGGGAAATCCCTTTGAAAGAATTGCCTCTGTGGGCTGACCCCAGCTCCTTTCTTCCCATTTGCTCTTGAACACCCTCCATCAGGCTCCTGCCCCACCACGCCAGCAAGAGTGTTGTTCTCAAAATCACCGAGACGGCACCTCGCTAAGCCCCATGATCAATTCTCAGGACTCACCCAACTTGCCCCTTCATAATCATTGGACACAGTTGCCCACTCGCTCCTCCTGAGACAAGTTCCTCCCTCAGCTTCCAGCCCACCACCCTCTCCTTGTTTTCCTCACACACCCTGGCTGCCTCTTCTCTGTCCTTTGCTCAGTCCCCCTCATCTCCCTGGTCCCCAAAGGTTGAGTTGCCCCGGGGCTCAGCCATGGGCCTCTTCCCTTCTCTATCTACACCACTCCCTTGGTGAGCTCATGCAGTCCACTGGCTGATGCCTCCCAGATGTATGTCCCAGCCCAGATCCTCCCCCAAACTCCAGTCTCATCCATACGACAATATGGGCTCCATTCAGCCAAGAGGAAGAGACGAATATTGAAGATAGGCTATGAAGGTCTAACACACAGATAATAAGAGTCCCTGAAGAAGAAACGCAGAGAAAGAGAACAAAAAAAAAAGTCTAAAAATTGTAATTCCAGACAAGTTTCCTGAAATTAAAAAAAAAAGAGAAAGATTTCAAACTACATATTGAAAGAGGACACCACATAACTAAGAATATTGTCCCAGACTGACCAATATCAAGAAATAGTCTGGAAAAGTTACTAGATTTAAGAAAAAGAAAAAAATTGGGCATCTAAGGCAAAAAAAGCAAGTGATTTACAATGGAAGAAATAGATTATCAGACTTTTCAACAGCAACATTCAAGATGAAAGAAAAAGAAAGAAAAGAGAGAAAGAAAGAAAGAGAAAGAAGGAAGGAAGGAAGGGAGGGAGGAAGGAATGAAATGTGAGCCAAGAATTTTATATCCAGCAAATCTGACTTTCAAGTATAAGGAGAACAAGCTGTTATCTTGGTGTCAGAACTCAGAGAACATTGTTCACACGAGCCCTTCCTGTGCGGACAATCAGAACAAGGCCAAAACGACGAGCAAGACATGGACACGTGGTTTGAGGTGAACATTAAATATGTAGTTACTTGTAAACAAAGATCAATGAGGGTGAAAGGGGAGCAAGCAAGGTACAGCAGCTCTGGGTCCTGACAGTGTAGGCAAAGTGCAGCTGCAGATACGGCGTTTTTCACACATTGAAGATTTGTGGCAACTTTACGTCAAGCAAGTCTATCAGTGCCATTTTTCCAACAGCATTTGCTTACTTTGTGTCTGTGTCACACTTTAGTAATTCTCGCAGTAGCTCAGACTTTTTTGTTATTGTCATAATCTGTTGTGGTGATCTGTGATCAGTGATCTTTGATGTTACTATTGCAAAACATTACGACTTGCTGAAGGCTTATATGATAGTTAGCATTTTTTGGCAATAAAGTACTTTTAAATTAAGGTATGAACGTTGTTTTTTTTTTTTTGACATAATGTTATTGTACACTTAATAGACTACAGTATAGTGCAGACATAACTTATACGCACAGGGAAACCAAAAAATTTGTGTGACTCTCTTTATTGTGATATTTGCTTTTTTGCGGTGGTCTGGAACAGAACCCACAATATCTCCAAAGCATGCCTGTATTTTGAAAGTGGGGAGATGCTGGGGAGAGCAAATGTAAAACAGATTTTAACAGTTCTCAGAAATCATATTGGTGGTGGTAGAATTACTATCATTATTCAGAGACTGTTGTGTATACGTAACATGAGATAAAGCAAACGGTGACTATGGGATATTCTTATTCTTTCATTCTCTGTATCCTTAAGAATCAGGACTTTTTTTGGGCTGCGCCGCATGGCTTGCAGGATCTTATTTCCCTGACCAGGGATTGAACCCGCACCCTTGGCAGTGAAAGCATGGAGTCCTAACCATTGGACCACCAGGGAATTCCCAAGAATCAGGATTCTTGATGTGGAACAAAAGAGATACTGGTGGAATAGGGAAGAGGTTAAGTAAAAATCTAGGCTGAATCTGAATTGCAAGTATCAGTATGAATTTTATGAAGTGTTCTATCTTTAACTATATATATTTTCACGTATGTGTGTGTATATATATGTTTGTACAAATGTATCTATGCGTGTATGTATCTATGTATGTATCTAGGCATATATCTATGTATCCAGGCATATGTAGCATATCTATTACATGCACATATGTATGTATGTATGTCTGTACAGCACTGGCCACTGAAAAAGCCTAGGAGCAATGATCAACCCAATGGACACCCCTAGTGCCCAGATTATGGTCTTGAAATACCACTTTCCACTAAAAGCAAAAAATAAAAACAGGGCTTCCTGGGGAGATGGCTGATTCTATGTGTAGAGGAGCAAAGTACCAGATGAGGGCAGAACATCTTGTCAGGCTGGATAGCAAGGAGACTGTCCAAACCATGAGAGTTATGCCAAAGGACTCGTGTGCCAGACTGAAGAGGCTTCGGCTGGTCAAAGCGGGGACATTTTCAACTTCAGTGAAATAATGATTACAAAGGAGTAAAACACAACAAATACGTTTAGATCTATGATACTGACTAGATACTAAAAAATATGATACTAAAAAATATTATAATGATGGTACTAGTAAAAAAATAAAGCTAACCGGTCACCTTCAGAGGATGACAGGGAGAAAATTCATGATCTTGAAAGCTGACAAGGCAGGAATAAGCCTTTATCCTGTCTTTCCCATAAGAAGCGTGCCACTGGGTAAGAAATAGCACATAAGAAGAAACGTCTCTTTAGAGAAATATTCCAGTTCCTAAGTGAGAGAGCAGCAGAATAGCAGCATCTTGTAAGTCCCACGTATGAGTGGGTGTGGACACACAGCCTCCACGGCTGTTACTGTCACAAGGTGGCAGGAGCCACATGCCTCCTGATGGAAGAAGCCAGCACCCACTCTAGTCTTGCCAAACGGATGGAACCTGAGTCTGATCGAGCTTCTGGGTCCAGAGGACAGAGGACCAAGCTGAGCTGCATGAGGAGTGTTTGGAAAACCAACAGGTCAAAAGGTCCCAGGCCCTTCAACAGATAAATGGTAAGGAAAAGAAAGGGATGGAGGGGGAGCCAGTAGATTAAAAGAGACTCAAAGACATATTTTAAAAAAAGAGAGAGCAAGACAAATTCTAGCATCCAGGGACATACAATTGGGTGATCAATTACGAAGAAACACAAGGCAGTGTCGGACCAGTGGTCACTCTTGGAGGAAGAGGGGGTCTGTGATTTGATGGGGGCGTGTAGAAGGGCTCCAGGAAAGGCTGGCAAAGTTCCTGACCCGGGTGGGAGTTTCAAAGGTGGTTTGCCTTATAATGATTCATTAAGCTCGAATTTGTTCAGTGACACTTTCTATGCCTGTATTTTAGTTTACAATAAAAAAGGTTTGGTTTTTGAAAACCAAACCTGAGTCAGATCCTGTCATTCCTTTGCTCAATACACTCAGAGGCATGGCCGGAATTCCGACAATGCCCTCAAGGCCCGGCCCCTTTAGCGGCTGGTCATCTCCACGCTGGCCTTCGCTGCCTCCACTCCGGCCACGTGGGCATCCTCAAGCCTTCCCATGTGCCGATCCCTCTGCCCAGAACACTCTTCCTGCAGGTGTCTCCCACTCACTCCCCACCTCCATCAGGCCTCTTCTCAATGTCACCTTTCTAGTACCTTTCATCTTGAGCATCTGTTAAAAATTGCATCCCTCCAATACTTTCTATCCCCCTTCCCTGGTCTATTTTTCTCCATAGCTTATTTTGCATCTAACCCATCACATCTGTAATCACTTACTTGTCCTGGGTTTTGTCTGGTTCCCCCTTGGGGAGAGCAGGGGGTTTTGTCTGCTGTATCCCCAGTACCCATAGCAGTACCTGGCACAGGGCAGTAAATAGTTGTCGAATGAATGAGCCCAAGGGGGAGGTGGCCTCTGGTGTGTTCGGCCCAGTATGGCTCTGGCCAAGGGCCCTGCCCTGTTGTCACAGCCAAGACACTGGTACCCAAAGAGGGCAGCTCTCCTTACAGAGCAGGCCTGGGTGACACTCGTCCGCGTCCAGCCCAGGTGTGCCACAGGTGACATGGAGAGCCATCAGTCACAAGGACAGGAAGTTGCAGGCTGCCAGCGTGACCCATGCTCTGTAACTCCCTGCCCAAGCCCCAGGAGGTGGCACAGGCTCAGCGCTAAGCCTCAAAGTGCCTAGGAGAGGGATCCAGGATCCTGGTTTTATCGAGTATAGTGGATGCATGTTTTCTGCTGGTGAATTTGTTCCCCATTTCAACATGGTTACCAAACTGATGAGTATTTTATGGTGTCCCCAAAGAGTATCCAGACCTCCAGTGGTTTCCCACACACACGTTTGAGAACCGCGCACTTCCACGATTAGTTGAAATTTCCTTCCGAACTTTCCAAGGTTCCTCACACCCAGCCCCGCCCACCTTTCCCTCTCTGCCCATCCCCAGCTCTCTTCTGCCCGATGCCATGCTCTGCACATGCTCAGCCCACAGCAACCTCTGGAAGGCCCTCTCTTCTCCTCTCCCTCTGGCCCAGCCCCGCTCCCTTTTCAAAGCTTATTCTTTCCTTCCCAGGCAGTGAAGCCCTGCTTGGTGCCAGGTCCCTGTCCCAGGCCCTGGAGTTACAGAGAAGACCGTGTCCCAGCCCTGGCACAGCTTCCAGTCTTGGCAGGGATAGAGACGGGGGTAAATTCTGCTTCTAATGATCATAGCTAAGGTACATAGAAGGCTACAGGTGCCAAGGTCAATAGTTTATGCTTATTAATACAATTAATGCTCACAAGAATCCTGCAAGGCAGTTATTATGATTATCTCCATTTCACAGACAGATACACTGGGCCATAGAGGTTAAGTAGCTTGTCCAAGGCCACAAAGCCAGTAACTGGTGGGGCTGGGCTTTGAACCCAGGTGCTCTGGCTGCAGAGCTGGTTTTCTTCACCACTACTTGCTAAGAATGGATAGAAGCATCTGTTGAAGTCCAGAGGGAGGAGAGACTGAACTTGCCCAGGAGTCAGGGGAGGCTTCCTGGAGGAGGGGGTGACTGTGCTGGCCAGCAGGGGTGGGGGTGGGTGGGTCCTAGGCTGAGAGAACAGCGTGACAGCAGCCCGCGGTGGGGACGCCAGGCGTGTCTGCAGAGGGCAGCTCTTCCGGCTGGCTGGGCTGTGACTGGGGGTGCCAGGGAGGCTGCTGGCTCAGCAGGACCTGGAACCCCTTACCGAGGGGCTGGGTTTAGTTCTGCAGGTGGCAGGGCCGTGGAAGGATTTTCTCCTAGGTGTGTAAGGTCAGATCACTGGCTGCTCCCTGGGGAGGCAGGTAGGGGCAGGGCCCGATGCACGTGGGTGACAGTCCTTTCACTTCCTGGCTCCTCCACTCACTCTGGAATCTTGGGCGAGTGGCTAGATCCCTGAGACTCAGTTTCCTCCTCTGCCAAATGGAGATAGAAATGGCACCTGCCTCCCAGGTTGCTGGAGCTTGAACAAGATGTGCAGGTAAATGTGCCCAGCAGAGCTGGGCCCTGGCAGGTGCCCAAAAGGGCAGCCGCTGTTGTTATGTCACCAAAGTCCTCTCTGAGGAAGGGTGTGGAGGCCCTCGTCCCCCATAGAACACAGCCCACTCTCCCAAGTGACCCCTCCAGGCTGTGGGGTCTGGGACTCACCACCACCTCCAGGTCAGAGTTCAAGTGCCGCTGGGTGTCGGACATCTGCACCAAGATCTCACCTGGAGGCACGGAGAGCAGCAGCTTCAGTGCGGGGACCTACCCTGCCCACCCTCTTCCCACCAGAAGCTGTCAGAGGGCCTGCCCAAGGCTGGATTTGGGGACCAAAGTCCAGGGGTTCCCCATATGACTCAGGGCCTCTGGCAGCACCTGTCCTAGCCCTGGCAAAGTCCTACAGGGAGGGGAGCGGAGGGTCCCTGGCTCCAGAACAAGAGTCTGGGGTCTGGGCCTTGGGCTGCAAGACCTTTGTCTTTGGGGGGGACTTCCTGGAAGGGCCAGACTGTAAAAGGAACCTTCTCTGGGACCTGAGAATGGGGGGCAAGGCCGGTCCCGGGCCTGAGGGGAGGCACCAGGGAGGCAGGCAGAGGGGGGCCCGGAGCCTGGAACACAGGAGGAGGCCGGTGGGGGGGGGGGCTAGGAGGAGTGTCCCCCAGGCCTAAGAAGATGAGTGGGGGAGATGGAGGGGGAGAGGCGTGCCTCACCCAGGATCTGCGAGGTGGAGCTCTGCAGGGCCTGCTCCCCGATCTTCTGGATGGCGTTGAAATACACTTCTGCCGCCTCAGACAGAGCTGCGTGGAGAGAGGGATGCGTCCAGCCCCAGAGCCCTCCTCCACGTGCCCCTCCCCACTTCCGGGGGCCTCTCCGCTGGCAGGAGAGAGTGTGGAGGGGTTGCCTCGGGCTCTGGCGTAGGTGTGTGTGAGAGGGACAAGGGTGCCCTGGGTGGCGTGTGTGGAGAGGTGGCATCGGCCAGAGGAGGGGGTGTGGAGGAGGGGGGTGTGTGAAAAAGCGGGGGATGGGCTCTCCCTGCGGGGCAGGGCGCAGGGCAGCTGCCCCCAGCACAGGGCCTCGGCCTGTGCCTGTCTGTCTGGGAGGGGGCGGGGTGCAGGCATCTGTGTGTGCCCGGGAAGGCGTGTTGTGAGGCATGAGGTGGGGCTGGGGGTGGCAGGGGCTGAGGTCACTGCTGTGAGGACTCTGAAGTCCTAAAGGGCGGGGAGGGATTGGGTGACACTCAGCTCTGGGTGTGTCCCTGGCTTGTCCATCAGGCAGGTGGCTCACAACCCTCTGCTGATTAGCTCTGGGGGTGGGGCAGTTGCTGGGAAATGGGGGAGATGGGAGCTGTTTTCACAGGCGCTGAGCGAGTGGTGAGGTCTGGCTGTAGGTGGCTGGAAGCGGGGCTGGTCAGGGTGCCAGGCTGGGGGTGCAGAGGTGGCCTGGGTATGGCAGTGTGCTCAGTGGCAGCATCAGGGTGACATAGAGAAGTGTGTGTCGTCGGGGTTTTGAGAGACTGCAGGGCCTGGCACTCACCGTGGAAGGCCCGGAGGTAGTTGTTCCCCAGGTACACCAGGTTCTCCAGGGCAGGGTTGAACTGCTCCATGATGCTCTGGAGTCCAAGGGTGGTGGGAGGGTAGAGATGGGGAGAGGAAGACGGAGTGATGGGCCTCAGGATCAGGGGACCCCCAACCCCAGTGAGAAGCCTGACTCAGGGGGGCCCGCCTAGAAACCTGGCGTCACCCAGAATTCTGGCTCTCTGCTGCAAGGACCTCAGAGGCCAGGATCCAGACCGGGGTCCCCTTGGCCGGCTCCAGGTCGCCACCTGCCCAGCGGGAACTTGTGCCTGGAAGGTTCTCCTCCCACTGGCTGAAGCCTGTGGTCTGTCACAGCGCCCAGCTGGGCGTGGCTCAACGCTGCCTCGAGTTCAGCCACCTCAGGGGCAAGGGCAGACCTTGCCCTGCTCGAAGAAGAGCCTCTGGGGAGCAAGGCTGTGGCCGGGTCCCTTGGGCCGCCGCAGGCCATGGCCAGCTGGAGAGCACCCTGGGTAGAGGACTTAGACTTGGGTCTTGATTCAAATCTCAGCAGCCCCTCTTCTTCCCTTGGTGACTTTGAACTAGCTGTTTAGCATCTCTGGCCTCAGTTTTCTTATCTCTCAAATGGGGTGATTATTTTCTACCTCAAAGATAGGGTGTTGTGAGGTTTACATGTTGAAAGGGTCCTGCACACAGGAGGTGCTCGGCAAATGTCTGTGGAGACTGCAGCAACCCCCCTGGAGTCGAGTAGGAAGTTTGAGTGAGGGACTCAGAAACCAGAGAGAGACAGAGAGACAGAGACAGGGAGACACAGAGTGAAAGAGACAAAGAGAGACTCCCCTACCCTGGGGCGGCCAGGTGGCTCTTCGGGCGGGCGCACTGCTCCCAGCTAAGGCCACCCTGGGCCCTGTCCTGCTTCATCCAGGGTTTGGGAGTCTGTCTCAGCAGTCCTGTCACTCGCTGGATGAACCCGTGCTCTGGGAGCCTCAGGGCTGGGGCTGGAGTGGCCCACTGCCCCCAGGGACCCCCCACCCCCATGCCCACTGCTCAGCCCAGCCTGGTTCTGGGCCTTCTTTCCTGGAACAAGCTGCTGCTATGCTCACTCTCTGTCCTCCAGAGCTGGCCGACCTTCGAGCCCTGGGAGCGGGGGCGGCAGCCAGGGCCTGGGCCACGCACACACTCACCTTGTAGATGGTCATGGTGGACCTGTAGAACTGGTCCATCTCGGGGGCCATGGAGTGGGCGCACCCGGGCACTGAGTAGAAGGCTGGTGGCACTAGCAGGCCTGGGAGCACTGGGGGTCGGTACCCTCCAATGCCCACTGCTCAGCGGGCTGTGAAGGAGGCTGCAGAGTGGGACCCGGAGATGGAGGGCTGGCCAAGGAGGAGGTGGTAACTTAATTATTCACCAGCCGGGGATGTCAGAATGCGATCTGGGGCGTAACCAGACCCGGCGGGGAAGGCATTCTGTGACGCGGACGGGTTCGTGTGACCTGCGCTTCAATTATTTACCCCTCTGAGCCGCGGACTGGTGGGCACGTGTGGATGGCCACTCTCCTGGATCACCTCCTCTTCAAGGAAGAGCCTTTCCCAGGCCAGCAGGGACCCCTAGCTCTGGGGGACCCCCGCCTTCCCACCTGCCTACACTGAGCAGTGCCCACCCTATTGGGCTCGAGCTGTGCAGTGACCACCCCCGGACCCTCCCTAGAAGTCCGTCCCTGCAGGTGGAAGGCACACACGGCTCGTCACTGTTCTCAGGCCCCCTCTCTACCCTGAGCCCCTCAGACCTGCAGCCCAGGGGCTGAGGCTCCTACGCCCGCTGCCGCCCGCCCAGAGACGGGACAGCACAAACCCTGGAGTTGCACAGACCTGCGGGCACGCTTTGGCCCTGGTCACTTGCTGTGTGACGGTGCCCGAGCCCCCTGCCCTCTCTGGGTCTCATCCCCTCCTCTGGCAAGTGGGGCTCTCCCTTGCCCTCCACCGTGGGGCAGGCGGGCCTGGCGGCCGCCTCTGCACACCCTCAGGCCCTGATCTGGGGAGGCCTAAAGAGAAAAGTTGTCCCTGGCCCGCGGAGCCTGGGAACCAGAGCTTCCATCCGTCTGCCTGGGCACAGGCAGGTGACAGCCAAGGCTGAAGGTCAAGGCTGAGGGGGGCTGGTGGGTGGGGGGCACTCACACCACAGTGCACACAACACAGGCAAACCAGAATTGAACCATTTATTTCACAGTTTGGGGCAGTCCCTGGAGCCCCTCTCCAGTCATAAACCACTTTCTGTTGGGAAGAATAACTTAAGTCACAGGAGCGACCTTTGAGAGCTGAGAGCTCATGGGTGGGCGGCTGGGGTGCGCGGAGGGGCAAAGTCGAATGGGACACCCCACTCCTAGGTCTCCCCTCCCGATGGGGTGGTGATGGCCCGCTTCTCTGGCTCCACCCCCAGCGGAGAGGGCAGAGGGTAGAAGGGGTCTCTGCAGCTCCAGGGGCCCGGGAAGAACCTGGGGCCCTCTGGGAGGCCTTAGTGTTTGAGCCACCTTGGGGGTCAGGGAGCAGCCTGAGTGAGGCCTGAGGCTTTCTAAGCTGGAAGGACACAGAGTGCCAGCAGGCAGGGGCAGAGGGGGAGAGAGGCCTGAGGACCAGCCTTAGGCAGGAAGCCCGGTGCCCCGCTAGGCCGGGTCTGTGGACACAGAGCCGCCTGGGCCTGGCTCTGCCCCGCCTCCCAGCTGGGCCTGGGCGGGTGGGGTGGGGTGGGGACGGCTGGGGGCCCGGCGGCCTCACGGTGAGAGCAGCAGTTGGATGAGCTTCTGGAACTGCTCCCGGTGCTCGTAGATGTAGACCTCAGTCTCCCAGAGGGCGTTGACCAGCACCGTGTCATTGACCTCGTCCAGCATGATGTCTGTCCCCAGCTGGGGACTCAGTCTGTCCGGATCAAGGAGGAGGCGTCACCCCCAGGACACTCGGCCTGGGTGGGGGACGAGGGCTGGGACTGGGGCGGACTCGGGACGCAGCACCCCCTTGGGGAAAGGGCCAGCCCAGGCTGGGGACTGGGGCCAGCAGCGCCCTCACCTGAAGTATTGGGTGCCAACCATCTCGCACCAGGCCCGGGCCCGGTCCACGGCCCGCCCGTCCGGATCTGTGCACTGGTGAGAAGCAGCCTCTGTGAGCGTCCAGCGCACACCACACACACGGCCCCTGCCTGGGGTCCCCAGGTTCCAGGTTGGCTTAGCCCCCTATCAGCAGAGTGACTTGGGGCAAATCCCCCTTTCCGGGCTGTAGTGACTGTCCCAGCTACGCAGAGGGGCGCAGTCTGTGGCTTTGAAAGGTGGCTCGGCAGCATTCAGAGTCAGTGAGCGTGGAGGGGCTGAGTGGACAGGCCTCCACCTCCCTGCCCCCTTAGCTTTTGTCCATCTGACATTCTGGGCTTCCACATGGGCTGTGTTTGAAGGAAGAAATCCACAGCTAAAAAATGCTTGAAAATCCCACTGGAGGTGGTCACCGAAGGTCCCTGCCAGCATTGAGGCACTATAGGGGAAGGGGAACCCCCCTGCCCCGAGCTGGCTGCGGAGGGTCAACAGAGCCCTGCCATCCCCATGACACCCAGGGTCCCACGGGAAGCCTCATCCTGGGGCTGAGATCCCGAGGGAAGCGGGCCTGGGGAGGGGCCCATACTCACACAGTCCACCACCATCTTGCCCAGTTCCTTGGCCCCAAAAACAGTCTTGGCCAGTTCCCAGGGGCTGCTGGGACGGAAGACGTCCACACAGGTCACAGGCACCTGCGGGGACCTCCCTGTCCCCAAGGAGACGACAACGGAGAGTTTCTTCACCTTGTTGCCCTGACCCTGTTGGGACAGGACAGGTGAGAGGAGGCCTGCCGCACAGATCGGGGGCACCCGGGGGGTAAGAGAGAGGCTCCCTGGGGGACTGTGAAGAGGCGTACAGGCCTCCTGTGGCAGAAGCACAGCCCGTGCTGCCTCTCTTTTGCTTCGCAACAAGTTCTCCTGCCAATCTTCTGGGCGACCTTGGCAACCCACCTACCCAGGCTCCCCATGCACTCAGATGAGTGATGTTTGAGCACCCTTCCCCATCCCACCGCCTCTCACTGATTCCTTCTTCCTCCAGGAAGCCTGCCCTTCCACATCTGGCCCCTAGAGAGCGCTCACCTCCCTGCCGCCTGCGGTTTCATCAGGGGCTTGGTGATGACCGCAGTGACAACTACAGCCAACAAGGATGCGGCACACTCAAGGTCAGGCACTGTTCTAAACACTCCACAGATAAGAGGCCACGGAAGCCTCACGGAAGTCCCCAGGCAGGTACTATCAATAGCCCTAGGCAGTGGCTGAAGTGAAGCATGGGCAGAGACAGGCCCCAGACCCAGAGGCGGGCCCCACACCACACTGCTCCTCCTAACCTGCGTGGGCCTTGCCCACCTCTGCACTAAGCTCCTCGGGCTGAGGGCCGCTTCTCTTCCTCCGGATCACTGACTCTGCCCTGCCCCATCCCCAAAGGCCTCAGCATGGGCTCCCCTCCTCTGTGAGCCCTTTCTGAGCCCTCATGTCTCTCAGCAGGGGTGATGCTCCTGGGCCCCTGCACAGTTCTCTGTCACAGCACCTAAAACACTCGGATGGATGTGTCCTTGTTTATGGACTGTCTCCCCTAAATGTGAGCTCCCCAAGGGCAAGCGTGTGTCTCCAGGCCGGGCAGCGTGGCTAGGCCTGTAAACTGGCACATACTGGTGTGCATGCTGTCCTCCCCACAAACAGCAGATGCTGTTAATTGATCATAACACCCTTCACCACCTAGTCCCGATTGGGCCTCAGAATCCCTCTTAGCACAGTGCTTTGGGCAGACACCACCAATCAGGCAGGTTCGAGTGTGACATAAAATTGCTGTTAAGTGCACAAATGAATGAATGCATGAAGAAAAGCCATTTGCTCTCCCAGGAGTCAGCCCAGAGTACAGTCAAGGCTTGCAGAAACAGGAGAGGCCGCTGTGGGCGGTCAGTTCCAGCCCCTCCAACCCAAGGTGGCTCTCACCTTGCGGATCAAGTCCTGGTTGTACTCATGGATCTCCGTCATGGCGTCCAGCGTGGGGTTGTTGGCCAGCAGCCCGCCATCCAGGAAGCGCCCGTTGGGCCGGAAGTAGGTGGGGGCTGCCCCACTGCTCCGGGCTGCCCGCCACACCAGCTGCTCTGGGGGTGGGGGAGGAGGGGGCCCAGTGGCACAAGAGATGTGCGTTTCAGATCTAAGGGTGTGTGTGTGTGTATGTGTGCACATGGCACTGTGGGAAGACGGTGAGGCTGGGGACTCTTCAGAGGCAGGACTGACAGGCCATGCTGTCTGGCCCCGCCATCCTGGTGGAAGGCAGGGTGCAGCCTGCCCGAGGCCTGATGGCTCCCTGGCTCTGCTGACCCTCAGCTGATACCCTTGGGAGGGAAGACCAGGGCAGTGGGTGGGATGGTGGTGGGCTGGGGGTGCCTGGCAGCAAGCTGGCGACTCCCACCCACCAACCTGCAGCCTCTCGGGCCAATCACTTCCCACAGATGCATCAAACATGGTTTTAACCTGAGGGTTGAGTTGGAGGCTTTAGGTTAACGTTCTGGCCGACACGAGGCTCCCGTACACACTCTGGAGCCTCATAATTCCGGAAGAGGTGGAGTTCAGCCGGCTGCCGGTCGGACAGTGTCCCTGTCAGCATCACCCTGGAGAGAAACAAGGAGCAGGACACTGAAGCCACTGACCCATCCGCCCTTGACAACCCACCTTTGGCAATTTTTGTCCAAACTGCCGACGCACTAATTCTTAAACTCAGCATTCCTACTTCTGGGAACCCATCCTAAGACACTCCCATGTGTGCGGGGAGATGGGCACACACTAGGCTATTAATGGCATTAAAGCAAACGACTGGAAACAACTAAATGTCCACCAGTGGGACGACGGTTCATGCACCGCGGCTCCTCTGTGCAGTGGGGTCTGCGTCGCTGGAGAACGGCTGAGGTATTACTTCATGTACTGATGGATGGTGAGTGCCAAGATTTATATTTAAGTGGAAAAAGCAAGGTTCAGGACAATGTGTATAATATGCCACCATTTATTTAAAAACAAACCCCCAAAGACCCTATGTACCTATTTGCTTGGTCAGAGGGTAACTCTGGAAGGACCCATGTGCAGAACCTGGCAACAGTGAGCTGCCTCTGGGACAGGAGACTGCTTGGGGGCTGCAGCTCCAGGACAGGAGTCGGGGGAGACTTTTCAGCATGTCATCTCTGATACCTAATCAGTGTTCTACCATGTGAGTCTACAACCTGTTAAAGAAGACTCCTAACTGTCTCAAGAGACTCAGGCATCCTTAAATACTGAGGGGAGTGTAGACTGACACAGCCCCCTTGGAAACTAATATGTATTCAGACCCTTACAAATGTCCTGGCTCTTTTTTTTTTAATTTATTTTCTTTCTTTATTTTTGGCTGTGTTGGGTCTTTGTTGCTGCATGAGGGCTTTCTCTATTTGTGGCGAGTGGCGGCTACTCTTCGTTGAGGTGCGCAGGCTTCTCGTTGCGGTGGCTTCTCTTGTTCCGGAGCATGGGCTCTAGGCACGCACGGGCTTCAGTAGTTGTGGCTTGTGGGCTCTAGAGCGCAGGCTCAAGTAGTTGTGGCGCACAGGCCCAGCTGCTCTGTGGCATATGCGATCTTCCTGGACCAGGGCTCGAACCCGTGTCCCCTGCACTGGCAGGCAGATTCTTAACCACTGCGCTACCAGGGAAGACCTGTCCTGGCTCTTTGATCTGTGAATTCCGTTTTGGAAAATCCAGCCTAAAGGAATAATCTTGGTTACAATGAAAGCTTTTTGTTTAAGGCTATTCATGCAGTGTAATTTATTACAGTGAAAAGTGAATGCTCTACATGGAAATAATAGGAGGGAGTGCCTAAACAATGGAATGTTTTGCAGCCATTTCAAATTACACTAGCAAGGAGTTGAGACTAACACAGAAAGGTGTTTGTTACAATGAAAAATATAAAGAAAAGGGAACAAAAACTATGCATGGGAAAAGAAGATTAGTTTTCCACCTCTAAGAATCTTGTGGAAAGGTTATTTGAACATATCTCTCAGTGAACAAAAAACTAAATGCTGGAAAAAAATTGTTTTTGATCTTCAAAGCACAGAAGGGGCTTCCCTGGTGGCGCAGTGGTTGAGAGTCTGCCTGCCGATGCAGGGGACGCGGATTCGTGCCCCGGTCCGGGAAGATCCCACATGCCGCGGAGCAGCTAGGCCCGTGAGCCATGGCCGCTGAGCCTGTGCATCCGGAGCCTGTGCTCTGCAACGGGAGAGGCCACAACAGTGAGAGGCCCACGTACCGCAAAAAAAATAAAATAAAATAAAAGCACAGAAGATTGGGTGATTGGGATTGACATGTATACACTGATGTGTATAAAATTGATGACTAATAAGAACGTGCTGTATAAAAAAAAAATTAAATAAAATTCAAAAATTCAAAAAAAAAAAAAGCACAGAAGATTTGATAAGATAGAAAGGAAAGATGAGGGTAAACTCTGAGGATAAGCAAGAACTCACAGAGGTAAATGGAGCACAGACACATCTCTGACCTGAAGGCAGACACCAAACTATCAATTCGAACTTCCATGCTGATGGCCTCATGGGGCCAGAGGGACAGAAGTCAAAGCCCAGAGTTCACTGAAGGTTAGGGATCTAATGGGAGACCCTCCCCACATTAGGTTGTAATCCCAAAGGGCTACCCTCTTGGGTAAGGGTAAACCAGAAATAAACCTGCCCCTTTCCCATGCCTGGAGGCTGTGAGTAAAGTTGCCTGGCATTAAACAAAGAAAGGAGAAAAAAAAAAATCCCCGAATATGTATAACCACAAACTAACCCTCCTGCAGATCTGTAGTCTAGATTCACATCACCTAGGGGGAAGTTCCAAAACCTTCATGCCAAGAATTTAGTTACAGTGACCCTAGATGCTACTGTACATGGGTACCTGGAAGATACAACGTAAGACACTCTGGAGAAGATACCCTCATTCTAGGCTTCACAGAATCTGCACATATTTCTCAACACTAAGGAATACCACACAGTTCCAAAAAAGGTGGGGAGGGGGACGTCAAGAAATAAACACAATGAATAAGAATAAGCATAAACAACACAAACAGCAAAACATACCTACATAAACAGCAGTTATTTGAATCCTCAAACAAAGACTGTAAAACAGCTATGCTTGGGACTTCCCTGGTGGCAGAGTGGTTAAGAATCTGCCTGCCAATGCAGGGAACACGGGTTTGAGCCCTGGTCCGGGAAGATCCCACATGCTGTGGAGCAATTAAGCCCACGCACCACAACTACTAAGCCTGTGCTCTAGAGCCCACGAACCACAGCTACTGAGCCCATGTGCCACAACTACTGAAGCCCGTGTGCCTAGAGCCCATGCTCCACAACAAGAGAAGCCACTGCTTGCAGCAACTAGAGAAGGCCCACGTGCAGCAATGAAGACCCAATGCAGCCAAAAATAAATAAATAAAATAAAATTATAAACAAACAAACAAACAGCTATGCTTACAATGTTGAAAGAGATCAAACACAAGCTTGATAATATTTTCAGGGAATAGAAAACTATAAGTAATGACCTAGAAGATCTGAAGAAAAAACAAAGAGTACTTCTAGAAATTTAAATAAATAAATAAAAACTCAATGAATAGGTTAAATGGAAACTCAGATAAAGTTAAAGAGAGAATTAGTGAATTGGAAAATAGGTAAGAAGAAATTATCCAGAATGCAACACAGAGAGATAAAATGAAAGAATATACAGGAGAAGTTAAAAGACATGAAAGACAGAAAAGCTCTAACATTTTCAACTGGAGTTCCAGAAGGAGAGGCAAGAGAAAATGAGGCAGAGGCAAGGTTGAACCAATAATGACTCAGGCTTCCAGAACTGAAGAAAAACATGAATCCAAAGATTTAAGAAGGCCAACAAATCCCAAGCAGGATAAATTAGAAGGAATTCATAACTAGATATATCATAGTGCAACTGTAGAGCACCAAAAACAAATAAACAAACACATAAATAAAAGCATCCAGAGGAAAAAAGACTACTTACTTTCAAAGGAGTAAGAGTTAAATTGAAATTGACTGCAAGTGTAACAATGGATGCTAAAAGGTATAGAATGATATCTTTCTTGTTCTACAAGAAAATCACCAGCCTAGAATTCTATACTCAACAAGAATAAGAGAGAAATAAAAGAATGTTCAACTGATAAGGGTGAAATACAACTAGTTTCAAATGATGAGAGTGAAATAAACCTATCTTCAAACAACTCTGCTAGTGGAGAATTCACTACCAGCAGACCATCTCTGTGGGAAAGGCAAAAGAAGGTACTTTAGGCAGGAGGAAGGTGGTCAGAGGAAGGACTGTAAAGCAAAGAAGTGATACACATGTATACATACACACACACATATGCATACTCATATACATACACACATACATGAGCTGGAGCCAGCTCATACTGGCTTGTGAGAACCTATTGCTAAATCTCGTGAGCTGGTTGTTAAACTGTTGGTAGCTTGAAATCAGCCATGGTGGGGGTATTTATGCCATGGGAATTGGCAAACACTACAAACCAGGGTTTTATCCCCCTAGAGATCTGGTTTCCCAGCTCACCGCTAGATAAATATAAATAAACATCAACTTCAAAAAACAATATCTTGTGAGGTTTTAAAAAAACAAGATAGATTTAAAATTCATAAAAGTAATTACTGGGTTGGCCAAAAAGTTCGTTTGGGTTTTGCCATAAGATGGCATGGACCTAGAGACTGTCATACGAGTGAAGTAAGTCAGAAGGAGGAAAACAAATAACGTATATTAATGCATATATGTGGAATCTAGAAAAACAGATGAACTGGTTTGCAAGGCAGAAATATAGATACAGATGTAGAGAACAAATGTATGGACACCAAGGGGGGAAAGCGGGGGGGTGGGTGGTGATGGTGGGATGAACTGGGAGATTGGGATTGACATGTATACACTGATAGGTATAAAATGGATAACTAATAAGAACCTGCAGTATAAAAAATAAATAAAATAAAATTCAAAAAATAAAAAGAATGATTTGTGCCATCCAAATTCTTCTGCAATTTTCTTTAAAAAAAAAAAAAATCCTTGATTATCTGAGGGGGGATAATGGTATCAATTAAATTTAGACTTCTATAATATGCACTAAAAAAAAGACAACAGAAATGAGTGCATAAATTTCAAACTATTGGGTTGGGGGTGGAATGTAATGATTAAAACTATTCAGTAAATCCAAAAGAAGGCAAGAAACACGGAACAAAATAGGATAGCATATGTCATCCCCAAAATATGAGTAATTATGTAAGTATAAATGGATCAGCCATATAAACTATTAGATTAACTATAGGAAGGTTCTGATAGCCAAACCAATCAGCTAAAACAGACTTAACTAATTAAATAACTTAAATAAATATATTACTATGCAATAAAAATCTATAAATAAACTAAATGCACAGATTAGATAAAGAACAAGTCCAACTATAGGCTATTTACAAGAGAGACATGTAAAACATAAGGATCAAGAAGGCTGAATTAAAGCATGAGCACAGACACACCACATGCAGATATAACCAATGGAAGCTAGTATAACTGTATTAATATCAGACAAAATTAAGGCAAAAAGTATTCTTAGAGGGCTTCCCTGGTGGCGCAGTGGTTGAGAGGCCGCCTGCCGATGCAGGGG
>NW_006780611.1:10416202-10441852 GCF_000442215.2 Lipotes vexillifer | reverse complement strand
AAAAAAAAAAAAAAAAAAAAAAAAAAAAAAAAGAACATCTGCTCACCAACAAAACACCGTAAGGAGAGTGAAAAGACAAGCCTAGAGTGGGAGAAGAGATCCATCAAAGGACTAGTTTTCAAAATATAAAAAAGAGAATTAAGAAGCCTCATAACCCCCAACACACAACCCAATTTTGCCAAAAATGGGTAAAACACTTGAATAGGAACCTTATAAAAGAGGAAATCCAGATTGTCTCTAAACATATGAAAAGGTGTTCAACCTCACTAGTAATCAGGAAAATGAAAATTCCAATCAACAGAGACAGTATCTTTCACCCCAGATTTATAAAGACAAAAACGTTATAAGGCTAAAGTGGTTTGACAATAACCAATGTTAGCAAGAATGCAGAGTGCCAGGAACTCTCAAATATGGCTAACGGGAGTGGAAATAGAAACCACCACTTTGGAAAACAGCTGGGCAGAATCTAAGGATTGAGGCCAAGCAGACTTGGCAGCTCTACTCCTAGGCACGTGCCCCACGGGGTCTTCTGATAAGTCCCAAGATGTCCACTGCAGACTCAAGAGGCCCAAACGGAACAGCCCAAGTGCCCGTTGAAGGTATCTGGAGAAATAAACCGTGGGGGCACAGCCATATGAGCCGTGAGAATGAATGAAGCACAGCTTCACCCAACGGTAGGGACCATGCTGACAAATGCGGCATTGACAGAAGGAAGGATAATACACAAAAGGATTCCGTCCAAGCCCAGAGACAGGCAGGACCGGAACCGTGCTCAGGGCTGCATTCAGGTGCCGAAACTAGACTGAAAGTCCAGGAAATCCGGGTCACAGGAGAATGGTTACCTCCGTGGGAGGTGGAAGGAAGCAGGAGCTATGCTGGTGGCCGGCACACACTCAAGGGGCTTTTGGACTTGGCTGGTGGTCATATGTGGGTGTCTGTTTTAGAATTATTCATGGAACTGTTTAATGTCCTTTTCTAAATGTATGTTCTATTTCACCATAGAAAAGAAAAAAAAATGTCTAGGATAAAATATACAAAAAATGTTTTTCAAAACATTAACTTTTGGTTAATAAATCATGGATATTTTCCTCTTCTTTTTACTTTCCAAAACTTCCAAATTTTCTTAAAAGACTATGTGTTATTATTAAATGGAAAAAAAAAAAAAAGCTTTACTATGAAAAGAAATCCTCCCAACTCTCCAGGCTCGCTCACACCTCACTTCCTCCAGGAAGCCCTCCCTGACCACCTTGTTCTCAGTCCTTTCTCCCCCTTGCTTCCACGGATAGTCAGTTGCTGAACACTTTTCAGGGGTCTGCTCTGGGGCAGGCACTGTGCTAGACGCCGGGGCAACAGAAAAACAAGGCAGTCACGTTCCTGCTTCATGGAGCTCACAGTCTGGCAGGCGAGCCAGGCATTAGGCAGACAATAATGTAATTGCAGGATGGGAAATAAATACTACAAAGAAGCGGTGGTGCTGAAGGTTCTTCTGGAACCTCTTAATAAGCACATGCTGCCTTGCGTGGCTGCCATTTTTTTAGGTCACTTATCTCCTAACCAGATCGTAAGCCTTCCCACCTGATGGTTGCATCACCCCATCACACACACACACACAGGCAATGCCGGGGGCAGAGCTGTGCTCAGCAAGTGTGTGTGTGAGGGACGAGAACCGACCCCCTTTGACCCAGGGATGTGCTGTTTGGGTAGAGAAACATCAGACATGGGTTGAGGATGTTCTGCACCTGTGTTCCCCAGCCGCCCCGCCCTCCCCCGCCCCATTCAGCTTTAATCAGACCAGGGCAGGGAGTCCCCTGCTCCCAGGAAGAGCCGACGGGGTGCATGGCTGGGGCCAAAGCCGCTGTGCTCCCGAAAAGGAGGCGGAGGAGGCTTACTTGGGTTTCTTGACATCCGTCATCTTGGTGTGCTCTCCAAACTCCCGCTTCAGGAACTCCTCCAGGGGCCCTGACTCGTAGGGCCGAGAGCCCCGGAACACCTCATCCTTCATGCGAAAGTACACACCACGCATGTAGGCCATGGACTTGCCTAGGAACAAGGGGGTCGGAGGTGGGGAGAGATGCGAGGGCTGCCCTGACAGGGGGCCTGAGCACAGGAACCAGCGGGGTGCGGGGGGCGGATTTACCAAAGCACCAACCAAGCTGGGGCTCCTGGGACCATCCTCGCAACTTCCCCCACAGGCAGAAACCCCCTTCAGCAGCCCCAAGGCCCGGCACTTAATCTTGTACTCGTAATTTGTATTTTTTCTTTAAAGAAGGGGTCCTGACCGTGTAAAGGCTTATAAATCTAGATCCACCCCATTTGCCGTGGAATAGAAAGACCAGCCCTGTCCCGCGAGAACAGACAGCTTCCAAGGGGCAGGTTGCACCTCACAGTACGGAGAAGCTGCCCAGCACGCCTCAGCCGGCCCAGGGGTGTGCGAGCGGGGGGCTGCGGAGGGGAGGGCTTCTGCCCGCAGGAGAGGTTGAACTAGGCGTCTTCTCAGATCCCTTCCATAGCCCCTGGGCGCCTGAAGACCCTGCTTGGGGGATAAATGCCCCCTGAGGAAGGAGGTGACCCTTTCTGGAGGAGAAACCAGAACCTCTGCCCACTCTGCTCCACGCCCAGACCTTATGCCCAGCCGGGCGGAAGCCAGCCCTGAGCTGGCCCTTCTCTCAGGGAAGACCAGAGAGGGGACACGGGGCCCCAGACGCCAGGGGACAGAAGTCCCAGCAGCTTTTGCCGACATATTTCTCCTCCTCCCAGAGCCCCACGGGACGCTGCTCTAGGTCTGGGCTGCCGGGCCATGGCCTCCTCACACTGGGAACACCTGGATGCCTATGCCTATGCCTCCCCCATGGGACCCGGGGCTCCTTGAGGTGGGGCGTGCACCTGACTCAGCCCTGCATGCCTAGCACCCAGCACAGGCCTGGCCCGAAAGCCTTGATGTCCTGGAGGGGGAGGGTCCTCTCCTGGTGCCTTCAGATCTGCAGGACGAGCTGGAGGGCATTGAACCCAACCCAGGCAGGGATCCCCAGTCAGGGATGCTGAGACAATTCCCGCCGGGTGGTAGCTCGTTTGGAGGGGGCCCCCGACACGCAGCATCACGCAGCCCAGACAGCTCCACAGAGGAGACATTGCTCGAGCCGAGACAAGGCCTACCCGGAAGTCCGTCCAGTAAGCAAAATGCCCCGTCACCTCTGGGAAGTTGTAGTGACAGCAAACTGCGTGGGTTGTCTGTGTCGCTGGGGAGTGCTGGGATGGGCGTCCTTGGGACTCCTAGCCCCAGCAAGCCCTCCAGTGGGCCATGTGACTTGGGGTCACCTCTCCCCCCAGGGCCTCCATTACCCTGTGTGGGTAAAATGAAGTGTGCAGACTAGGGCTCTGGCATTTGTGACCCCACCGAGTCACATTCCTCATTCCTGAGGCCACCAACTCCACCCACACTCAGAATGCTTTTCCTCATTTCCAGCAGTTCTGAGGCCTTGCAGGGGCATGGCAACCGGTATAAAAGTGCTCCCAATGCAAGGTGTCTGCCTTGCAGGGGCATGGCAACCGGTATAAAAATGCTCCCAACGCTGAGAGTGAAACCAGCTCTGTCCTCTGTGGCTGGGTGGGCATCACCCTGGCCCACCCCCCAGCCCTTCCTCCTTCCAGCCTCGGACCCCAACCCCCAGCCACCCCACAAAGGGCCTATGGGCCCTCCCCTCCCCCATGACGTTCTCCACAAAGCTCGGAGAACAAACTCAGCCCCATTTGAGGGCAGGTCTCAGCCCCAACCCGTCTAGCCTCAGCAGCCCAGGGGCTGCCCTCACTGTGCAGGATGGCCAGGGCCAGGATGCCCCCCGTGCTGGTCCCCGCCACCCAGTCAAAGAGGTCCTTGGTGGCGATGCCCGAGGCCTTCTCAATGGCAATGAGGAGCTGGATGATGACGAGGCCTTTCACACCCCCTCCGTCCAGGCAGAGCAGGTGGTCGCGGCTGTGGTGGGGACAGCAGTGGGAGAGAAGAGGGTCCCATTACAGCCGGCACTTTGCATGCCGTGTCCCTGAGCACCTGCCCCATGGCAGCCGCTTGAGCGCGTGGAGACCAAGCCCTGCGGAGCTTGTGTGCTACCGGGGCTTGGGACAGGCGGTAGCGAAGTCAGTACAGGAATAAATACAGGACTTCAGGAGGCGAAAGGTGCAACAGGGAGACAGACACAGGAAGGTGAGGGCAGCAGCGGGCAGGGAAGACTTCCCTGGCCATGTGCCACCTCAACAGATGCCTGGGTCTGTCTCCCCTACTTTGAACAGGGGCTCCCCAAGGCCACTTGGTTTTGGTCAGATCCAGATCCCCAGTCCCAGACCTGACCCGAATCAGGTGCCTGATAAAAGTCTGTTTGAATTAAACAAGGCTGGGGGAAGGGCTGCTCTCCCGCGGCCACAAGGAATGGGCGTCCAAGAAGATCAGGCCCCTCTAGCCAGGTGGGAGCAGCACGTGGGAAGGATCGTCTGTGCGTCAGGAGCCATAAGGAGCTTCCACCAGCATGAACTCACTTAAATGCTCCAAACCCCTTCCAGGTGGACACTCCCTGTCACCCTGTGCATATCTGTGAGGACACGAAGCTCGGAGTCACACAGGTGGATCTGGACCGGGGTCTGTGGACTCCCAGGTCACACACTCTCCAACACATCCTGACCCGTCTCCCTATGGCCAGCCCCTGCCCCGGGAAAGAAGGCCTCTATCGTCTGTGCTCAGACCTGGAACCTTCCTTCCGGTCTCTTCCTCTTCTTTCTATCCCAGCTTAAATGTCACCGCTGACAGAAGCCTGCCCGATGCCATCGGGAAGCTCCCGCTCAGCCAGCCCCTGCCCCACCCACTTCTGTGGTACAGAGCCCTTCTCGCTTCCATCCGCAATTGCTTTTTGTCACTTGTTTGCTGCCTTTCTTCCCCCACTGTGGGCAAGGCCCTGCTCTGCGGGCAGGAGGCGTCCCACAGACACACAGCTGGTAGATGAAGGAGCCTGCGCCGCCGGCCTGTGGGGTGCCTCGTCTTTTCCTGGACAAGCTGCCCAGCCCTGCAGCAAGCCCAGAGCGTGGCAGAGGAGGCGGTGCTGTCGCCGGAGGCCTGCAGGGCCCCTGGCCAGGGAGGCTAGAGCGGAGGCAAGGGACCTTTCTGAAGATGTGGGGCTGGCAATGGAAGGAGCAGGGCTGAGCTGTGTGGCTCACAAATCTGCATGGGGAGGTCCTCACAGGGGTATCCTGACTCTTATCTCAGCCCCACCTCTAGGGAGGGCGCTCAGGCTTGTGCAGACTCCCCAGTCCTGCTGGAGAATCTGCCGCCTCCTTCCTCTTACTGGCGGGGACCTGTCAGTCCTCCCTCTGGTACCCTGCTCGGCCGCTGCGCAGGGGTGTGTGTGTGGGGGGGGGGCGCAGTGGGAGGGAAGGGGGAGACGGCCGATAGAGCAGGTGCACCTTCAGGGCACATGGCACAGGGTGGCCGAGGAAACGGGTGGGCTACAGCAAGGGGAATCCGAGCCTTCTGACGAGGCGAGGCCCAGCCACCGATGTGGCTGCCTGGTCCTGGGAGCTGCTTCTGGAAGAAGAGAGCTTTCCCTGCAGGGGAGGGCACTAGGGGTGCAGCCAGGAGAGAGCCTGCAGGAGCAGAAAGGGCATGGACTTGGAAGCCCTGGGCTGAGTCTGCTCTGACCTTAAGTCACTTAACCTCAAGTTCTGCATTTGCAAAACAAGGTTACTAATGCCTCCCTAGGAAGGCTGTTAGGAACACAGGATAGTAAAAAACAGAGAACAAATAAACCACCTCCAGCATTACAGGGAAGGGTGGAGAGAGCACAGTTGACAGGAAACACGTTTGTCCTGGTAACTCGCTGAGCTGGTGGGCACTGATTCTGACAACCACTGTCACCAGGGACTGTCCTCAGGGACAGGGTTTGGGTTTCTTCTCTTTGTGCCCATCACCCCAGCCTGCCTCCTAGAATGGGCCTGGGTATACGGCAGATACTTGGGGAACCAACCCACCCACTAACTCTTGGAGGGAGGCAGGGTCAGCATCGAGGCAGCTGAGGGCTCTCTCCAGAGGAGAGCTGGGCCATCTTCCCCTGACAGTCCATGACAGGGTCGGAGAGAGAAGGGACAGGGCCGCAGCCAGCTCCACCGTGTGGTCTGGAGCCGGCACAGTGATTGACAGAGAAGCAGGCCCAGCCTCCCTAAAGACTCAGTCTCTTTGCTGTGAACTACAGAGAGTGCGAGCTACCTTGCAGAGCCAGGTACAGACTAGAAAAAGTCCCACACCTGCTGCATGGCACCCGGCAGAGGCCCTGCCCATGAGCCTGCCCCCGACACTTACGTCCGCTTCTCGTCCCTTATGGAGCTCAGGATGAAAGCCGGCTTCCGGGCCCGGGAGATGTGCATGAGGTCCTGCAGTTCTGTGAGGCACAGGGCAGGGTGGGCTGGGGCCAGGCACGTGCCGCTCCCCGCCCCCCCATGGGTCCTGAGGGCAAATCTGGAGCTGTGCCCTTACCCCCCTGTCCCTAGCAGGAGCATCCGCCTCCCACCCCCTGGAAGGGCTCTTCATCCCAGGATACAGCAGGGCCAGAGGCCACAGGCCCCTCAGGGAGCGATGGGCTGGAATGCAGAGGGGAGCCCCACCCTGCCCGGCCAGCTCCCAATTTTCGATTTTCGTGTGTCTTCCTTGCAAAGCCCCGAAGCACAAGCAGCCCCGACGTGCCCTGTGTGTGCAGCTCACAAAGCGTTTCTTCCTGCACAGGAGCCGGTGCTGCTGACAGCCACCGTCACAGAATCATTACCCCCAATTTACAGATGAGACTCAAAGAGGTTATACAACTCGTCCAAGGTCATTTAGCCAAAAGGGCAGAGTTAGGACATTCCTCGGGGTTTAACTCCATGAAGGAATGGAGATATCCCGACCATCTTCCAGATGCCTCTTGCCCTGATCCCAGGTCTGGAAACTTCCTCAGAGGCCTCAGATCGGATGCACCCACCCATAGCATCCATGTTTTCCCCTGAGCCCAAGGCCCATCCCACGCCCACCAAATGGATTAGCTGCCCTCCTGACAAGCAGCCCGGCCCCAGGTCGCCTGGCCCAGCAGTGTCACGTCATCCCGATTCTGACGGGCCCTTCCCACAGCTGTGCACGGAGCCTAGAAGCAGCAAAGCAGGATGGCAGGCTGGCAGGCACTGTGTCTCCCCCTCACCAGGGCAAGTGGCCAGAGTGGACAAGGTAAGTGGGAGATTGGCCAGGAGAGGCGTGGACAGAGCACCAGGGAGCGGGACGTGCAGCTGAGAGAAAGGAGCAGCGGGGGCTAGAGCTGCAGCTAACTTGGGGCACAGCGGGCTCTGCGGCCCCTCTAGGCCCAGGGCATTACCCATCTGACGCCGCGCCCCAGGCCCACCATCCAGCCTGGCTTAGGTGGCTGATTGCCTGTAAAATTGAGAGATAACGATGGGGGGCAGGTCCTGGGTGGGGAGGGGCAGGGGGAGGAGAGAGGCGGAGCCAGAAGGACTAACTGTGGCTGCCAGCTCTGCCCGTCCTGAGCTCCAGGGTTGGCCGGGGTATCCTGGCTGAAGATGCTGGTGTCTGATTCGCCAAGAGTTTAAAAAAAAAAAAAAAAGCACCAGCTTGCCAAGGATCGTTCTCTGACTGCCCTGTTCAGGGAACCCACTCCCAAACAATCCAGGGCCCTGGGTGGGCCAGCCCACAGGAAGCCCAGAGAAGGTCTCCGCCTCCTCAGGGGCTGTCTCCACGGACACCAAGGATGCACGGGGCAGATGCTGGTTGCCTGGCCAGTAGGTCACCAAAGGGGCCGGAAGAGGAGCACACAGGCCCCAGGCCTGACAGAGATTCAGCAGCGTGACCGAAATGCTCCTGGTCATAGCCAGAGGGCCAAGGGCTCTTAGCCACCACCAGCACTCCTCACTGCCCACCCGAGCTCCCAGGGCACAGAGAGGCCAAGAAAGTACTCACCCCATGGGTGTCCAGGGCACCCTCTGGGGGAAATGGGCCGCGGGCCATTGGCCAGGGACCCCAGCAGCCTCTGGGCGCTATGGGTTGCTGGCTGCACCCGAGGCTGACAGATGCTGCCCACCCTCCTTTGCCTCCTTCAACAATTTCTCCCCTGGGGCCCCGTTTCTTTCCCACAGGGACTGCTCTGACCCAAGGGCCTGGGAGCCAGGTAGAGAGGAGGGGAGCTGCCTACCTAGGTTGTTGAAGCTGATCAGTGGGGGCTGAGATCTTTCCAGGGAGGAGGAGTGCGTTGCTGCGGAGCACTGCTCCGCCGAGACCCCCTGGATGAGTGGGGAGTGGTAGTCGGCCCCCACGGTTCTCAGCAGAGTTAGGAGCGCCTTCCTGGTGACGACTTGTCATGTTTGGGGAAGGCGAGATCGCACAGGATCAGAAACTGTCGATGTGCAAGTGAGAGGTCCCTCCCTTCCACACATGGTCCCCTCTCCCAGGCCACCTGGGTATGTGGGGGTCGGGGGTGCCCCAGAGCCCTGATCCCACCCTGACAGGGCGTGCTGGCTCTAGTCTGTTATATCCAAAGCAGCTGCCTGGGGCTGGGGCGGGTCCTGGGAGTCGGACTTGGAACATGGAAGGAGGAGGTCGGTGTTGCCTGGCCCGAGTATTTGAGGAACCCCCGCTTTCCCTTCCACACCAGTCAAGAAAGCAGGACGCCCACCTCCACGTTCAGCAATTCTTGAGGCTTTCAGAGCTCAACAGGAACGAACCAGCCAGTGGGCATTTACTCCCATCTAACGGATGGGATAACTGAAAACGCACATGCACGCACATGCACACACACTTGCTTGCAAACGCTATCAGGTACACACCCACAGCAACCTCCACAGTTCCCCGGAACCTTCCAGAGGGTGCCAGCCTTCTGGTGAGGAGGATCTGCTCTTTCCAGCCCTGAAGCCAAGGCTCACTGAGCCAGCACGCAGCACATGCACGGTGCCTGTGTGCACGAGGGGTGCACACGTGTCATGTAGCACATGTCTGTGTGCACTGGGGGTAACACGTGTCATGCAGCACACGCATTGGCTAGTGGCTGTTCTTGCAAGTGGCTCCATCAGTGAGTTCCCCAAGAGTGGGGAAGAGGGCTGCTGCTGCTGCCTACCCTGTCCCCCACTCCCCAGAGTCCTGGCACCCTGAGGCAGGATGGTGGCTGCACAGAAGAGGACACTGCCTTGGCAAGCCCCCTGGGGCCCCCATCTAGTGGTCAGAGGCGCTGTTCTTGGGAAAAGGAAACTTCCCCTCTGGGCCTCCCACTGCTCCTAGCCACTCTGTGCAGGGAGCAACTGGGGGCAGGTATGGATGGGACGTGGGCAGCTGATGGCTGGGACTTCCCTGCTCCCCAGTCCCTGCACCCCGCACCCACCCCTGCCCAACTCTGGTCCCAGAGTGTAGAGCACATACGTTTGCTATTCTTGGAGGCTAGGAACGCAGGAGTTTCTCCAAAGTCATTCGGGATGTCCACCTCTGCCCCAAACACAATGAGGGCCTTGATCATCTCCACGTTGCCTTTCTGTTGGTGATGGAGTGAAGGGGAAATATGCAACAGCTCAGGGAAATGAAGACAGAAAGGACCCCAGCCTCTTCCCCTCCAATCCATCAACTTGGCGGACCTCTCACCAGCATGGGGAGAGACACTGGAACTGCCCTGACAAACAGGCTTACAAGTATCCCCAGGTGAGAATTTAATAACCCAGGTAGAAAATGGAAGGGATTCACCCAGTCCCCAGCCCCGCCAGCTCCTTCTCTAAAGAAGCAAAACATCTATGACCCCCGACCCAGGAGCCGTGGGACCACTGAAGGGTCAGCTGCTGGTCGCTCGCAGGACCAGCAGGAGAGTGTAAGTGAGGAAAGGCCCCCATCGAGTCCAGGGCCCCGGTTCTGAGGGGGAAACCGAGCACACATCCTCCCTGACGGCAGCCCCCTCCCCAGAGAATGCGCAGTGAACATCTGGAGGCTGGGCAGCGGGGCCGGGCTGGGCGTGGTTTCCCAGCACAAACCAACAGACTGGCTGCCAGGAGACCTGAGCGCTGGGCTTATCACCTCCCTCTCTCGGGGCCTGATTTCCTTGCCTAGAGAATGAAGAGGTGTGTCTAGAAAGCCGTTTTCCAAACAGCTGTTCATGCACCATTAGGATGTATATGGGCACAGGTAAACGTGTGTTTTAACGATTAGTTATGTATTATTTCTTTGGTTACCTTTTATTTGTGGCACTGGTTTACCACCTATGGTGGTAATATAACAGTTCCTTCAAAATAAATTTAAGGTTAGAAGCAAGCCAAATTAAAGCAATGATTGAGTGCATAATTGTAAAAGTGGTTCGTGAATCCGCCAAAAACTGCACACGTGGTATGCAGGTGACTGGAGTATGGGAGCAATGGCCTATGTCAGCAGTTCTCAAAGAACTGTGGACCCCTATGAATACGGAGACCCTTTGGAGGGTTCAAGAGGTTAGAACCATATTCGTGAAAACATCAAGGTGTTGTTTGCATTTGCACTGTGTTAACTTTTGCACCAATGGTGTAAAAACAACTGTGGATAAAACTGCTGGTGCCTTAGCATGAAGCAAGGCAGTGGCACCAAACTAACAGTCATCATGCTTTTCTCCTCTGCCACGCACTCATCGTAAAAAGTAAATTCATTCATTAAACAGCCAGCTTCACTTAAGAGGGCCCTTGATGAAACAGCAAGAAATGTTAATCTTATTATGTTTTGATGCTGGCGTATTCGTTTTCATAAAATGCACAGTATGCACAAGGCACTTCTGTGGCCTAACCACGTATGATGGTTGTCTCAGGAAAAGCACTGCGTGACTGCTTGAGCTGCAAACAGAACGAGCTGCTTTTTTTTGCAAGAGAAACTGTTTTTAGTCGAGAAACAAGTGGCAGACAAACTACAGTTGTTCAGCGTTGGGTATCTAGGAGGTATTTTCTCAAAAATGAATGTGGTGAGCCTATCACTTCAAGAAAAACAGCTGGCAGTATTTTGTGCCAGTGACAAAACTCAAGCTTTCAAACGAGAACTGGAACACTAGAACACTGCTCTATGCCATGATGGGCTTGACAGCTTCCCCAAATTTAAAGACTTTTCTGATGAAATTGTGGTGATATTTACAACTGTGGGGTTTTGAGACTGTATAACAAAATGGGTCAACATTTGGTAGCTAGGCGTACTCAGCAAACCAATATTTTCCAAGAATGACACAAAGTGGTGCAGGGGTAAACGATCCAGGCAAAGTGCAAAAGATGCCAATGGTTTTCTCTGTAACAGAGAATGAAAAGTCCGAGGAGATGATTTCAGAGTGTCCGCTGCAACCAACTTGTCAGAAACTACCCCTTGTCAAGTTTTGGTGCAATACGAAAGAATATCCAGGGGGAATTCCCTGGCGGTCCGGTGGTTGGGACTCCACGCTTTCACTGCTAGGGCCCGAGTTCAATCCCTGGTTGGGGAACTAAGATTCAATCCCTGGTTGGGGAACTAAGATCTCGAGAGCCACGCAGTGTGGCCAAAAGAAAAAGGGGGCTTCCCTGGTGGCGCAGTGATTGAGAGTCCGCCTGCTGATGCAGGGGACACGGGTTCATGCCCCGGTCCGGGAAGATCCCACATGCCGCGGAGTGGCTGGGCCCGTGAGCCATGGCCGCTGAGCCTGCACGTCCGGAGCCCGTGCTCTGCAACTGGAGAGGCTGCAACAGTGAGAGGCCCGCGTACGGCAAAAAAAAAAAAAGAAAAAGAAAGAAGGAAAGAATATCCACAATTATTTGCAAAGGTACAACTACATGTCTTTTCCAACTATGTACATATCTATGTGAGGCCAGAGTTTCTTCATATTTTTAACATATGCAACAATATACTGAATAAATGTAGCAGAAGACAGGAAAATCCATGCCTTCTCTGAAGCCAGGCATTAAAAAGATTCACAAAAATGTAAAACGATGCCAATTGTTTTCCATTATTTTTTGTTTTGGAAAATAAAGTCGATCTTCCATAAAAATGTTACTTATGTTAGCATGGGCTTGGTAAATTATTGTTATTTTTAAATGAATTAATAAGTACCTTGAAAATCCCTCACTTCTAATTTCTAATATGGTAAATATGGATAGATAACATTCAAATAAACAGTCTTTGAGATTCTCAATAATTTTGAAAAGCATAAAAGGATCAAACAGACCAAAAAGTTTAAGAACTGTTCAACTACATAATTCAAAGGGCCCATTCAGTGCTAAAAATGTCCACAGTTTTATTTATAGTTTCAGTCTCTTGGGCAACATCCCCTCTACAATTATGACCTTTGGTATAAAACAGGATGTCTTTGACTTTGTCCTAAATCTCCTTCTTTTAGAGTTCCAGGGGAATCTCCTATTCTAGCACTCCGAGACATGTTGAACAGAATTATGGGCACATATGATTTGCTACAGTTATATACACACATGCGCGCGCGCGCGTGCGTCTATAACGAATAACACTCCCTCCCCTGCATTTAGTATGTTCATGCCGTAGTTGTCTAACCAGACTGTAGGGGCTTTAAGGGCAGGAACTGCGCTCTCTAATAAACCAGCAAAGGTGACCAGCAGCTACCATGGGCCACCAAGATGTGTAAGCAGGCCCGGCCCTCCAGAAGCTTGGCGTCTACCAGGGGGAGAAGGGCAACATGCAGATGAATAGTCCTCCCTGATGATGCAGGGAAGGAGAATGGACGTCTCGGGGATGCTTACTCCCTGCCAGGTCTTACATGTGCTACTTAGACATCCCTCATAGAGTTGCCGGGTGTCTATCACTGAATCCTCTCAACCACTCTGTCAGGGGGGTACCGACACCTCCATTCTCCAGATGGAAGTCAAGGCTGGCAGAGGTGATGTGAGTTGCCCAAGGCCACGGTCAGTAGCCAGAGCTGTATTTTCCCCTCTCACAGCATCCAGATGTCACATGGGGGCATGGGAATGAGAGGTCCTGGAGCACAGAGGAAGGGGCTCTTATTCTGGGCTCAGAGCGGGGCATGCCCCAGCCCTGCTGGTCGCCTGCACCCCTGCCGAGTAGGCAGTTAACCCGGGGCTCACCGACATGGCCAAGTGCAGCGGTGTGTTGCCATGCTCGCCGCGGGCTTCGGCGTTGGCCCCGTGGGTCAGCAGCACCATGACGCAGTCGAAGCGGTTGCGCATGACGGCCACGTGCAGGGCTGTGTTCCCCACGGAGCTGGTGCTGTTCACGTCGCAGCCCCGTTTCAGCAGCAGGCGGGCCATCTGCGGAGACAGGGTCCCGGCCTGAGTCAGCAGGGTGCTCAGAGCAGCTGCGGCCTGTGGCACCTGGTGGCACCTAGGCAGGGCCACTTCCTTCAGGTCTCGGGCCTCTGGAAAGCTCCAGCAATGGGAGGAGCCAAGGTGGCAGGCCCCAGTTCTGGGGGTGGCCCCAGATCTTGCCTCCCACACCTGCCGCACCCCAGGAACTAGGGGACAAAAAGCTGAAGCTGTGGTGACTTTTTCAAAGGGCTTCAGGGTCCTTTCCTGGAGCTCACAGGACCCCATCCCTCCCTGCAAAGGTTCCTCTGGGCCCTGCCCCAGAAATGCCCCACTCCCTGCCACCCTGCCCGGGACCCTGCAAAGGTATGGCCCCATCTGGGCCTTGGCAACACACACCCTTGCTCACCCAACAGCCCCGGAGAGCCTGGACTTTGGACCCTGACAGACCTGAGCCCAAAGCTCAGCCCCACTTCATCCCTGTTGTCTGAGTTTGGAAGGGTCACTGCACCCCTGTGCACCTCAGTTTTCTCTGCTGTGAAAATGGGAATGCAAGTTCCCACCTCAGAGAGTGTGCTGACAAGGAACATGAAAACACAGGAGGGCCTGACTTGGTGTCTAGCTCCTGGTGTGAAGGTATCCACAGTGGTTGTCAGTCTCTTCCCTCCTGGCCTGTCACATTTACGAGTATCCCATCATCTTTGAGGGCATCCAGTGCACTGATAGCTGTGCTTCCTGGAGATAAGTGATCAGAGACCTCCATCCTCCCAGGGGCTCAGAGCTTAGCTCAGGGAGAGGCCTCAGAGGAGATGCTGGCAGGCTCTCTATAGATGAATCTAGAGCCACCATCTTCATCACCATTGGCATCATCACCATCCGTCACCTTCTACTTGCGATGAGGCGCTTGACAATTTATGAAGAATTTTCTCACGCACTGCTTTGCTGACTTCACGATACCTCCACAGGTAGGCCACAGATCCCCAATTCACACATGAGGAAACCACAGAGGGGACACTCACCTGCAATGCCAGGACATCATCCCTCCTTGGGCTTATCTCCTGGGCCCCCAAGTGCCACCCGCAGAGACCTCTCAGGAACCTCCTTCCTATAGGTAGCTAAGGAACAAAGGGCTCTTGGACCCTCCCCCTGCCCCTGCTCACCCTCAGACCTGCCTACCTCTGCGGTCTTGGCCCAGTGGAGGGGGCTGGCTCCGTAGCGAGGGTCTTTGCTGTGGATCTGGCTGCTGTCCATGCTGACAATCATCTCAGCACACCTGCGGAGAGAGAAGCCAGGTGGGAGTGAGGAAGGCCGGCGGGGGCAGCCTGACACTGGAAGAGGCCACGAATCAAGGCTTCATCTACTGGTGAGGCAGAGCCCCTGCAAATACAGTTGCAACAAAACCAACCAGCATGCATACGGTGATACGGCAACCGTATTCTGAGCCCCTCAAGGCACATCTCAAGCCCCCTCCTCCAGGAAGCCTTCCTTGATGACTTCGGTCAGGAATGATCACTCTCACCGGTGCTGGCTGCAGCGTCAGACAGGCTTGAGGTTAAGCCCCAGCTTCCCACTGGTGACCTCTGGAAAGTGGCTGGGCCTGTCTGTAACAGGGGTGCCTGTGACCAGCACACGGCCACCCTCTATCCTCCCCTGCTTCCCAAATGGCTGGTGTTGCAAGTAGTGACTGCGTCCTGTAGGAGGCAGTAGGCAGGGTGGTTACAAGTGCAGTTGCTTTTCCACTCCTAGATCGACAACCTGAAAGCAGGGGCTCAAGAAGATATCTGTATGCCAGTGTTTACTGCAGCATTCCCCACAACAGCCAAAAGATGGACACAACCTAAGTCTCCATGGACATATGAATGGATAAGCAGAATGTGGTATATAAAATGGAGCAATTCTGCCTTAAAAGGGAAGGACCTTTTGATACAGGCTACAACACAAACGAACCTTGAAGACATTATGCTAAGACAAAGTGGGGTCCTGGGCCCAACCCAGCTCTCTGTGAAGCTCGGCTGAGCCAATACCAACAGCAGAGGGGCCCCCAGATTGGGGCTGGGATGGAACCAGTCCCAGTAACCCTAACACTTGTGATTCTTGGAGTATGAATGCGCGGGCTGCCACGTGGTGACAGAGAGATGTGCCCCCTTGGAGCCCTGAGAGGAGCCTGGCTGTGTGCAGGGCACACCTGAGGTATGAGACGACTCGTGTTGTCTCATCTGCAACGATCCACACGGGAGGCCTGGGATGTGGTTGCAGGTGTCTGAGGAGGGAGCAACCTGGGCCACATCGGGATCTTGGAAGTAACCCGGACCAAGAAGGTGACTGAAGCCAGTAGGGTGGCTGGAGTCAAGCTGGAGCGGGGCCACCGTGCCAGCCCTTGGGTATGGGAGAGCATCGCTCATCACGTGAGTTGCAACCTGCAACTCAGTAACTGGGGGTGACTGGCTGGGATTGTCTCCAACCATTTGGTCAAATCTTCCCGAAAGTTCTAGCTCATCTTGGCTGTACGAGGAAGAATCAAGGAAAGGAGGGTTTGTCCAAGCTTGGACCAGACCTTCAAGGGGACATCAATGCCCTCCAGGGGCCAAAAGGTGGGTGCAGACCCCAGAGGAAGGAAAACCCTGAGGGAGGGTGAGCGTGCCTGCCCCCAACCCGAGGGCAGCCCCTCTGAGCTCTTTTCTTGCTGCCCGTCTGCCACATGGCTCTGGAAAGTACTGGGCGACTTCTGTATCCCCTCCTGGGCTTTCTCTCAACCACCTCTGTAAGGCACAGTGCCCGGGACTGAGGGACCACCTGACTCATTCACTCATTCATTCATTCTAGTTACTGTACCTGCTGGGTAGTATTTTGGGATAGTCATCTCTTTTATCCCTCCTACATACACACACACACACACACGCGCGCGCACACGCGCGCACGCGCGCACGTGCACATACTGCACGTGGAGAAGCATTATCCTGAGCCCAGGTTTCCCAGGGCTGTGGGGAGAAAGGAAGAAATGACAGGACATGGGCCTGGCACCTGAGCCCCAGCAGCGCCACCCCCCAGGAAGGAGGGATGCATCAGGCGGATGGGGCCCTGGGCCACCTTGCTAAGAATTCCTAGGTTTCGAGTTGGGCACAGAAGCTGCACCAGCACAGCAGCCATGAAGGGGCTGTTCAGATTAGATGTGGTGGGAGGTTTAAGACTGTTTATCTCCAGTTTGATAGAGGGAGGCTCACGGTCAGAAATTAAGGTACACGACTGAGCAACTTTCAAAGTTCTATTCTCTGCACAGCAGAGTTCATGGACCGAGATTCACACTCCCGCACATTTATCAAATACTTTCTTTGTACCAGGGCAGCCCTTGGCACCAGGATCTGACACGCACCTAATGAGCCTGTGGAGGCCACTGCTCGCCTGGGCAGGGGGACTGGCCGCGGAGACGGGAGGCCCTTCGGATCACGTGGGGCAGGGCAGGGTCTTACCCCTTCTGGGAGAACTTCATGGCCATGTGGATGGGGTAGCCACTGGGCCCCATGATGTTGCAGCGAGCGTTGCAGAGCAGCAGCACACGGACCATCTCCTGCTTCCCCAGCTGGCAGGCCAGGTGCAGCGGGGTCAGCCCTTGGTTATTCACCTGGTTCAGGCCAGCTGATGCGTTCTTCCCTAGGAGCTGACAGCAAGACCTCGGGGTGGGCAGGCGCCAAACACAGCGAGGCCCCTGGCCCGTCCCTCTGCTAACATCCACCGCTGTGGCCGTCCCTCTCTGGGGCCTCAGGGGAAGAGAAGCTGGACTCCACAAGAACACTGACAAGAACTTCAAGAGAAGCCACCAAGAAAGGAGGCTTTGGGGAGAGAAAGAAGCTGACTGTGCCAGTATTGGCTGGGGCGCTGGGCTGGTATGACTGTGGCATGTATGAAAAATTTCTCAATCAGGAAATGTAAAAGAGCTTGTATCTAGGATGGGCACTGGGGGTCTGGGTGGGAATGAGACTTGCTTTCCATTGCATACTCTTCTGTCCTGCCTGAATTTTTCAGCTCCGTGTATTATTTTTTCATTAAACAAAACAAAATTAAACACCAGTATTAATAAAACAGCCATGAGGATTTTATTTCCTCAACTGTGGTTGAAAGCTGTTTCCCTGAGGTTAATTATGACCCCTGTGTACCCCTGTGACCGGCTGGGTCTGTGGACAGGCTAGAGACACAGCAGGTGCTGGCTGAGGTGCTGGCATCCAGGCCCGATTCAAGGGCCAGCCCCACCACTCACAGCTCCGTGGCACCCCTCCCCGGGCACAAAACTTCACTGAACCTCAGTCTCTTTGGCGAAGAGAAGAAGATAATGGCCCCCACCCACAGAGGTTATCTTGAGAATTAACTAGAACACATATAACACTGAGTACAGGGTCAGGCACGGGACCAGCAGTAAAGGACAGCTATTGATAAGAGTGTGTACCCGCCCTCTGAGTCGAGGCAGGTTCTACGTGGTGCTCTACTGAGCACACAGAGGGGTCTCAGTAAGGGCAGAGTTCAACAGTGGGTATAGAATTCCCTTCCCTGAGAGCATTAATCATAAGACAGGAATCCATATTTTCTGGAATAATGTGGTCCCATTCTGATGCCAAGGCACAGAGAAGGATATAACCTTTAGAAGAATCTTCTAATTCTAGGCAATAAAATACTGCCCAGTATTCTGTCTTTTCTATCTGATATATAAGGTAGCCTTTTCATCATTTGATCTACTTGCCTACAGTTTTTATTTTTCTGCCCAGCTAATCAAAAATTTAATGGAAGGAGTGCCTTTGGTGCAAATGCTTACAGGAGCCAGATGGAGTTTTGTTTGTTTTGAGTTACTGTAAAAAGTTAAGCTCAGGTCCTGCTGGACCATGGGTGCCTCCAGGCAAGGGCTGAAATTCACCCAGCCCAGGGGTGAGTGCTCAGGAGAAGCTGAATTAAATTGACTGATGGGACTAGACCTTGAACTCAGTTTGCTGGGTTGGAGGACTTTCCCAGGGTTGTAGGAGCAAAGTGGCGGAGGATGTGTCTCCTTGACAAGCATGGGGAGGCAAGTGCCAGGTGGGGCTACACCCTCCATGAAGGGGCTCAGGCCTCAAGGATCAAGGTGGGGACAGTGAGAGGCCCGGAGGGACACTTGAGCCCAGAGGCCCAAAGACAGCTGCGGCCGTGGTAAGGTGCGGCCAGAATCAGTCGCCCTGTCTCCAGCCCTGCTCACCTGCAGCACTTGGGAATTGTCACTCTGGACAGCGTAATGGAAGGCGGTCTCTCCGTTGTTGTCGGTGACGTCCATCTGGGCGTGGCAGTACTGCACCAGCTCCACCAGGATCTCCCAGTCGCCCTTGCGGCAGGCCAGGTGCAGGGGAGTGCAACCCTCCTCATTCTCCCTGTTGTTGGCGCAGCTGCAGGGGACGGCCCGGGGAGGTGAGGGGTGTGGCACGAGGTGGGCGGGGCACTGAGAAAGCCAAGTGCAGACGCAGGGGAGGTGGGGGAGGAGCCCAAGAGCATTCGTGCCCTGCTCAAGCTGGCTGGTTCAAACTCAGGGCTGAGTCACAATTTACCTGTAACTGATGTGATCTGTATCAGTTTTTAGTTCAGTGTGCACACCTGTATGAGGGATGTGCCCTAGGGCCACACCAGCCTGAAGTGGGCAGTGGGGTGGTATAGAAAGGATCACAGAAGGCAGAAATCTCACCAACCTCGGGCAATTCACTTAACTTTTCTGGGGTTCAATATCCTTGTCTACAAAAAAATAAAAATAATAGCTGCCACGCCTGCCCTAGGAAATCGACTGAACTATTGTGAGATCAAACACCATGGTGTCCGAGATCATGCCGGTGAGCTGTAAAAGGCGGAGAAGATTTCTGAGCTTTGGGCCCGGGAGCTGAACCAAGCTGTCTGAAGCAGAGAACTGGAGGTGTGGCTACCTCAGGGCAGGATGGTGAGCTCGAGTCCTCTGGCTGGCACGGGGCCCTCCCCAGGGGCCTGTTGGCCGAACAGACATACGAGACTAAGTGTTCCAGCATCCAGAAGGGCAACCAGGCCTTTGGAAGGAGACACCAAGGATCTGAAACCTCTTCAGCCCTCTGCAGCGGAGTGACCTTGCACAAGTCACATAACCTCTCACTGGGATGTCACTATCTCATGGGCATGTTGAGAGGATTCACGTTCATGGTGGGTATAAAACAGCTACCAGGCGCCTGGCACCTGGCAGGCACTCCAGAAATGTTACGTTGTTCCTTCTGACTCTAGTCAGCATTCCCCTGCTCTAACCCAGAGGCAATGCTGCCCCTTTTGAAGCCAAACGTTCTGGGCAACCTTTGAGTTTATGGAGGGGAACTGGGGCTGGACTGGACTCCCCATCCACACCCAGTATCCCCAGGGTCCCGCCCTCCTGCCCCACCTGGCCAAGCGCCCCGCCCACCTGATGATGCGGCTGTGATGGAAGCACTCTCGGATCCCCAACTCCACCGCCAGGTGGGCCACTGACCAGCTGGGGTGGTTGCGGATGAGGTCGGTCAGCTGCTGCAGGACCTCAACATGCAGGATGTGGTTGGAGCTCTCGTAGAAGGGCAGCAACTGGGAAGAATACTGCTGGAAGTTCACCAGGGCATCGGCCTCTGTCTCCAGCTGGAAGAGCCTGAGGAGCCAGGGCAGAGGAGGAAGACACAGAAGTGAGCTGGGAGGAACCCTTGGCCCATACCCTTGATGGAATCTGAAGACTTGTGTCCCTGCAAACAGGTGCCTGCCTGCTTCCTGCTGTGGACTGACCTGCTCCAGCTGGACTCCCTCCCGCCCCCCCCCCCGCCACACACACCCCTAAATGGAGTTGGGGCTTTCTTTTTATTTAAAAAGATTTCCTTTCCTTTCTTTCTTTTTTAAAAAATATCATCACGTATATTTCCACAAGCATTGCTGCAAATCCATGGCCCAGCATGAAAGCAAAACTCCCCAGGCATGTGAAGAGATAAGAAAACATGAAAGATGGGACTTCCTTGGTGGTCCAGTGATTAAGAATCCGCCTTCCAATGCAGGGGACACAGGTTCGATCACTGGTCAAGGAACTAAGATCCCACATGCCTCAGGGCAACTAAGCCCATGTACCGCAACTACTGAGCCTGCACGCCACAACTAGACAGCTTGTGCGCTGGAACTACTGAGCCCCCGCACTCTGGAGACTGCACACCGCAACTAGAGAGGAGCCACCGTGCCGCAACTAGAGAGAAGCCCGCACACCACAATGAGGAGCCCGTGCGCCGCGACGGAAGATCACACATGCCGCAACTAAGACCCAGTGCAGCCATAAATAAATAAATAAATAAGTATTTTAAAAAAAGAAAATACGAAGGAAAACCAACAGAGACAATATACAAGAGAAACAGATCTATAACTGGGGGGTCTACAAATACTGAAGTTAGCTGACACAGACTTTAAAATAACTATGACAGTATTAGGATAAAATAGAAGATTTACAATTTTGGCAGAACACTTTAAACTATATAAAAAAAAAGAACCAAGTGGATATTGCAGAATTTAAAGATACAATTGCCAAAATTAAGAGCTCAGTGGTTAGGTATAATAGCAGATTGGACAACGCTGAATAGAAAATTAGCGAAAAGGAAGATAGGTAAGAAAAAAGTAAACAGAATAAAGCATGGAGAGACAAAAGCTTGGAAAATACAGGAAACTAGATAAAAGACATAGAATACATAATGAAAAGATCTAACATACATATAAGTGGAGATACAAAAACAGAAGAGAAAAAGAATTGTACAGAAGCCATATTTGAAGAGTTAATGACTATGAACTTTCCAAAATTGATGGAAAACATTATTCCTTTAATTTAAAATATTCTATAAATCCTCCTCTACACCCCCCACCAAATCCACACTTACATTCCTCCCACTGAGCCACTGAGCAGTGGGAATTTTTGTGTCTTTACCCTTTAACCTGGCTTTGTAACTGCTTTACCAAAAGAATATGGCAGAAGTGATGCCGTCCGAGTTTCTAGAGCAAGGATTTAAGAGACTGGAAGCCTCTATCTCTTTTTTCTTGGGACCCGGCCATCATACCACAGGGAAGCTGAAGCACCATGGAGATGACTCTTGGACCCTTAACCCTGGATAAACTTAACTCCTGGACCCTTAACCCTGGATAAACTCCCAGCCAACAGCCAGTACCAACTTGCCAGTTATGAGTCATCTTAGAAGTGGATCGTGCAGTCAAGCCACCCCAGCTAATACCATGTAGAATCAAACTGAGCCTTTCCCACTAAGCTCTGCTCAAATGGCAGATTTGTGGGCTAAATAACTGATATTGTTTTAAGCCACTAAATTTTGGGAGAGTTTGTTGCATAGCAATAACTGAAAATGACACATATTGGTCAACATATTGTGATGTAGCAATAACTGACACATGTGCCATGTAACAACTGCTGAAAACAAAATGCAAAGAGAAAACATTAAAAATAGCAAAGAGAGGGCTTCCCTGGTGGTGCAGTGGTTGAGAGTCCGCCTGCCGATGCAGGGAACACGGGTTCGTGCCCCGGTCCGGGAAGATCCCACATGCCGCGGAGCGGCTGGGCCCGTGAGCCATGGGCGCTGAGCCTGCGCGTCCAGAGCCTGTTGCTCCGCAACGGGAGAGGCCACAACAGTGAGAGGCCCGCGTACTAAAAAAAAAAAAAAAAAGCAAAGAGAAAAAATGTTTTCAGAGGGCAACCATCAGACTCAACAATGAAGCTCAACAATGGAAGCCAGAGATAATGAGATGACATCCTTAAAGAGCTAAAAGAAAATAAATGCCATTGAGAATTCTACACCCAGAAAAAAAAAAAAAACTTCAAGTATGACGTTGAAATGAAAATATTTCACTCGTCAAACAAACAAATGCACCAGAGAGACAGACTGACTGACTGTGACATTAGCAGACCCAAATAAAAGGATAGACAAAAGGATTTTCTTCTGGTAGAAGAAAGTTGATCCTAGATGGATGGTCAAAGATGCAGGGAAAAAATTAAGCACCATGAAAATGGTAAATATGTGAGTGAATCTAAATAAATATTGACAGTATAATGTCTTGTTGGGTTTAAAATAAAAATATTTTTAAAATATTAATAAAAAACAATACATGGCATAGAAGTCTGGAGTGGGATAAATGGAGTTAAAGGGTTCTAAGACCCTTGTATTGTTCTGGAAGAGGCCAAAGTACCAATTATACTTCAGTAAGGCCAAGGATGTGTGTTACAATCTCTAGGGTTCTATCAAGAACTGTGAAGGGTACCATACGACCCAGCAATCCCACTACTGGGCATATACCCTGAGGAAACCATAATTCAAAAAGAGTCATGTACCAAAATGTTCATTGCAGGTCTATTTACAATAGCCAGGACATGGAAGCAACCTAAGTGTCCATCAACAGATGAATGGATAAAGAAGATGTGGCACATTACTCAGCCATAAAAAGAAAGGAAATTGAGTTATTTGTAGTAAGGTGGATGGACCTAGAGTCTGTCATACAGAGTGAAGTAAGTCAGAAAGAGAAAAACAAATACCATATGCTAACACATACATATGGAATCTAAGGGAAAAAAAATGGTCGTGAAGAACCTAGGGGCAAGAAGGGAATAAAGACACAGACCGACTAGAGAATGGACTCAAGGATATGGGGAGAGGGAAGGGTGAGCTGTGACAAAGTGAGAGAGTGGCATGGACATATATACACTACCAAACGTAAAATAGATAGCTAGTGGGAAGCAGCCGCATAGCACAGGGAGATCAGCTTGGTGCTTTGTGACCACCTAGAGGGGTGGGATAGGGAGGGGGGGAGGGAGGGAGACGCAAGAGGGAAGAGATATGGGAACATATGTATACGTATAACTGATTCACTTTGTTATAAAGCAGAAACTAACACACCATTGTAAAGCAATTATAGTCCAATAAAGATGTTAAATAAATAAATAAATAAATAAATAAATAAATAAATAAATAAATAAAAGAACTGTGAAGGGTTTCAGATTTTACCCTACTTGCAAACTAACAAATTAGCCTGACACAGTTTCATGGATGCTGGCAGAAGACACAAGGTTTCCGGATGAAAGACAAAGGGCAATTTATTACTCAGGGCAATAGCATTTGTGCCAGAGTATCAGCATTTGTGCCTATTCCCTGGGATCCACTTCCCAGAGGGCGACGTGAAGAGGGTCAGGTGACACCTGCTCGTGTTGCATTCGAAGACAGAAACCCTGAGGGTCGGGAACTTGAATCTGTTATAATCATCAATGAGAAAATCTGTCTAGTCTTTGCTCTGGAGGAAAATATTATCTTTATTATATAGAAGAGTAAGCAAACCTACCCTTTGCTCGAGAGAAAGACTCTACCTCTATCTTGCAAGGCTGTTCACAATACAAACATGCTTGTAAAGACCGTATGAAACAAAACTAGTCAGAGTCTCTGCTTGTAAGATGTACAGAAACACAAGAGACCCAAGGAGAACTACCTCCCAAAAGCTATCATTAAAAGATAATAATAGAGTATAAATTTCCAAGCTAACAGAGATGGAAAAAGAGAATAATAAGAAAACATTTAATCATAAATTGCAAAAGCATTATGGCAAGGGAAAAAACTCTGATTCATAAGACTACATGCTGTACGATTAAAAGATAAAACTATAGGGATAGAAAGTAGGTCAGTGTTGGGGCTTCCTTGGTGGCGAAGTGGTTGGGAATCCGCCTGCCAATGCAGGGGACACGGGTTCAAGCCCTGGTCCGGGAAGATCCCACGTGCCGTGGAGCAACTAAGCCCGTGCGCCACGACTAAGCCTGTGCTCTGGAGCCTGTGAGCCACAATTAGTGACGCCCACGTGCCTAGAGCCTGTGCTCCACAAGAAGAGAAGCCACCGCAATGAGAAACCCACGCACCGCAACTAAGAGTAGCACCCATTCGCCACAACTAGAGAAGGCCTGTGTGCAGCAATGAAGACACGACACAGCCAACAATAAAAATAAATAAAATAAATAAATTTATTTAAAAAAAAAAGTAGATCAGTGTTTGCTAAGGCCTGTGGTGGGTGCAGAGGCATTACTACAAAGGAGCACGGAGGAAATTTGGGGGATAACAAAAAAGTTGTGCATCTCTATTGTAGTGTTGGTTACATGAGTGCGTACCTTTATCAAAATCCACTGAATGATACACTTAAAATTGGTAAATTTTACTTTTTGTAAATTGCATCTCAATAAAGCTAAAACAAAACAAAACAAAAACCAAAAAATAAAAAGAAGACAAGAAAGAAAGGAATAAAGAAAAGAAAATAGGTGGAAGAATAACAACAACAAAAAAGCAAACAGTAAGACAGTAGATTTAACCCCAAATATATCAGAATTACATGAAGTATAAATAGACTAAATGTTGCAAATAAATATAAGAAATAACAGACTGGGGGCTTCCCTGGTGGCGCAGTGGTTGAGAGTCCGCCTGCCGATGCAGGGGACACGGGTTCGTGCCCCGGTCCGGGAAGATCCCACATGCCGCAGAGCGGCTGGGCCCGTGAGCCGTGGCCGCTGAGCCTGCGCGTCCAGAGCCTGTGCTCCGCAACGGGAGAGGCCGCAACAGTGAGAGGCCCGCGTGCCGCAAAAAAAAAAAAAGAAAGAAAAAAAAAGAAATAACAGACTGGATAACAGGGAAAAGAAAAGACAACTACATATTCTTTACAAGATTAAAATTACAAGGAAATATGTAAATACTAACCAAGAGAAACCTGGTGAAGCTATATTAATATTAGAAAAAGTAAAGCTTAAGGTAAAAAGCATTGCTGGACACAAAGAGGGACAATTTGTAATGATAGCAGTTTCAATTCACTAGGAAAATATGATAATTATGTATCTAATAATAAAGCTCCAAAATAAAGTCAAACTTGACAGAATTAAGAGAACTAGACAAATCCACAGTCACACTGATAGATTTTAACATACTCTACTAGTTTCTTACACAAAAAGCAGACCAAAAAAAAAAAAAAATCCCTATTGGATATAGAACAATTAATAAACTTGACCTAACAGACATATATAAAGCACTATTCCCATCAAGTACAGAATACACATTCTTCTGAAACACACACACAAAATTATAGATATTGGACCCATGCTGGGCCATAAAGCAAATCTAAACAAATTTCCAAGACCTGAAAATATTTAGACTATGTTCTCCAACCACGATGCAGTTAAGCTAGAAATCGATAACAAAAAGATAACGAAAAATTTCCCATATGTTTACAAATTAACCAAGATACATATAAATTATCTACGGTTCAAACAAGAAGTCATGGTAAAATTTAGGAACTATCTTGACTCGATGACAATGCAAATATTACATATCAAATTTGTGAGATGAACTTCCACTTGGCTATGAC
>NW_006780611.1:10407398-10416180 GCF_000442215.2 Lipotes vexillifer | reverse complement strand
CTGCTGAAAACAAATATAAAGGCAGGATTAAATTCAAACAAACATTTGAAGGTTCTGGAGAGAACCAAACGCAAGCAAGGCATAGCGGGCCAGGATTTTAGAGAAAAGGAAAGCACACTGAGGTATGCCCCACATTTTTACTCAGGGAACTGAGGTAAGCCCCACGTTTTTATTCAGTTTAAAAAAAAAGAATAAAGGTAAAATATAGCCATTTTTAGAGACAGAAAAACAGAGAATTCACTGTCAGCAGACTTGCACTAAGAGAATTAAGCAGAAAGAAAACTATCTCAGATGGAAGCAACATAATGCAGGAAAGAATAAAGAACACTGGCAGAGGTATTATGTAGGCAAATCTAAATTGACTGTGTTTTGGGTTTTTTTTTTTTGGCCGTGCCGCACAGCTTGTGGGATCTTACTTCCCTGACCAGGGATTGAACCTGGGCCCTCAGCAGTGAACGCATGGAGTCCTATCCAGAGGACGGCCAGGGAATTCCCTGAATTGACTGTTCCTAAGAACAATAAAAATGTTTGGGGGTATATAGATAGAAATATTTACATATATATTTAATTAAAATGAAAATACATCACAAAAAGTTGATGAGATGGATAAATGGAATTGAAATATTCAAAGGTTTCTGCATTGTCAGGGAAGTGTCAAAGTACCAATTTAAGGTAAACTGTGGGACTTCCTTGGTGGTCCAGGGCTAAGACTCTGCGTTCCCAGTGCAGGGGGGCTGGGTTCCATCCCTGGTCAGGGAACTAGATCCCACATGCTGCAACTAAGAGTTCACATGTCGCAGCTAAAGACCCCTTGTGCTGCAACTAAAAAAAAAAAAAAAAAAAGATCCCACACGTGGCAACGAAGATCCCACATGCTGCAACCAAGACCCAAAGCAGTCAAATAAATAAATAGATTAAATACATATAGTTTTTTAAAAGGGAGACTGTAATAAGTCAAGGATGCATTTTGCAATTTTTAACTACTTAAACATTAATAAAACAGCTAATGGACAGGGGAAATGGCATTAGTATACATACAGCAGCATTTGGCTTAAACACAGTCAAAAGTTGGTTCTTGGAAAAGACTTTAAAAAATCAATAAACCCCTAACAAAACTCAATGAGAAATACAGAAAACCCGAAATACCATCTTTTCAGATTCTTCAGATGTTAAAAAGAAAAAAAGAGGACATTATGAACAACTTTATGTCAATGAATTTGACATTTCTTGAAAACACAACATACCAAAACTGATACAAGGAGGAGAAAATCCGGTAGTCCTGTATCTATTAAAGAATTGAATACATATTGAAAAGCTTCACACAAAGGAAACTCCAGGCTCAGATGGCTTCACCCATGAATTCTTCCAGACATTTAAGAAAGTAGTAATATCAACCTTAAACAATTTTCAGAAAATAGGACAAGGAGTACTTCTCAACTTTCTTTATGCAGCCAGCTAGAGCTGACACCAAAACCTGATAAGAATGTTTTTTAAAAAGAAAATTACAGGATAATATCGCTCATAAACATAGTGCTGAAAATCCTAAACAAATATTTGATTTAATCTAGCAATATACAAAAGGGATGCTACATCATGACAAGGAGAGATTTATTCCCAGAATATATGGCTGCATTAACGTTTCAGAACCAACCAATCACCAAATCAATGTATAATTCACCACACTGACAAAATAAAGGAGAAACTAACGAGCTAATAAATGCAAATCTCAATTGTTTCAGTATGAGCATTTGATAATATACAACACCCATTCATGAATTTTTAAAAAAGAAAGCTCTTAGAAAACTGAGAATAGAAAGGAATATCCTTAATGCAACAGAGGGTATCTGCAAAAAACTTAGAACAAACATCATGCTTAATGGTATGATGTTGAAGCTTTCCCTTTTGAGACAGGAATGAGATAAGGATGCTTGCTTCACCATTTTACTCATCATTCTTACCAGTGCAGTACGGCAAGAAAAATAAATAATAAGTATAAGGATTAGAAAGGAAGAAGCAAAAACTGTCATTATGTTCATGATGATACCATTATGTTCTCAGAAAACCCAAAAAGTCCTACAGATAAATTATTAGAACTAATACATGAGTTTAGCAAGGTTGCTGAACACAAGATGAATATACAAAAGATCAACTGCCTGGCTATATACAACAACAAACAGGTAGAAAATTAAATTTTAATAAATATCATTTACTATAACATCAAAACATGTCAAACACTAGGAATAAATCTAACAAAATATGTCCAAAACGAATGTGCAGAAAACTACAAAGAATTATTGAGAGAAATTAAAGAAAACCTAAATAAGTGGGAGGGTATTTCAGGTTTTATAGTCTGGAAGACTAGACAGTATTAAGTTGCCAATTCTTTTTCTTTTTTTTTTTTTGCGGTACGCGGGCCTCTCACTGTTGTGGCCTCTCCCGTTGCGGAGCACAGGCTCCGGACGCGCAGGCTCAGCGGCCATGGCTCACGGGCCCAGCCGCTCCGCGGCACGTGGGATCTTCCCAGACCGGGGCATGAACCCGTGTTCCCTGCATCGGCAGGCGGACTCTCAACCACTGCACCACCAAGTTGTTAATTCTTACTGAACTGATCTATAGAGTCAGTGCAATACCAATCTTAAATCTCAAGAGCAGAGGCTTTGTTTGCTTCTTTCTTTGCTTGTTTGTTTTGTGGGTGGAACTTCTTTGTCCCATAAAAATGCAAAGAGTTGAGCATAGCCAAGATGACCTTGAAGAAGAAGGAAGTGAGAATTTGTTCTACCAGATATCGAGATTTATTATGAAGTTACAAGACAGCATTGTATTGGTGCAAGCAAAGAAAAACAGAACAGTGACTAGAAATGAATTCATTCCTGCAGGGAGGGACGCCTGGATTCACGTCCAATGGCATTCTAGAGCAGCGGAAAAGAACAGTTTGTGATCAAAGGTCCTGGGAAAACTGAATCTCCAGCTGAAAAACAAGAAAAAGAAACTTGAGTCCTATTTCACACCATACATTAAAAAAAAAAAAAAAATTCCAGGTAGATTATCAACCTAGTTGTAAAAGCAAACTAATAAGGCTTCTAGAAGATAATATAGAAAAATACCCGACTTCCCCGGTGGCACAGCGGTTAAGAATCCCCCTGCTAATGCAGGGGACACAGGTTCGAGCCCTGGTCTGGGAAGATCCCACATGCCGCATGCAACTAAGCCGGTGCGCCACAACTACTGAGCCTGCACTCTAGAGCCCACGAGCCACAACTACTGAGCCCGTGCACCTAGAGCCCGTGCTCCGCAACAAGAGAAGCCACCGCAACGAGAAGCCTGCGCACCGCAAGGAAGAGTAGCCCCCGCTTGCTGCAACTAGAGAAAGCCCATGAGCAGCAACAAAGACCCAACGCAGCCAAATAAATAAATAAGTGAGTAAATAAAAAGATACATGCACCCCAATGTTCATGGCAACATTATTTACAATTGCTAAGATATGGAAGCAACCTAAGCGTCCATCAACAGATGAATGGATGAAGATGTGGTACATTCCATACAATGGAATATACTGACTCAGACCCAGGCCCTGTCCTTCCAGAGCTCTGTGGTCTGGTGGGGGAGACAGATGTGCAAACAGACATGTGGCAATCCGTGGCAAGAGGGGCGGACAAAGGTACAGACACTGCTGAGGGAGAGCAGAGGGTGAGCACAGGCTCACAGAGCAGGGACACATGAGTCGCAGGCCAAGGAGTGCGGGAAGAGCATTCTTAGCAGATGGAAAAACAAAGGCAAAGAAAACGTGTAAAGAGTGAAGGTCTGTCTAGGGAACATGAGTCTGACACAAGCCCATGTACCCCACATTTACCCCACTGAATGCCGGGTCCTGATCCACCTTTTCTGGCTACTGCCTGAGCCCCTGGAGGGCAGAGACCTGCCAGTGGTGGAGATGGGCTGTGGGCTGGATAAACAGTGAATGGGCAAACCTTACGGTGTGTGTCCAGGCAAAGTCCCAGCACAGAAGGCCTCAAAAGTCAGTCCCCTTTTGAGAAGCAAAGATCACGTGTCACACACGCTTTGATCATTCCTCCCAGGATTCCTGGGAAGTGCAGCCCTGCTTCTGCTGAGACACCAGCGAGGGGCTGGTGGGGTTCGTCAAAGAGCATATGTCACAAATCAATGTCAGCAGTAAATGATTAACTCGTACCAGGAAGAGAAGTATGGACGTTATCACAATGTACACGGCGGTGCTACAAGTGATCACCACGGGGCTCACCTCAGAAGAGCCAGGCGCCTGGACCATATGTCAGGCTGGGGGCCCAGGATGGGCCCAGCTCATCACACTGCAAAGCGGCCCACCTGGAGGAAAAGGAAGAGGTGGGTTCTGGAGCCAGGATGTCTGCACCCCAGCTCTGCTATGAGTGGCTTTGTGACCTCAGGCAAGTTACTTAACTTCTTTGAGCTTTGTTTCCTCCTGTGTAAGAAGGGGTCAATAATAGCCCTACCTCTGGGGACTGTGGTGAGGACAGAGGGAGCGAACAGTTACACCAGTGCCTCACATGCGCTAATATAATGCGATACTATCATTGCTGTCGTCTGTATCAGCCAGCATCCAACTCTCCACCCATGGGGGTGTTGTGGGACTCCCAGTCCTTAGGGAATAAAACGTGAGGATTCGGAAGACCCCGATCCCCTCCCCGAACCTGAAGCTCTGCAGTTACAGAACAACAGGAGCACCTCTACCTGGAGGCTGGAAGCAGGACCCTCACACCTCCGTGCAACACACTTAAGTACTTTGGGGACACAGCCCTCCAGGCAAGTAAAGGAGACTTGAAAGCCAGACCTTCAGCCCCCCGAAGAGGACGTCCAGTACACCGAGCCTTCTCTCCACAAAGCGCAGGGTGTTCGGAGCAGTGGGGAACCCCCCACGATGACTACCCCCAGTGAAAAGCCCAGGGCTCTGGCACAGTGCCCCCAACCCCCCAACAGCCCTCACTCCCAGCGACTCCCAGGCCTTGGCATCACCATTTCTGCAGCTCTTCAGAACCTCTGCTAAAGCCTCCCACCCTCCATCCTCCATCCGCACCTCCCAGCTCACTCCCTGGACGACAGGACAGCCAGATGGGTGAACGAATGAAGCAGGACCATCAGCCGTAGCCCAACTCAGGCCTGGTCTGCCAAGCTCCCTGGGCCCTGCATTTGGGGTCCTTGGTCACTCCTCTCCCCTTTTCCCAACCGGCCCTGCAGCTGCTCAGTTTCCTCAGCCCTGTCCTGCGTTCCTACACGTTCCTCTAGCCCACGGAGGGGGGCCCAGCATGCCCTGAGAAGAGCAGCTGTCCACCCCTTCCAGGCTCCCCTGAACAAACCTCGGCCAACCAGCCCCTACAAGGACAGTCGCGCCTTAAGGACCCAGGGCTGCAGGTGATCCCTGGGCCTTCCCCAATTTGACCTTCTCGGCTTCCCCATCCTTCCTCCCTCCCTCCATCTGTACGGGTCAAGCCGCAAGGCAGGCAACAGTCCTCCAGCCCCAGCCCCTGCTGCCGGGACCCTGATGCGCCGGAAGGTGTCGAGTCCAGGAAGCCCCTCCCTCCGTTTTAAAAGCAGCCCCACCCCCAACAGACCCCCCTGAAGACGCTGCTCTCGGCCAAGGGACCCTCCAGGCTGAGAGCTGGGAGGAGTCAAAGGAGAGAAGTGCGTGTGGGGCAACGGGCCATCACCCACCGGAATCCACTCTGGGGGTTCCTGGGGTTGACCAGGATGCAGTCCCACGTGCGACTGGGAGCGTTCTGGAACAGACACAGCTGCCTTTCTTCCCGGACCCGGCCGCTCGAGCTGTAGTCCGCCACGGCCACCTCCTTCACCCGGAATGGGCTGGTGAACAAGTTGGTGACGCTGCTGAGGGTGCTGACCAGGCGGCCAAAGAACTGCATCCTCCGCGGAGCCGGCGGGGAGGCCCCTCCACCTTCCCCCTCAGTCTGGAAGAAAACGGGGTCTCGGGTCAGCCGGGCTCGGTCTCCCATGCCCACCTCACCACACACGGCGGTTTCCTGCACGGGCACCCAGGTGGCTCCCCACCAGCGCTGCTCCCCGGATTCTGGGCCTGGAGGGACCTGGAAAGGAGGGGAAAGAAACAGAAACAGCACTGAGTGGGAGGGAAGAAGGGCTGATGAGAAGGTCCAGGGCTGCCACTGTGCACAGGTGGCCAGCACTGTCCTGCCCCCTGACCCAGTTTCCCCAAAAGAGACTCCGTTTCCTCATCTGCAGCGCGGGGCTGTTGTGATCAAAGGAGATGGCAGACATGAACGCACGTGATGGGTGACACCGCCCTGTGCAAACGGGGTGTTCTCACTCTGTAAAGTATGGAGTTGACTTTTGGGAACTCAAAGAGCTTAGCGCTGGTCATTTGAATTCCACAAACAAAACCAGTGTCCCCTCTCTACTGGATGCCACAAAGGGACCAGGGTCATCTCACACTCCATCGGGGGCATTTGTCTAAAACCTTTGGTGCCTGCTACCACGGGCTTCCCAAAGAGCTCAGAGAACACAAGAGCAAGCTCCTCGGATGAGCATGAACATAAAGACTTAGAAGCAGTGCCATAGGTTTGGGTGGAAATTTTGTTTCCTACCCACAGGGTCACAGTTTCTGCTATGGAAACTGTCCCCAGTTTGGACAACAGAATCAGATGTCTTGTTATTTCCTGGATTCCCAGAAAGCACACTACCTTCCTCAGGCAGTGCCACCAAAGCTGCATGACAATTGGCTGGAGGCCACCCCTGCCTCTGTGCCAGGATGTCACCTGCCAAAAGAGCAGGTCAGTTGCAGGACAGAGCGTGCGAGTGTGGGCACCGTGGGAGAGAGTGGACATGTGAGTGGATACTAGTCATATCCTGGCCTATGGGTGGAGGGAGGATCAACGTTAGGGATGAAGGGAAAAGCAAGAGGCCTACAAAGGATCATCTAAAAAGGCAGTAAGGGTCAACAATAATCATCACATCAGGAGGCGCTTACTAAGCACTTACTAGGTAGTAGGCCCTGAGCTAAGCACTGCACGTAATTATCTCATTTAATTCTCACAAATTGTATGAGGCAGATGGCCAAAGCACACCGTGCAGCTTGGGAGCAAAACTGCATTCAAATCCCAGCCTCACCACTGACCAGCTGTGTGACCTTGGGCAAGTTACTTAACCTCTCTGAGTCAGTTTCCTCAACTGTAACATGGGGATCACAACAGTGCCTAATAACAGTACCTGGCAGATAGTAACTTTCAACAAACATTAGCCCTCTTTAGTTCCATCACCCCCTTTTACAGATAAGGAAACTGAGGCTTAGAGACCATGACTGAAGAGCTTTGAAAACGCTATGAAGCTTTGTAATGTCTTTCCTTTTTTGATGTGGTGTGAGCAGATTGTGAGAGTCAGTTTCTCCTCCTTTAAAACGAGGACAATGCTCGCCTCTCATGTGCGGTGAGGATTAAATGAGAACGTTCATGAGGATGCTTAGACCTATGTCAAGGTCCTTCTTTCTTCCACACTTGGGAGCTGAAAGGACAGAGGAGCTGGGTACCTGCACCTTTCCCCACAGCCAGGGGAGAGGGGCTGGGACCCCAAGAGAAGGCATGGGACTTGGTATCTGGAAAAGAATTCCCCCAAAACAGAACACATGGCATGCACAGCAATATGCTTTATAACAACTGCTGTTTTGACACAGAAATGGAAGCAACTTCAATACCCAGCATTAGGGGAATTATAAGTTATGACACGTTACCCCCAAGACACCGTGTGGTCACTAAAGGCCGCTACTGAGAAGGTGGTAACAACTCAGGGAAAGCACGTGGTGTCGTTATGGGCTCGGTGGCAATGAGTCCATGATGCTCCCTGTGCTGTTCTGGGCTGTGAGCTTGGCCTGCGAAGCCACTGCCTGCCCGTTCTGTCTCTCCCCATCAGTCCCACCCTGTCAGCTCCAAACCACACGCGATTCCAGAAAGCAATGCTGTTTCGCACCTCCTTGCTTGTCTGCATTGCTTTGTCTACCGAGAATGTCTCCTTTTCTAGCTGGAGAAGCCCTGATCCTCCTGCCAGACTGTACACTTCACAGCACGAACCACACCAGGCACTCATGTGGCTCTTTCTGTACTCTGGCCCCGTTCCAAGATCTTTACATATATTAATCATTTCATCTGCACCACCACCGTATGAAATCGTTACCATGCTTATCCTCATTCTACATATGAGACAATCAAGGAACAGAGAGGTAAAGTAACAGGCCCAAGGTCGCACGGCTAGTAGGTAGAAAAGTGAGAACTGGAGCCCAGATGGGCTAGCTCTGGAGTCTGAGCTTCATATGGGCAGGTACTGGGTCTTTTTACTTCTATCAACTCTAACACCAGACTCGGTCCAAAGAAAGTTTGTTAAAACATAATTTAACTGAGTAAAAATTACACACAGCAAAAAATAAAACAAAACAAACAAACAAACAAAACTGATAGAAAACATACCAAAATACTAAGGGTAGATGGGAGTATTAGGTTTATGGGCAAATTTTTTTTTTTCTTTCCCCTATTTTCCAAATGGTATAGAAAGTTATTACTATTTTTTTATTTTTTTAATTTTTTGCGGTGCGTGGGCCTCTCACTGTTATGGCCTCTCCCGTTGCGAAGCACAGGCTCCGGACGCGCAGGCTCAGCGGCCATGGCTCATGGGCCCAGCCGCTCCACGGCATGTGGGATCTTCCCAGACCGGGGCACGAACCCGTGTCCCCTGCATCGGCAGGCGGACTCTCAACCACTGCGCCACCAGGGAA
>NW_006780611.1:10406113-10407131 GCF_000442215.2 Lipotes vexillifer | reverse complement strand
TTCCCTGGTGGCGCAGTGGTTAAGAATCCGCCAGCCAACGCAGGGGACACAGGTTTGAGTCCTGGTCTGGGAAGATACCACATGCCGCGGAGCAACTAAGCCCATGCGCCACAACTACTGAGCCTGTGCTCTAGAGCCCACGAGCCACAACTACTGAGCCCAGGTGCCACAACTATTGAAACCCGAGCGCCTAGAGCCTGTGCTCTGCAGCAAAGAGAAGCCACCGCAATGAGAAGCCCGCACACAGCAAGGAAGAGCATCCCCCACTCGCTACAACTAGAGAAAGCTGCACACAGCAATGAAGACCCAACACAGCCAAAAAGAAAAATAAATTTAAAAAAACAAAACAAAAAAAGAAAGTGGGAGTGTAGGCTGAGGCTCTGGGGCCTGCATCTGGGGAGTCAGGGGGCGTGGGCGGGTCAGGCCTGGCTTAGAAAAGCAGCACAGAGGCTTCCCAGAGGGCAGGCTGCAGCACTGGGAGAGGTGCTCACAGGGAGCTGGGGAGTCAGGAGCATCCAGCGCCCGCGGCCCATCTGGGTTAAGGAAGAGAGTCACCGTGAAGGTCCAGCTGGGTGGAAGGCAGACGCCCCGCCCCAGGGAGAGCCTCCCTCCTCAGAGTCCCCAGGGCTGGTGACGAGGGTGCTCCCCCACCCACACCAACAGCAGCCTGGCCCCAGAAAGGACAGGCCTGGCCCTCCTCCAGCCTTCCAGGGTAGGCGTGAGGATGAAATGACACAGTGCAGGGAAAGTGGGACGCTGGCTGCTTTGGGCACACAAACAGTGGCCACTGTCATCACGAGGTGGAAGAAAGGAAATGAAAACCCTGGGCCACATCCTGGACCGACTGTAACAGGCTGGCCTCGTTTCTGTCCCCTTCCTCCTGTCCCCGCCACCTCTGACCCTGGAGCCCAGGTTCTTTCCGGCATAGCTGAAGGGATGGGCGCTGGGCTGGGGAGCAGCCGCCACTCGGAGCGTGGAGGGTCCCTGAGCACACAACCCCACCCGCACCCCTCACCCC
>NW_006780611.1:10392192-10406086 GCF_000442215.2 Lipotes vexillifer | reverse complement strand
CTTCCCTGGTGGCGCAGTGGTTAAGAATCCGCCAGCCAACGCAGGGGACACAGGTTTGAGTCCTGGTCTGGGAAGATACCACATGCCGCGGAGCAACTAAGCCCATGCGCCACAACTACTGAGCCTGTGCTCTAGAGCCCACGAGCCACAACTACTGAGCCCAGGTGCCACAACTATTGAAACCCGAGCGCCTAGAGCCTGTGCTCTGCAGCAAAGAGAAGCCACCGCAATGAGAAGCCCGCACACAGCAAGGAAGAGCATCCCCCACTCGCTACAACTAGAGAAAGCTGCACACAGCAATGAAGACCCAACACAGCCAAAAAGAAAAATAAATTTAAAAAAACAAAACAAAAAAAGAAAGTGGGAGTGTAGGCTGAGGCTCTGGGGCCTGCATCTGGGGAGTCAGGGGGCGTGGGCGGGTCAGGCCTGGCTTAGAAAAGCAGCACAGAGGCTTCCCAGAGGGCAGGCTGCAGCACTGGGAGAGGTGCTCACAGGGAGCTGGGGAGTCAGGAGCATCCAGCGCCCGCGGCCCATCTGGGTTAAGGAAGAGAGTCACCGTGAAGGTCCAGCTGGGTGGAAGGCAGACGCCCCGCCCCAGGGAGAGCCTCCCTCCTCAGAGTCCCCAGGGCTGGTGACGAGGGTGCTCCCCCACCCACACCAACAGCAGCCTGGCCCCAGAAAGGACAGGCCTGGCCCTCCTCCAGCCTTCCAGGGTAGGCGTGAGGATGAAATGACACAGTGCAGGGAAAGTGGGACGCTGGCTGCTTTGGGCACACAAACAGTGGCCACTGTCATCACGAGGTGGAAGAAAGGAAATGAAAACCCTGGGCCACATCCTGGACCGACTGTAACAGGCTGGCCTCGTTTCTGTCCCCTTCCTCCTGTCCCCGCCACCTCTGACCCTGGAGCCCAGGTTCTTTCCGGCATAGCTGAAGGGATGGGCGCTGGGCTGGGGAGCAGCCGCCACTCGGAGCGTGGAGGGTCCCTGAGCACACAACCCCACCCGCACCCCTCACCCCACCCCCTACCCATCCCCGACCTCTGCCTGGACTGTCCTCCCTGCCGTCTTCACCTGCCCCAGAGCCTGCTTTCAAGAAAGGACTGTCAGACAGATAAATAAACCCCTTCTCATCCTTCAGGACTCAGTTTACGTGCCACCTCCTCCAAGAATCACACCCTGCGCCTCCCCTCCTCCCAGGCCCGGGCGCACATGTGCCTTCCTCCATGCCCCACCCCGCCCAGTGCACGCCCACTGACCGCTCAGCCTGGGATGGTGATGCCATATCTGCTGGCTGGGGGGAGGGGGCCCCATCCCCCCTTTTTGGGTTTATCCAAGCACCTGGCATGCCGTTCCCGTCTCACAGTGGGCATAGCGTAAATGTTTGGTGAATGAATGAGAACAAATGAATGAACCAACTGAAGGCCCCATGGGGCCAGCACCTCTGAGGCACCCCTCCCTCCTCTCTTCACCCTGTGCGGTGGTAACACACCACATGTCCCATTCCTCACCCACTCTGACCACAACAGAAATGCCCAGGAGCTCACCCCAGCACAGGGCAACCTTTAAGGGGCACCTGCTGGGCTTTGATCTGGAAAATTCGGTGCTTGAAGCTGAGCTCATTCATACTCCAGACAGGGAAACTCGTCAAGCTCGCTGCTGGACCAGAGGGGCAGGGCGGCTGCTCAGGAGGTGCGTGCCAGGACAGCCGGGCCAGGTGGCTGACCTCACGGGACGGGCCACATGGGGATTCTGGAAGCACACACAGAACTGCTTGAGTTGGAAATCAGGCTTTGTGAGCCCCAGCTGCTTATGACAGGATGTCCCATGATTGGAACGACTGGCACAGGACAGCCTCCGGTGCAGCCAACGTCACCCCCGTGCCCAGCCCTGGCAGGACGGGCTGAGAACACAGGGTCAGATCAGAGCACTCCGCCTCCCCTGACCCCCACGGACTTCCTTCCTGCAGCGCTTGCCATCTGCACCTCCCAGCCCATGAGTGCATCACTGCATGCTGGCCCACGGCACGTCCTCTCACAAGGCCGCCTCGCTTTATGGCTGGCAGGGGGTTTTCACGTCTGTTAGCTGCCTCAAAGCTCACAAATGCCCATGAGACAGGGACAGTGCGGTCGCTATCCCTGTTTGGCATACGGGGCAACAAGGCCCAGAGAGAGGAAATGGGAGGTGTTGCCTGGCGACTGGACTCACGCCATCTTCCTCGGACTCCTGACGGCACAGAGCCTGCCCGGAGCACGCAGGCGCTCAGTTAGTGCACGAGGAAAGACAGGATGAAGGTAGGCATCAGGTGAAACGTCATTTCTACCTCTCATCCGAGCGTCTGGGCCTCCAAGGCTGCCTCCAAACAAAACATCCCTCCAAATGTTCACCCTGACCCCAACCCTTCCCAGACTCTTCCTAAGTCATGGAGGAACGGGAGAGGGCTGGCTCCTGTCACCTCGTAGCCAACAACACTGCCCCATTCATCCAGTACCCACTGAGCACCCAGATGCCTCACCAAGTTTGGGGGTAACGATCATATTTATTCCTCAGAACACTCCAAAGAGAAGGCATACTTCTTCCCATGATACACACAGGGAACTGAGGCACAGGAGGTGATGTAACTTGCCAGGATCTGAACCCAATTAGTTGGAATCCAGAGCCCCAGCTCGTAATCCTCAAGCTGCCTTCAGGAGAAATCCCAAACGGAATGTGGCTGAGTGAGGCTTGATGTGCAGACCCCTGTGTGCCAAAAGCCAAGGCTCTCATAGAACAGTGCACTTCCATTCATATGAACCAGAGCAAAATGGCCTTTCCGAAAAGGAAAAGGTGTCTCTTTCACCCACTTTGTTTAGCTGGACCACAGCTGGAAGCAAACTGCCCAGAACTGCTGCTGGAGTTCCCCAGCACGGGAGACCCCAATGACTTTAGGACATTTTTGGGCTGGTGGCATGATACAGGGTGACCATTTTACGATTCACTCTAGAAATATTTATCAAGGACCAATTCTGTGGCAGGCACTGTTACAACTGCTGAGAACACACTAGTGAACAAAACAGATAAAATCCCTGCCCTCCTAGAACTTCTATTTTAGAGGGGGCTATAACAAAGAAGATAGATAGGCAAAATAAAGACATAGTTTCAGAATGCTGATTAGATGCCAAGGAGAAAAATAAATGAAAGAAGGGAGACAGGAAGTGTCCATGTGGAGATTAAAATTTTAGATAGGGTGAACAAGTCCTCACCAAGAACTTGACCTTGAATAAAGACTTAAAAGAAATGAGGGCAAAAGTCATACGGGTATGTAGGTGAAGAGTTTTCCAAGCAGAGGGAAGAGCATGTGCAAAGGCCCTGGGGCTGGACCATGCCTGGTGAGTTCCAGGAACAGCAAGGAAGCCAGTAAGGTCACAGAGGTAACAGGGAGCCAGGCAGGTACATTGAGAGGAGAAGCTATTACAGGGCTTAGAGCAAAGGAGTGATATTAACTCTGGCTGGATGCGGGGTGTAGAGAGGCATCAAGGATAATCTCACAGGTCTTCTCTGGTGGCGCAGTGGTTAAGAATCCACCTGCCAATGCAAGGGACATGGGTTCGAGCCCTGGTCCGGGAAGATCCCACATGCCATGGAGCAACTGAGCCCGTGAGCCACAACTACTGAAGCCTGTGCGCCTACAGCCCATGCTCTGCAACAAGAGAAGCCATCGCGATGAGTAGCCCCTGCTCGCCACAACTAGAGAAAGCCCGCACGCAGCAACGAAGACCCAACGCAGCCATAACTAAATAAATAAATTTTTTTTTTTTTTAAAGAAAAAGGATAATCTCACAGCTTGAACCAGAGCAACCAAAAGAAAAATACTGCCATTTGCTAAAGATGGGAAAGTGCGTGTGAGGGACATTTTGGTAGAGGGTGAGGGAAGGGATGAAGGGGATGGCTATCAGGTGCTTAATTCTAAGTACTTTAAGTTTGAAATTCCTAAGTTTGAGATGTTGAGGGAGCAAATATGTGCGTGTCTATCATTCAGTGGAAATGTCTGGACCGGACTGGAGATATAAATTTGGAAGTTGGAGTCAGAGTAGAGATGGTACTTAAAGCTATGTCACTGGATGAGATCACCAAAAAAAATGAGGATGGACAAAAAAAGAGAAGAGGCATTTAAGGCATGGACCTATTAAAATGCTCTCCCAGGAGCCACATTCTATAAAGTGAAGCTTGTAACACAAGACCTCCCCTTCACTACAGCCCCTACCTCTTCCCACACACACCCGGTACGTACGTGCAGACACATACACACACACACCGCATTTAAATTTCTCCTTCCTTTATCTCTTGGTGATGTCATTCTGCTGAGTGAAAAGGAAATTCCCTTTTGAGGATACTGTCATTTAATAAGAAAGTAACCCACAGAAGGGAAAAAGTGCCCTGGGCACTTAGACAACAGTAGTGACCCTTACAGAGCAGAGCAATCCCACCACAGGCTCTGGTGTTATAAAGTACTCTCTTCAGATTCTAGCTCCAGCTACATCAGTTGGTGTGAACTCAGGCAACTCAGTTGCCCTCTCTTCCTTATTGATTTAAATGGGAGTAACACTGGCTATGAAGGTAGCCTAGAACATAGCAAACAGTCCACTAATATTTGTGAAATAAATGAGGAATGAATGAATAAATGGTAAGAATAACATATAAAAGAGCCTGACTCATAGCAGATGGTCAATAAATCTGCCAAATGCTAAATGCAAGACTTGTCTTTCCCTCCTTGATTTTTCATTCTATCCCATTCCCTTTTCTGCCAATGACACAAAAGCAAACCCAGGCATTTGTACAGGGCCATGCTGGTTACAAAGCTTTGCCTTCTACATTTTCTCAAATTTTGAACCTCATGGCAGCCTTAGGAGGGCCGGAAATACAATCCCCCTGTCACAGATGAGGAAACTGAGACTCAGACAGGAAATGGCCTACAAACTCCAGGAAAATTTTAAGGCAGAGACAATAACAAAAACACTGCATTCAGCCCAAGGGTGGAGCATCTGTGATGCCAAACCAAACTTGCCTGACATCCTGTTGGGTGGGTAAGAGGGCAGGTGAAGGGAGAGACTCAGAAGTTTAGGGGAAGGGAAGGTATTTGAGGTCGTGTGAGTAGAGTCCATACAAAACATGAGCACAGGTCCCTGAGCCCTGTGCCCTCCCTGTCCCACACCCACCGGCCTGCCCGTTCCAGTCACATGGTCACAAGGGTCACACACTTCCTGTCACCAGCTTCCAGGTCATCGGTGGGAGCAGGAGGTGGACACAGGACTGGGGATTGGGAGACTCTGGGGTGACTAGGCTATGGGAAAGGAGGGAGCATGGGGGGCGTAGGCACAGATAAAATCTGGAGGCACCTGGGAGACAATAAGCAGGGAGAAGCAGGGAGTCAGAAATGGGCAAGAGTGATGGAGAACAGGGCAGACAGATGGAGGGACACAGAAGACAGAGATGCAGTGGGGGATCGGGCGGGAACACACAGAGGCGGAAAAATCGGGAGCACTTAGAAAGGCACAGAAAGAAACCTGGGAACAATGATTGGGAACCAGACTGAAAGCTGGGGGCACTAAGAGGCACTGAGAGCTGGGGGACGACGGGAAGGGGTTGACTCAGAAAGTGAGGCACGGGATAGAGGAGAGACGCACAGGGAAGAAAGAGGGGGAACCCAGGGTCGGAGCTGGGGTCCCTGAGGGAACACAAGTTAGAGATGAGACAAGAGCGGTCACAGGATGGGAGCTGGGGACGCTTGGGGATCAAAGGGTGGAAGCTGGGGGCATTTAGGGGTCAAAAAAGGGTTAATGGAGGACATGCCTCGGAATCGGGGAACAAGAGGGAAGCCTGCGGGATGGTCGGGGTGAAGCCCAAGGAGTCTGGGGCACAGAGAAGGTTTGGGAAAGGTGCCCCTGGCCCCGCCTTCCCCGCGCCGTCACTCACCTCGGCTTACTCAGCACGTCTACTTCCTTCTACTTCCGCAAACAGACGCGCCCCAGGCCACGTGACAAGCCGGCCACGGCTCTCCGCCAGTCACTGAAGTCTGCGCTTCGCGAGAGGAAGGCAGGGGCGGGGCTCCGCCATCTTCTATAACTGCCCAATGGAAGGGGCTCCCATGACCGAGGGAGGCCGGGCTTTGGGCTGAGCCAATCCTCGGCGGCGGGGCGCGGCCAAGCCTGTGCGGGGCGGAAGGTTCGCGTTTCCGCTCCTTGGCAGACATGTTAATGGGGGGCAGGGGTCCCATCGTTCTCCGCCGTCAGCCCGCTAAAACGGTCAGAGGCCTGAAGTCTGAACCTGACTTTTACGACGGCTCGTAAAGACAAAAACAAAACCAACAAAGATGTGTTAGGGCCTAACAAGCAGGAACCTGCCTTGATTTTGCCAGATACCTCCAAGATAAGGTTGCCAGATTTAGCAAATAAAAATACGGGATTAAATTTCGATTTCAGCTGAACAATGGTTTTTTAGTATAAGCAAAAAATAGTTATGGTAAAAAAAAATTATTCCTTGGTTTCTGGCAGCCCTTCCCCAAGCCGATCTCAGGAAATATTGCAGCACTTTTAGTAGAAACTTGGGCAAATGACTTGGTCTCTGTGAACTCCTCATCTGAGAGTGAGCACAGTAATACCTCACGGGGTTGTTATGATGACTAGAGATAAATTAGTCCCCCTGCCTGCACATAGTGGGATTTCAATAAATGATAGTTGTGGGACTTCCCTGGTGGTTGGTCCAGTGGTTAAGACTCAGCACTCCCTATGCAGGGGGCCTGGGTTGCATCCCTGATCAGGGATCTAGATCTCACATGCCGCAACTAAGTGTTCGCATGCTGCAACTAAAGATTCCATGTGCTGCAACAAAGACTGGAGACGGCCAAATAAATAAATAAAAATATTAAAAAATAAATGACAGTCGTTATCATTAGTAATGCTGAGAATGCGTTAAATAGAAGGGAGGAGGCTGGGTTTTAGTCACAAATCTGCTTCTGACTGAACAGATCATGTCCCCTGTCCAGCCTGCCAGGCTTGGTTGCACACATTTTCTTCCCCCTAATTATTCCCCAGCCCTAGATCTAGATAAATTGTCCAAACTGCTCTCTGTTGGCATGGGAAGGGTAGTTTCTGTCTGTTATTCCTGTGAATAGAAGAATATTTCTGCCTGTCTGTCCCAAGATATTAGTGCCCAGACTGGGGGCAGCCAATATAACTGGGACAAGATTTAGTTAGGAATCTAGACAAGTTAATAAAACTAACCACAGTAACTGCTATTTGTACCGAGCTTTGCCAGTTACAAAGTAACTTGACTTCACATCCATCATCTGGGGATTGTAGTTACTCTTGTTCATATTTTACAGGTGGAGAAAATGTTCCTCTAAACTAAGATTAAAATTTTGCTCGGAGTTTCAGCTTTGAGTTGAGAGAATGGGAAGAAGACTTAGCATTCTCAGTGAAATGTATCTTGCCCTCTGCACCCCAAACAACTGAAGTTAGGGCAATGGTTATCAGGGAGCTTGCAAAAGGTCGGGTATTCCACCCACTGCTGAGCAATCTGACCTGGGAAACCTCAGAGGTTCAACAGGATGAGTCCCATTCTTCAGCAAATACTCTCCCGTATTCAAGGTGAGTCTACAAGGCAGGTTTGGCAACACAGACACACAACTGAATCTGAAATGCAGAAAAGGCCAAGGAAGAGAGATCAATCATCTGGATCAATCTTTAGAAACACTAAAAGATCCACAGAGGAAATTAATAAAATAGAGTAGAAAGAAAGTAATAAATAGAAGAAAATAATACAATAGATTCAAGGCCTGGTGAAGTTGAGTGCCCCTCCCTTGGGTTTTTCTGGTGAAAACTATTAAATGAGTGGGTAAAGCAAGAGATGAAGAATCCGGAGTTGGTAGGAAGCACTGAATGAGCAAGCAGTGGAAAGGGAGGGGGCAAGTAAGCACCGAGAAGGTACTCCTTTCAGTTTCTGCTGGATTTTGCTTTGGAGCAGTTCAAGCCAAAGAGCTGCTCTTGAGGGGCTGTGCTAGACCCTGCATCTACAATCATCCCAGAGCCGGAAGTCGACCCAAGTCCCCTCCTCAAAGAGTTAGATGGAAATTAACAAACATGCTCACCGTGAATTTTACACTTTTACCTTGTTTGATCCTCAGGACAATCCTGAGAAGTCGTACTATTATCTCCACCTTATAGATGGAGAAACCAAGGTTCTGTCAGGGGAAATGATTCACAGAGTCACAGAGTCACATGTCAGTGAGAGGCAGAACCAGAATCAAGACCTGTCTTGACTTTTCTTTCCCTCCACTGCAGGAGGACCTACTATGTGTCAGGCAGTGTTCTTGGTGCTAAGGAAACCACAGCAAAGAAAATAGACAAAATCCTTGCCCACAGTCTTGTTGGGAAAGACAGACAATAATCAAGACAGAGAGGTCAGACATAGAGTGTGTTTTGCTAAAGTCTTTTGGTGAAGTGTCTTATCACCATCTTACTTTCAAAAAACCTAGTGTGTTGAATCTGGGGTTGTGTACATGAGTGCCTTTGTACTCATCCTTCCATTTTCTGTGTGTTTGAACATTTTTATAATTAAAAAGTTGGGAAAAATTACAGTGTGTTAGAAGGTGATAAATGCTATGGGGTAAAAGCAGGGAGGGGAGACAGGGGAGGATTGCAGCTTTAAAAGAGTGGCCCGGGGGACTTCCCTGATGCTCCAGTGAGTAGGACTCCACGCTCCCAATGCAGGGGGCCAAGGTTCCATCCCTGGTCTGGGAACTAGATTCTGCATGCATGCCACAGTGAAGAGTCCACATGCCACAACTAAAGATCCCACATGCTGCAACAAAGACCCGGCACAGCCAAAATAAATAAAATAAAATAAAATAAAATAAAATAAAATAAAAAAGAGTGGTCAGGGAAGGCCTGGTTGAGAAGGGAGACTTTTTTTTTTTTAACATCTTTATTGGAGTATAATTGCTTTACAGTGGTGTGTTAGTTTCTGCTTTATAACAAAGTGAATCAGCTATACATATACATATATCCCCATATCTCCTCGAGATGGGAGACATTCAAAAGAAACCTGAGGGAGACAAGGGAGCCAGCCCTGTGATAACCCAGGAAAGTGTTCCAAATGGAGGGAACAGCAAGAGCAAAGGCCCTGAGACAGGAGTCTCCTTGGCTTGTTTCAAGAAAAACAAAGAGGTTATTAAGCCTGGAGTAGAGTGAGAGAGCGTGTAGTTGGCAATGAGGCCGAAGGGAAATCAGAGCCTGTAGGACACTGTGGACAATTTTTAAACTTAACTTTCACTCTGAGGGAAATGGGGAGCCACGGGAAGTTTTTGAGCACAGGAGTGGCCTGTCAGACTTACATTTTAACAAACTGTGTCTGTTCTGTAGGAATAGACTGTAAGGGCAAGGCAGAGGCTGGGAGACCAGTGAGGAGGCTCTTGAAGCAACCCAGGTGAGGTGAGAGACGATGGTGTGACCACCATCCCATTTAATCATCACAACTGTAGAATCGTTACAATCGAGGTTTGTATTATGATAAAATGTGTAAGGTACAGAGGGCTTTGCGAGAAGGCATGGTTGAACTCTGTCTTCTGGGAAGATTTGTGAGATGACTCTTGAACAGGGGTGGGCAAACTATCCCACCTGCCACCTGCTCCTGGAAATAAAATTTTATTGGAACACAGCACCATTTGTTTATGTATGAACATGCTTTCTACAGTGGCAGAGTTGAGTCACCATGACAGAAACTGTATGGCCCACAAAGACTGAAATATTTCTATTTGGACCTTTACAGAAAAAAAAAAAAAATTTACCAATCCTTGATCTTAAGCTGGGTTTCAAAGGTTGAATGGGAGTTTGCCAGTTGGATTAAGAAAGTAAGAAAGCCAGGTGGAAAGAGCCATACGGGCAAAGGGCAACATCGTGAGATTGTGTGGATTGTTTGGGGAATGGCAAGAGGTCAGGTGTTGCTGGAACCTGGTATGTGAGCAGGTGAATGGGCAGGTGAGCCCCAGAGGCAAGGCACAAAGGGTCACGAGTGCCAGGCTGAGGCTGAGGACCTTGCCCTGCGGGCAATGGGGGCCCCAGAATGGTTACAGGCAGGGAAGTGACTAGAAAAAAAAGTCATTCTGCTGCAGTTGAAGAGGTGACTGAAGGGCCCAGAGACCACAAGGCAGCTGGGTAATGATTACAATAATGAGGCGGCTCTGATTTGAGGAGGGGGCCATCGGGGCTTGTGCCTTCCTCAGGCAGGAAATGAGTGCAGGTGACCTTGAGCCGTGAGGCTGCAGCCACGTGTGCTCCCAGCCTAAGGCGGACAGCCAGTCCTGGCCAACAAAGGCAGGATTTCCCCACTTGGGGGTCCCTCAGCCCAGCTCAGGGGCTCACAGGACAGACTGTGGGCTGACGGGAGGCTGGTTCTCAGGGCCAGGGGGCCAGGGAAGCTTGGCCAAGAATCTGGCCGGAGCCTGGGGAGGGTTTGGAGAGGCTGCTGAGCAGACGGCATTTCAGACAAAGATGCGGGCCATGTGCTGGTGATCATGCAGGATATGGCTTCTCAGGACGAGGACCAACGGGGGCGTTCCTGAGGGTCAGAGTGTGCAAAGCCTTCATCCCTTTCTTCTTTCTCCTGGGCTTCTCATACTCACTTAAGCTTCCTCAGTCAGCAATTATGATTTATTCCCCCCTGAGCCGTGCAGCATGCGGGCCAGCCAGGGATTGAACCCGTGTACCCGGAAGTGGAAGCACGGAGTCTTAACCACTGTACCACCAGGGAAGTCCTCAGCCAGCAATTATGAAGTGCCTACTACTGTCTGCATGGCCTCACTCCTGGTGGTGTGGGGTCACACGAAAGATATCCATTCCTGGGCTTCCCTGGTAGTGCAGTGGTTGAGAGTCCGCCTGCCGATGCAGGGGACGCGGGTTCGTGCCCTGGTCTGGGAAGATCCCACATGCCGCGGAGCGGCTGGGCCCGTGAGCCATGGCCGCTGAGCCTGCGCGTCCGGAGCCTGTGCTCCGCAATGGGAGAGGCCAAAACAGTGAGAGGCCCGGGTACCGCAAAAAAAAAAAAAAAAGATATCCATTCCTGTCCTTAAAGTTCACAATTGAATACAAAGTTGCCTCAAATACAGAGATAATTGTTTGTTGTGAAAAAGCACTGGAATAAAGGCAAATACGGTCTTCCTGAAGAAATCACGAAATGACAGTGGATGATGTCCCAGACTCTGTCAGGCAGGATAGGCTAGGGAACGCTGCAGTAACGAACAACCCCACAGTCTCGTTGGCTTAACGGGAGTTAACATCTTTGTTCACACTGTAAGTCTGATGTGGGAGGGTGGTGGGCGGGGCGTTCTGTTTATCAAAATCACTCGGGAACCCAGGCTGAGGGGGCCTCTGCTCTACACGGGGCTGGGGATGCGGTGAATCAGGCCCTGGGTCTTAAAGCCGCCGCTCAGAAGTGACACGTGAGTCTTCTGCTCACATTTCACTGGCCAAAGCGCATCACAGGGCCATACCCAACCTCAAGGGAGCTGGGAAATGCAGTCCTACCAGGCGGTCAGAAGAGGAACCAGGATAGTTGCAAATATCCCAAATAACTACACTGATTGACAAGGCAATGAGGTTCTGTTTTTGTTTGTGATGACAGAAACCTCCCTGCTTAATCAACTGTAAATCATATTCCCAGTCAGTCTTCAGCCTAAAGTTTTCTAAAATGTATATAAATTAATTTAATATGGCAATACCACCATAATTTTAGAGCTTTCTGGAAGGGAGGACTGAGTAAGAGGCACATGGTTCTATGGGATTAAGAAGAAAGAGACCAGAATGAGTCAGGACTCTCTTGATGGTAAGTCTCAGAAACCCGACTCAAATTAGCACAGGCAAACAGGCAAAAAGACTGGAAAGTAACCAGAGAATCTCCCAGAATCCAAGAAAGAGGTGACCAGCCAAATGCTGGAGGGACCTCACGGTGAGCCTTAAACAGGCCCTCCACGGCCTCTGTCTTTCAGCACATCTACCTCACTCTGTTCTCTGGCTGATTCTGCCCAGGAGTGAGGAACGTAGCCCCCGCACCGCCTACAGCTCTCAGCACTGGAAATGGACTGAGCTTTTTCCCTTAGTTCCTGGAAACGACTCTCACTGAGTCAGCTTGGGCTGTGTGCCTACCGCCGAGCCCATCAGCTCTGGCAGCTCGCACTCTAGCTGGGCATGCACAGAGTTATCAGGAGAAAAGAGGGTGCTGGGCACACAGCATCCTACAGAGGCCCTTTCAGCCCTCAAGGAGGTGATTCCAGGATAGAGAAGACCACCAGAGGCCAAGAGCAGAGAGGGGGTCTGAAGCCTTGGGTGGTGACAGGGGCCAGGCACGGTGAGTGAGGTGGCAGGGAGAGGAGGTGAAGTCCCGAAGAAAGAACATGGGCAGAACCCACTGGACAACCATGCGTGTTTGAATTATCCTGGATGATCTACATTCTGTCCTGGTGGTCCTCGTTTATGTCCCAGGGGCCCCCGAAACTCTGCTGCAAATCACACGTTTGTGAGCAGGCTGAATCGAATAGTCTCTGGGACGCAGTAGTCCTCAAGGGGAATAGCAGGGACTCCCTGAGGATCCTGCCATTCGTGGTCAGGCAGGGCACAGCGGACAGCCAGCGAGTGGACAGAGCCTCCACTATCAGGGCAGAAGGACCTTTTAGGAAATTAACCATACCCTCTCCCTCCCTCCCCCCCCTCCCTCCCTCCTTCCCCTGCCCAGCCTGCCCCACTGCTCCAGCCTAGGACACGGCACAGCCCCAGCGGAGCAAGGGCAACTCCTCCATTCATCCAGCAAATAGTTACTGGATGACGGCCGGGGCTAAGCACTGGGGACACAAAAATGAAAAGATGCAGTTCTAGTCCTTAAAGAACTTGTGGATTAAGAGGAGAAGACAGCCACAAAAACACGGAACAGGGCTTCCCTGGTGGCGCGGTGGCTGAGAGTCCGCCTGCCAATGCAAGGGACACGGGTTCGCACCCTGGTCCGGGAAGATCCCACATGTCGCGGAGCGGCTGGGCCCGTGAGCCATGGCCGCTGAGCCTGTGCGTCCGGAGCCTGTGCTCCGCAATGGGAGAGGCCACAACAGTGAGAGGCCTGCGTACCGCAAAAACAAAAACAAAAACAAAAAACACGGAACATGAACTCGGAGCGAAAAGTGCCGTCGTGCAGGAGGCCATCCCTACTGTGAGGGCAGGAGCCTGGGTCCGCCCGGGGGTTACTCGGGAAGCTCGCTGAAGAGCGTGACCTGTGCGCTGGGTATTGAAGGACAAGCTGCAACTGGGGAGGGAGTTTCCGGTCGAGGGGTCTACAAGAGCCAAAGCGTGGCGGTATGGAAGAGCCCAGAGGGAGGGGTGAGAGCTGGGCAGTCAGAGGAGGCAGAGGCCAGACCTAGAAGGTCTGTAGAGAGAGTGTCAACTTTGTTCTGAAGGCAGTGGGGAGCCATGGAAGTTTCTGAGCCCAGGAGTGTCCGGGTCCAATTTAGGTTTTAGAAGGCTCTCTCTACTTTCCCCCTGGAGGCTGGATTAGAAGGTGCTGGAGGCAGGGAGACCAGGCAGGAGGCTGTTGCCATGTCCAGGAGGAGAGATGCTGTGATTTGAACTGAGACCATGGCTGAGCGAAGAGAGCAGAGCAGGGAGGGAAGCTAAGGAGACCACGGGGACTTGGTTACGGGTTAGCTGTGGGATTGAGGGACGGGGGTGAGGCAAGGATGGTGGCCTGGTTTCTCTCTAGGGTGATTGATTGGAAGGTGGTGTCACCAACCCATCTGAGAAATGTGTGGGGAGCGGGGTTGCAGGCTGGGAGGGTGACGCTGAGTGGCGCTGTGACTGTGGTGGGCTGGAAGCGGGGGTGGGG
>NW_006780611.1:10372005-10392166 GCF_000442215.2 Lipotes vexillifer | reverse complement strand
GGTCGGGGGGGGTGGAGGGGTGGGGGGAGGGCAGGGGGAAATCCACATCTACTGTGTAGCTGTTTAAGAAGATCTGGCCCCTGAGACACAGAGGCGAGCAGGTGAGAGGTTAGGGAGTCATCAGCATCAGATGCCGCCTGGACTCTTGAGGGTTAATAAGATTCCCCTGGGAGAAGAGACTGCGGGCAAAGGCGGAAGCTCTGAGCATCACTGATCACTGAGAGGTCAAGAGAAACCAGAGACGGAGACTGAAAAAGGAGGAGAGAGACCCACGCCTTGGAACCCCAGGGGCCAGAGTGTATCAAAAAGAGGAGGGCAGGGAGCAACAAGGTCCAGGGCTGTCAAAGGACAAGACAGATTAGGACGGAACATGGACCCCGGATTTAGCAACAGAGAGGTCACGTGGACCTCAGCAGGAGTCCCTTCCGAGGACTGTGGGTACTGGAGTGAGGCTGGGAGGGGAGGGGGCAGGGAGGGCTCAGAGGCAGTAAGTGGAGACGACTCGAGCGTCTGGCCATAAAAGGGAAGAAAAGGCAAAGGTTGGGTGGGTGCAGGAGTGAAATGTAGGGGGGTGGGTGTTACAGATGGCAGCCGCTTGGGGAAATTTCGGGGCTGAGAGGACAGGAGCCGGAGGGTGAGTCTGAGGGTCCAGGAAAGAAGAGAGGGAGGTAGCTTTGGGGCCAGAGGAGGGACAGCTTGTGCTGGGACTGAGAGGGAGGGGATGAACAGTGCAGGGAGCTGAGGCGGGGCCTCACAGGTGGGGGCGAGGACGAGGCCAGCGAGAATGGGGGTTGGAGAAGGGAGGCGGTGATCAGGGACCCCGAGTGCCTGGCTGTGACTGGAGGATGACTTCGCAGTGGAGTCTTGTTGCTGTGGGTGTCGTGTTCACGGTGGTAGTTTCTCTCCGAAGCCCAGAGCAGCTGTGGGGGCAGAAGGGTAGCAGACAAACGAGGTGCCCAAGGTTATGGGTTTACAGGCTCGGGGCACGGAAAGGACTCAGACTAGGAGTGGCAGATTTCCAGGTACACTGAAGCTGTCAGGAGGAAAAAGTTTTTAGAGGGAAAATATGATGGAGGGGTGGGAGAAAAAAGGGCATCTGTACAGTTCTAAGTCTCAGGGCCCTGAAATGTCAGTTTGCAGAGTACACGAACAGACAATTCACAGAGAAGAAACTCAACTGATGAGCAAAAGTAAGGGAATGTGTCCAAGTCCATTCATATTCAGAGAAATGTAAATTTAAACAAAACAATGTTATTTGCCTGGAAAACTAGCAGAACTTAAAAAATGGGAACAGGGACCTCCCCAGTGGTCCAGTGGTTAAGACTCCGTGCTTCCATTGCAGGGGGCATGGGTTCAATCCCTGGTAGAGGAACTAAGATCCCACATGCCATGCGGCGTGGCCATGAAAAAAAAAAAAAAGGGAACACCCAAAGCTGGTGAAGTGGCAGTGAAACGCTCATATTCACACAGAGGTCGTGAGGGCCTTTATTCACTGGGGTGTCCTGAGCAAATGGCATTGCCTCTCCGAGCCTCAGTTTCCTCATCTGCACAGTGGGGACAAGAAAGGCGCTCATCTCACAGCGTTTTGTGAGATAAAAGGTTCACAAGGGAAGTGTCTCATAAACGGGACAACAGTAGTTACTACGATTGTCTGGATTTGTTCAAACTCATTTTTCTCCCTGCTGGACAATCCCAGACCCAGGACCCTTGCAGACAGCAGCCCAGTGCAGGGACACCCTTTGCCAGCCCCTCCCTAGTTTGCCTTATGATTTAAAAGTAGGAAGGGAGAATAGGGGGAGGAATGGCCACGTGACAGGGGACACCTCTCTCCAACAAAGCCCATGGTTATGCCTGGCCCTGGGCAGTGGGAGAGCATGGCCCTTGAGTCAGACCACCTGGGTTCAAGTCCTCCCTGCCGGGGACTAGCTGTGTGATATTGGGCAAGTTTCCTCACCACTCAGAGTCTCAATTTCCTCACCTGCAACATCTAACTCCTAAGATGTGGGAAGAGGATTAAGGGCATCAGACTCACCACACCCAGCAACAGGACGGTACTCCCTGGACCGTTAGTGAACCCATAACTCAGTCAGAACCTCAGCTTGCCTTATTTATTTACTTTTTATTATATAGCATTTGATTTTTAAAAAACTTTACCTTCATAGAATACATTTTCACATTAGAGATTCCCACAGTGGGAAGAAAACAACTTACTACTTATAATTTTATATTTGTGGACAGATTATTTTAGGACCAGTAAAACAAACACATTTGAGGATTAAGTCTCAGTTTAGAATCTGTAACAATTTGAAACATCTCTAAAGGGACCGCTTCCCTACATGGAACTTCTCTATATTCAGAAACTCTCCAGGCTCTCTTCCTAGGATTTAGAAATCAGTAATGTGAAATCTCAGCATTTCTAATTTTCAAATTTCCCTGGGACACAGAACCATTGGTAACTGGTATCAACTGAACAGAGAGGGGATGTTTGCAAAAACTAAACACTGCCTAATTTTCTGCAAAGTCTTTACTTACGAAATAACAGTCTTTCCCTTTCTCCATCATCCTAGGACAAATATAGATGCTTGATCGGATATTGAGAGTAATAAAGCTGAATTCCCTCTAAGAGTTTGATAAATTAAAAGGCAAAAGCTCATATATAATGTTTAGTTATACTGTGAGTCTTGTGAGAAGCTGAGAGACACCCCATTAACTCCCCAGCATACAGAACTCAGTCTGACAGCTTTTTGGATACAGCTCCTCTCACATCTTTCCTCAAAGATTACATTCTAAAAATAACCAGGTGGGGACTTCCCTGGTGGTCCAGTGGTTAAGAATCCGCTTTCCAGTGCAGGGGATCCCACATGCCAGTGGGGCAACCAAGCCCTTGCACCACAACTATTGATCCCGCACGCCACAACTAGAGAGAAGCCCACGCACCACAAGGAAAGATCCCGCGTGTGCAACTAAGACCCAACGCAGCCAAAAAATAAATTAATTAATTAAATATTTTAAAAATTAAAAAAAAATAGCCAGGTGATTAGGAGAAGAGGTTTGTCTCACCAGCGGACTTATCTTTCTTTCCTTGTTATTGTGAGTTGAATGGCATGACGGAGCAAAGGCGAGCTGGTCTACAATCAGTTCTCAAGGTATGATGTCTAAAGGGTCAGAGCTTCCACAGCATAGCCACAGCTTTGCAGATGCCCGCATCATGACAGTTGAAATAACAAAGCCCACCCAGCAAAGGTGAAAGCCGAGGGCACCAAAAGGCCTGCCTTGACAGCTTTCTGCCATGCATCCCCTCGAACATACAGCTGGTCCAATGCCCCGGTGACTATGAAGAGTGAGGGCTGCCACCAGGAAGCAGTGCATCGCAGAGCAAGGATTCAAATAAGCAGCTGGGGGACTTCCCTGGTGGTCCAGTGGATAAGACTCTGCTCTCCAAATGCAGGGGGCCCAGGTTCGATCCCTGGTCCAGGAACTAGATCCCACATACATGCCACAACTAAGAGTTCGCATGCCGCAACTAAGGAGCCTGCCTGCCGCACCTAAGACCCAGTTCAACCAAATAAATAAATATTAAAAACAAAACAAACAAACAGAACACAAATAAGCAGCTGGAAGTAGGCCCAGGAGCAAAACACTGACAATCCTCTCACCAATCCAGTGGAGAGATGCAGCCTTGGAAGCAGAATGGTGGTTGGGTGACAGGTGAATATGCTGTATTCCACACCATCCTGGGGTAGGTCGGTCCTGGAGAAATGCTGAGACCTGAGCCAGTCTGACCACTGGGATTTAGAGGAACAGAGCTCGCCCTCCTCCGGCACCACAGAGGACACTCAGCCTCCAGAGAGTCCCCATGTCGCTCCTGAAGGCTCAAGGTCATCCCCAGAACGTCAGCTTTAAAATGAGGATGATTGTTTCTGCGCCACCGTTCCGCCTCATTGGGAAGGGCTATGGTAAGAAGGAAAAGTTGAATTTATAAAGATATTGAAATGTGATAAAAAGTACAGATAATTTTTGTTTCGGATGATCGTTTTGTTTAGCAGTGGGAGAAAAGATACACTATGGGAAAATATATACTATGCAAACAGGTTTAGGCATTTAGCACTCGTGCTTGGCTCAAAGGAAGCATCTCATAAACATAATAGGAATAAGTATAGTCAGAAGTAACAAGCAGTAAGAAGAAACTGATATGGGCCATGCGGTGGGTGGAAGAATTGGGACAAGATAAGGTGCCTGAAGGTGCCGAAAGGGATGCCTCTGATTATCACTCCCACCTAGTAGAGGGCCCTGCAGGAAATGTGGGACCTGGCCCAGCTGATGGAGCTGCCCTGCAGAGCGGGGCAGGGAAGGCCCCAGGGTCCAGGGACAGGCATTCACGGGGTCCTGGAAATCAAATCTCAGGGCAGGAAGGGCCTCCAGAGAACACTCGACAGGGGAACCTTGAAGCCAACCCTGGTCTCCTCCATAGCAGCCCAGCTTCTAGCTGTTTTACGAGGAGGGACGTTCTGCAGAGTCAACTTTCATGTGAAGAAAGTTTACTGTGGTTTGAGATTGTTTAAAAACCACTGCCCGAATTCTACACTCTCACTCTGCAGGTGGAAAACTGAGGCTCGGAGCAAGGAATGCCCCACCCTGGGGTCAGCCAGGGGTACGATCTGAGCTGCAGATCCTGGCTTGGGTCAAGCCTGGTTACTGAGCTGCTACTATTGGGCAAGGTGCCTACTGTGCACCAGGGTCCCACAGGGATCTGCTTGGGTGCTGTCTGGTGAACAGGTGAACAGGGACTAGCTGGGCCGGTTAGAGGTCTGCTGGACTGTGCTGGCAGAGGGTGGCTCTATCCCTAGAAACTGGCAACAAGGCCACTCCCTGTTGACAGGAGGTGGGGTCTCTGGGCAGGGTGAGGTCTTCACTGGCTTTGAGTCACTCACCTGGGGAAGATGCAGGTTCTCAGAGGGAGTGTCCTAGGGGACTCCAGAGGACTCATCTCTCTCTAACCCAATATTTATTCCATACGAGACACTGTGCCCAATGCTTCTAAGTGTGAACCCAAGAAATTGTTTCACAATCTATGAAGCAGGCTCTATTAGTAAACCCAGGTTACAAAGGAGGCAGGGAGAGGTTAAGTCACTCAGCTGGTGGTGGGTGAGGCTGGGATTTGAGCCCACAGGCTAACTTGAGAGCCCCTACTTAATTTTCCTTTTTTTTTTGGCCGGGCCAAGTGGCTTGCAGGCTCTTAGTTCCCCCACCAGGGATTGAACTCAGGCCCTCAGTAGTGAAACCTTGGAGTCCTAACCACTGAATCGCCAGGGAATTCCTGAGAGCCCCTACCTTAAACTAACAAACAGGGACTTCCCTGGTGGTCCAGTCGTTAGGACTCCACAATTCCAACGCAGGTGGCACAGGTTCGACAGGGGAACTAAGATCCCGCATGCCGCGTGGCACAGCCAAAAAAAGAACCAAACAAACAAAAACCTACTTCTTTATTAAACCAAAAATTTCAGGAATGATAGAGAATTTCTATATGCACTTCACCCAGATTCCCCAATTGTAAATATTTTATCACATTTTCTCAATAATCTGTTCTCTCTCAATCTCATTTTGAACCATTTGAGAGTAAATTGCAGATAGATGTCCCTTACCTCTAAGCACTTCAGTGTGTGTTACCTAAAATCAAGGACATTCTCTACCATGACCATAGGACAATGATCAAAACGAGGAAATTAACATCGATACGACACTATTATCTAGGCTTCAGACCTTATTCAGATTTTACCAATTATCTTAATAATGTCCTTCATGACAAAAGAAAATTCTGGGTCACACGTTGCATTCAATCATCTCCTTTGGCTCCTTTAATCTGGAACAGTTCCCCTTTCTTTATCTTTCATGATCCTGTCATTTTTTCTAAGCATACAGTTCCAGTTCTTTTGTTTGTTTGTTTGTTTGTTTGTTTTTGGGCAGTACGCGGGCCTCTCACTGTTGTGGCCTCTCCCGTTGCGGAGCACAGGCTCTGGACGCGCAGGCCCAGCGGCCATGGCTCACGGGCCCAGCCGCTCCGCGGCACGTGGGATCCTCCCGGACCGGGACACGAGCCCGTGGTCCCCTGCATCGGCAGGCAGACTCTCAACCACTGCGCCACCAGGGAAGCCCTAAAACTGAGAACTTTTTACCCCAAGAGGTAACATGAGTGGCTCTCCTTGATATGTAAATATAAGGTAAGGGGAACTGTTTGAGTGCCAGACATAACTGCTGCAATATTTGGTCACTTGGGAAGCTAGTGGGCCAATCTTCATATGAAACCCAAGGCCTTTGGGAGGTAAGGGATAGATGTCGCAATCCCAGGTGCACAAAGGCCCAGAGGCAAGGAAGCATAGCAAGGGCTCTGAAATCAAAGTACACTACATCAGAGGAAGAGGGAGCCTTGCTGGTGACCAGGGCTCCACACAAAGACCTCCTAATTGGGGAGGTCCTATGCCCTACTCAGTAAGATAAGGTAGGTGCTGTGATGTCAGTTAAAAAAAAAAAAAATGACATGGCTCTTGGAGTGACAGCAGGCACTTCAGGCAATGGAAACACCATGAGCAAAGAGAAGAAGGAACTGGGACACTCTCCCGTTTTGCCCCCAAAGCCGCCTCTTCTGGGTGGAGCTCCAGGCCCTGAATACATCCCCACATTTATGCTGGGCCCCACCCAGTTGGACAGAGCCCCAAACGTCTGGATCAGGAATTCGTTAGGTCTGGATTCAAACTCAGGTTCTTATACTTCCTGGCTGGGTGACTTTGGAAAGTCACTTTACCTCTCTGAGCCTTCACTCATTTACTTTTTCAACATGTGTTTATTGAAGGCTTACTATGTACAGAGCACTGCTCTAGGTACAGGACGTGAAGTGGTCAGCAAGATAGACAAGGTTCTACCTTCATGAAATTTACACTCTGGTTGAAGACAGACACTGAATAATAAGCAAATACATGAGCAAGATAATACGCTATGGGAATATTAAGGTAGTATAAAAACGAATTTCAGGGCTGTCAGGAAAGACCTCTCTGAGGCAGGGACATCTGAGCTCACCTGAAAGATGAGAAAGAGCCAGGCAGTGAACAGAAGAGGAAACAGCAAGCGCAAAGGACCTGTGGCAGGAATGAGCTTGGTGTGTTTGAGGAACAGTAAGAAGGGCAGTGTGGCTGAAGAGTAGTGGTGAGGGGAGAGAGACGGGAGGTGAGGCTGCAGCGCTGGGTAGGGGCCAGATGGCTTAGGGCCCTGTACGCCAAAGAGAGGAGTACAGTTTATATTCTAAATGCAAAGGGAAACCTTTGAGGGCGTTAAGCCAGAGGGTGGGAGAGTGTGAAACAATCTGATCTTTGTTTCGAGAAGAACATTGGTGCAAAGAAAGCCTTTAGAGGCAAAGTGGAGAAGTTATCAGGAGCCCTCCGCCATTGTCCAGGTGAGTTGATGGTCCCTGGATCAGGTGGTAGGACTGGGGGTGGCCAGAAGTGGTCAGATGCAGGGTAGTGTTGGAGGTGGAGCCAGCCTGACTCATGAAGTGAAGAGGAAGGAGAAAGGGATGCAGCAAGGCTCCTAGGTCTGGGCTTGAACAGCTGATGTGGGAGAGACTGGAGGTGTGGGTTGCTGAGGTAGGGTTAATGCTCAGGAGTTGGATTTTGGCCGTGCAGGGTATGCAGGCCCCATCTGGTACCCACGTGGAGGCGTTGAGTGGGCAGTTGGATACAGTCTGAAACTCAGAGAAGCTGTTCGCTCTGGAAATACAAATTTGGAGCTCCTGAGCCTATAGATGGCATTTAAAACCACGGGACTAGATGAGATCATCAAGGCAGAGGGTGTAGGTCGAAAGAAGGAGGCCCAGAACTGTCGACTGTAAAATGAGACAAATGACACCTTCATCCGAGCGGCTCTAGTGAGGTGTCACGTGAACGCCCCTAGCCGCGCTCTAAGTGGGATTGAAAATTCTGGGGGCGGGGCCTGGGCCTGGGCGGGGTCTTCGGGGGCGGAGTTGGCCGGGGGCGGGGCTGAGGAGCTGGGAGGACGCTGCGGGGCTGGGGGGCGGCCGGGGAGGTGACGTCACCGCATGACTGAGTTTTTATGAATGAAAGGAATCCTGTAAGTGAGTAATTCCGGGAAGCTCGCCTTACAACTCCGCGCGGTCCCCTGCGCTTCCCGCCCCACAACAAAACTCGGCGCGTCGCTCCCGGGAGCCGGGCTCGGAGCGACCCGCAGTCGGGACCTGAGGGGAGACTGACCAGGGCGCGGGCCGGGACAGCAGCTCGGAAGGCAGCGGGCCCCGCGAGTGCCAGGGACGCCAGGCGAAGCAGGCCGAGAGGCGGGTGAGGGTCGCTGGTCCTGGACCGGGACGGGCGCGCGGGACCCGGAGGCGGCAGGGTCTCCGCACCCCGGGAACGTGCCTGGGGCAGGGCGCCGGGGCTCACTCAGTTGGTGCTCCCGTGGATCCCTCGCCGGGACGACTGGCTTGAGGAGTTGGTGGTGGGGGAAGGGCAGAGGTCCGGCGGGACCGAGACGCGGCCGAAGCAAGCTTGGAGGGGTGCGGGGGTTATGGGCCCCATTTTGGGGGCGCGGGCCGAGAGGCGGCGAAGCCAGGCAGGAAGGGACAGCGCGGGCTGGCGAGCGTCAGCGTCCGCCCAGGCGGGGCCGGGAGCGGTGTGTGAAAGTACGTGACTCGGTGAGAACAGTCCCTGGACCGGTGCCCGCGGGCCGTGCGTGCGCGGTTTGTTTACGTCCGAGGGCGGCCGTGCGTGTGTGTTCCCTGGCCACCTTCCTGGGTATGCCGTCAGGTGCGTGCTTGCGCCGTGTACCTTGGGGAGTGTGCGTGTGAGTGTGTGTGTGTGTGTGTGTGTGTGTGTGTGTGTGTGTGTGTGTCCGCGCGCTCCCAGGAGGATAAGGACCCTGGGGCCTGTGTACCAGCGGAGCGTACCTCGGAGAGAGAGTGACCACAGGAATAAACACGGAATAGGGACGCAGCTCGAGAAGCGCCCCAGTCCATAGTCACAAGGGGTCCGGGAATTCTCTCCCGGGTTGTCTCCTCTCCACCAGCCGGCGGCGTTCAGGCCCTTGCTCTCCCCGGAGTTTCCCAGGACCGCAGCCATGTGACCCGCGGTGTTTGTCCCCCGCCCAGAGCCGGCGCCTTCAGCCACAGGGTGGGGCGAAATATCAAAGATCCCACCGGGCTCGTCTGGGCGACGAGGTGAGGGGGCCACCCCTGGCCCCAGCATCCTAGTGGGTCTGGCAGCAAAGTAGGCTGGGGTCCAGGTCCTTGTGCCCAGGTTTTCTGGCTAGCTGGGGGAAGACAGACTCTCCCCTCAGGACTCTCCTTCATCCCCAGGGTTGCCCAACCCTCCAGTCTCAGGAGAAACAGGAAGAGCCAGAAAAACCCACGGCAAGTCGGAGGTAGGAAGGGATGCCACGCTTCTTCTGGGTGGCCTGGGCTCTAGAGGTTGTACCTGCTGGGTCAGGGAGGGTGAGAAGCCAAGGTTGGGGTGGAGCTGGTTTCTGCCCTCCTGATGGTTTCAGTTCACAGGTGGGACTAGTCAGACAGACCTATGGATGACTGGACCTGAGGAGAGAGTTGAGGGCTTGGGCCAGGCATGGAAAACAAGCAGTGGGACTGCTGGTCTTGGTGCATGAGGGGTTAATGCGAGAGGGGTGGGGGCCCCCAACCTCGCCCCGCCCCCTCCCCATCAGCCCCCTGCTGAGGGAGGCTGAGGGGTGGGCTGGGGGTTAGGGATTCCTTGGTCCTATTCTGCCCTCCCTGTCCTCCCACCCAAAAGGCTACAGAATCATGGGGGTTGGGAGGAGGGCATTGAGCTTGATTAGATTACCTTTCTTTAAAAAAAATTAATTTACTTTATTTATTTATTTTTGGCTGCATTGGGTCTTCGTTGCTGCATGTGGGCTTTCTCTAGTTGCAGCGAGGGGGGGGGGCTGCTCTTCGTTGCCGCGCGTGGGCTTCTCATTGCAGTGGCTTCTCTTGTTGCAGAGCACAGGCTCAAGGCACATGGGCTCAGTAGTTGTGGCTCCCAGGCTCTAGAGTGCAGGCTCAGTAGTTGTGGTGCATGGGCTTAGTTGCTCCGCAGCATGTAGGATCTTCCCGGACCAGGGATCAAACCTGTGTCCCCTGCATTGGCAGGCGGATTCTTAACCACTGAGCCACCAGGGAAGTCCGATCAGATAAACTTTTAACTTTGAATCTTTGAGCAGCTGCCACAGCTGGGAACTTCCATGTTCCCATCTGCAACAGGAACTAGGTAACATCCAAGGTGGTAGGATGGGAGTAGAATGGGGGAGGTATGGCAGCCTGCACACACAGCCTAATTTCCAGGGGAACTGTGGGAGAGAAAGCAGAGCCGACCACCCCAGGCTGAGGGCAAGGGTGTCCAGAAATATGTGGGGTCCAGGTAAGGGAGGCGGCCGCCAGGAGCACAGGAATCAAGCAGGCCCATCCTCAAAGCCGGGCAAGAAACATCCCTGTGTAGGGCTAGGGACCAAGGTGGGTGGGGGGCAAGAGGGAATGGCTGGTTGACTCAGTCATAGATGGAAAGCTAGTACTGAGAGGTTTAACCTCCCATGGAACCACCCCTGGGCCTTCAGTAGGGTCCAGGACCCAATGTCGCCTCCCTTGGCCTCTGTGCCTCCCTCAGTCCTAACACTTTTAGCCTGCATTGCCATGGAGCCCATCAAGGCCTAGATGCTGGGGATAACATGGTGAACAAATCAGATCCAAAGCCTGCCCTCTGGGAGCTTACAGTCAAGGAAGGGAGACGAAGTTCAAGGAAGAGCCACTAACCTAAATGCAAAACCACAGCTGAGATGGGTGGTATGAGGGGGAAGTCACTGTGGTTAGAAAGTATATAACAGAGCTCTGACTTAGCCAGGGCAATCAAGGAAGGCTTCCCTGAGGAGGTGACCAGTCAGCCAGGTTGTCAGTTCAAGTGATGATCATCTATGAATGCCTTGAGGGCAGGGGCTTTGATTCAACTTTGGGTCTAAGGAAGCCCAGCACTGAGCCTGGCACCTACAGGGTAGGTGCTTCTTGGGTGTTTGCTGATTGAATGAATGAATGAGCACTGGGTCAGTATTCTGGTGGAACTCCACAACACCTAGAAAAAAAAGGCCTGGAACCCCAGGGAACCAAGAAGCCTGGGCATGGGCTGCAGGATTCTTGAAGCAGTTTCTCCAAAGCGAGCAGATGCTTCAGGGTCCAGGTGACATCCTCCCCCCACCACACTCCACACACACCCCATGTGACCCTCTGGGAAAAGTGCAGAGATGGTAGAGTTTACTGGGTGCTCATCCATTTATTGTCAGCCTGAGGATCCTGGAAGAGAGTGGGGAGAGAACATAGTGGAGGCCCGAAGGGCTGGAAGGGAGGCTGGCATCCTAGCGTTTTGAAATGGGCTGAACATGATCAGGTTTATAGGTTTGTGTCAGTAATGCTCCCTCTGACAGCTCTTGGGGGAGGATAGATGGTGGGGTCAGAGGTGGAGGCAGGCACGACTAGAGGCCAGTGAGGAGGTGGCTTTGGTCATGGTTCAGCTGAAAGAGGAAGTGGTCCCTGGCTATGCAAGTGGAGCAGAGGGAGGGTTGAGGCTGATAGTCTCTGAGTTTGTGTTCTCATGCCCCTGCCCCCAGGAAGCCTTCCCTGATTTCCTCTCCCTTCCTCCAGGGTCTCTACTCTGCTGGTGGTCTTGGAGCTCCATTCTGGGCCAGAATCTGACACTCTAAACTCTGAGACTGTCAGTGCTAGGAGGTACCTTAGGCTTGGTGGTTTGGCGTGTTGGGCCCAGAGAGAGGGAGTGGCGTACCTGAAATCACACAGCGGGTGTGAGCAGGTGGTAGATCCTGAGCTGGACCCCCAGGCTCCTACTTCCCAGCTGGGTTCTCCCAGCTTTGCTCCCCTTCCAGCAGGGAGGAGGCTCCACCAGTGCTGGCTGCCAAGGCCCAGGAAAACACATTTTTTCCCTCTGTCCTCACAGAGGAAGCAAAATGGCTCAGCAGTCAGCGAGGAGCCCATGCCAGCGGGTGGGCCGTCTACTAGGGGCCCGGGGATGTGGCTGCTGACTGGGCAGGGCAGCTGTCAATCCCCCAAGAGTAAGTTCATTCTCCAGGCCTCCGAGGGAATGTTAGGAACCTGCAGACCCCTGAGGTCAGCTCTGCGGCCTCAAGAGGAAAAACGGAAGAAGCAGGGCTGGGGGCGCGGGGGAAGTGCGGTGGCTGGCAATGAAGAAAGAGCCCTGAGCTGGGGGTCGGGACTCCTGGGTTCCAGCCCACCACTGCCACCAAACAGCTGCCCAGTTGCTTCAGTTACAGAACAAGGAGGTTGGAACAGCTGCTGTCTCAGGTCCCAGGTCTACCGGACTGGCCGAGGCAGCCTGGTGGAGGACCCTGGCCCCTTGGCTGACAGCCCAGCAGCCCCTGGCCTGAAGTTGGAGGCTGAAAGCCTGAGGTTATCAGAAAGGTCCCCCTTCTTGTGACCTTCCCTCTGTGACTGCCTGACTTTGCTGAGCTAGGACATTCCTGCGCAAACATAGGTGCCTCAGCTGACGTCCAGCATGTGCTTGAGGCTGCTGAGGCTAGGTCAGGAGGAGAAAGATGAAAGGAGGCAAGAACAGGTTCAAAGCTTCCCTAGGGCCCCAAAGTACTTAGAATCACAGCCAGCAGAGCGGGTGGGGCCTTCAGCCATTAGATAGAAGAGGGGATGGCCAACAGTTTCCTCTTGGGCCTAATCTGGAGGGCTGTGTTGACGAGGATTCTGAGGTTGTGTCCAAGCTCAGTGGGAAACAGTGCTATGCTGAGAACGATTCAGGGGCTGTGTCCAACCTCAGTGGGAAAAAGTGCTGTGATTGATTACTGATGTCTATGTTAGGAGTGGAGGGAGGGGTGATGGTGAGATAAACCAACCGTCTGCCACTTCTGATCTTGTCTAAGCCTCTTGTATTTTACACGCTAATACTATGATGATTCCCCACTTTATAAGTGAGGAAGCCAAGGTCCAGAGAGGAAAAATGACTTATCCGAGGGGACATGCCTCCCAAGTTCTGCATCATCCATAACACCCAGTGCTCAGCACCCAGCAGGCTCTTAGTTAACCTATGTCAGGAGAGGCTTCCCCTCTCCCATTAGGCTCTCCGTGTAGCCCAGACTGCCTGGGTGTCATCTAACACCCCAGCTCCCTGAACAACCGGCCAGGGGGCCTGGATATCTGTATGTCATTTGCATATCCCTAGCAGACCCAATACAAATCCTAGCACATCAGAGCTGGGCAGCCTCGGAGACTGGCAAGTCCTCTGCTTCACAGGGTTGGGGGAACAGGGCCCAGAGAGGGTGCCCTGTAAGGGCCACACTGGGAGGAGACACATGGCTCAATGTGGCCTCAGTCCCAGGATCCACCCCCTGTTAGCTGTGTGACCCTGGACTACTCTATTGACATCTCTGGCCTCACAGGGTTGTTGGGAGAACTGGGGTGATGATGGTGTGAAAGGGATCAGGATTCAGTCCTGGGGCCTTTACAGGTGTTCAGAATTCCTCCTGATTTGGGGGGAGGCAGCCATTCACCGGCTGTGTGACTTCAGGCAAGAGATGCCCCTCTCTTGTCTCCACCTCCCCTTGGGTGAAGTGAGGAGGCAGGGGCCAGGCAGTCTCTCAGGACCTTTCCTGTGTGACTCTGGCCAGCCAGGAGCTGCCAAATCAAAGCGAGGTCCCAGGAATTGCTACAGGCCCAACCCCTCCTGGACAGACTCAGCAATTCTAATAACCACCCAGGTGCTCACTGACCTCTCCGGTTTGTACCACTTAGTTCCACCAAAACCCTGCGAGGCAGGTATTGTTTGCATCCTACAGATGGGAAAGTGGAGACCCAGAGAGGTGGAGTGGCTTGCCCACGGTCACACAGCCTGGAGAAAAGAGAGATGGGACTCAAACCCAGGCTTTACCCTTAATCCCATGTTCCTCTCCTTGTTTCCCATACCCCACCTGGGAGCCAGTCATGAGGATAGAATCCCTTCTGCTCCCTTCCCATTCTCCTGGTGTGTGTGTACCATCCCTGCCATGCAGAAGCCCGGAGGCAAATGGAAAGCAGGAAGAATCGGAGGTAGGGCCAGGAGGTTTGTCTCTCGATGGTATTCAGCGGGGCTCGGGCTTGGCACTCGGTTCAGACTCTAACAAGCTGGGTGACGGACAGTGTCATAGACCCATCCACACTTCACCGGTGCCTGCTCCCTGCCAGCCCCTGTGCTGGCAGCCTCAGCACCCAAAGCTGCCTGGGCCTGGTTCTTGCCTATGGAGCTCCCTGTCTGGTAGGGTGTCAAGGAAACAGACCATTACAACGTAGGGGAGAACTGCTGGGGTGGGCGGTGTTGAACAAGTCCTAGGAGCCTGGGAGGGCTTCCTGGAGGAGGAGATGTCTACGTCCAGGGCAGAAGGCTGAATAGTAGGAGTCTGCCAGATAAAGTGGGGGTGGGGGGAGAAGTGTCACAAGGTTTGGGGTGGCCCAAAGGCAAGAAAGCATAGGGTGAGAGGAAGTGAAAGCAATTCTGGGACTTCCCTAGTGGCGCAGTGGTTAAGACTCTGTGCTCCCAATGCAAGGGGCCCAGGTTCAATCCCTGGTCATGGAACTAGATCCCACATGCATGCCACAACTAAGGAGCCCACGTGCCGCAACTAAGGAGCCTGCCTGCCGCAACTAAGACCCAGCACAACCAAATGAATAAATTAAATAAATAAATATTTTTTAAAAAAGAAAGAAATTCCTCATGGCTGGAGTGCAGAATGGAGGCGGACAGTAGTGGGAAAGGAGTCTGGGGTGCCTGTGGGTTAGTAAATGGGGTTATGTGATATGGCACAAGGAGTGGTTTAGCTGGATAGTTAGACCTCTTTGAACAGGTGGCACTGAGCAAAGACCTAAATGATGAAGAGTCTATGGGGAGATAACAGGGAAGAGAACAGTAAAGAGAACAGCAAAGGCCCTGAGGCTGGAATGAACCACTCAGTGAGGCCACTGTGGCTGGACCACTGGGGCAGAGGAAAGTGGTATGAGATGAGTTCTAAGACAGCAGGGGCCTTGAATGCCAAGGTAGTGTGTTTGGGTTTTATTCCAAGTGGGAAAAAAAACTGACCTTGGCTTCCTGTCTCCCCTAGGTCTCAGCCCAGAGGGCACCTTCTGCAAACATGTCTGTGGATCCCTTATCCAGCAAAGCCCTGAAGGTGAGAAGGCAGCCCTTATTGTCTCTGATCCTCCCCTCCCTCCCTGCCCCCGCTGAGCTCCCATCCCAAATTCCCCTTCAGTTCCTGGAATCCCCAAGAGTGGCTCAGCACTCATGAAGCCACTGAAAGGGCCCCAGGCTGGGAACCAAGAGGCCAGGGCTCTGGCCACAGGCTGTGTATCCCGAGGCAGGTCACTTCCCTCTCTGGACCTGCTTCCCCATCGGAACAACGTTCCCTGGGCTGTAGGACTTCAAAGGTGCTTTCCTGGGTTTCTCCGGCTGAGTCCAGGCCCGGTCGCTGGGTTAGAATCTGGGCTGAGCTCTGGGGTGGCTGCTCCTTTTGTGTTCAGATCCCGGTTTGGCCCGGTTTCCCCTTTCGGGATTACTGCTCCCCTTCCGAGTCTTGGAGCAAGTCCACCCACAACCTCAGTGGCCCTGGCGGTGAAGGGGGAACACTAGCGGTGGAGGGGGAGCCGTCCCCAGCACCTGCTGCGCGCCAAGTCCAGAGCTCTGGGCCCGCAGGTCGCACTGTGACCCTGGGCCTCAGTTTCCCCATGCGCCCGACCTGCTGCCCGCAGATCAAGCGCGAGCTGAGTGAGAACACGCCGCACCTGTCCGACGAGGCGCTGATGGGGCTGTCGGTGCGCGAGCTGAACCGGCACCTGCGCGGGCTCTCAGCCGAGGAGGTGACGCGGCTCAAGCAGCGGCGCCGCACACTCAAGAACCGCGGCTACGCGGCCAGCTGCCGCGTGAAGCGCGTGTGCCAGAAAGAGGAGCTGCAGAAGCAGAAGTCGGAGCTGGAGCGCGAGGTGGACAAGCTAGCGCGCGAGAACGCCGCCATGCGCCTGGAGCTCGACGCGCTGCGCGGCAAGTGCGAGGCGCTGCAGGGCTTCGCCCGCTCCGTGGCCGCCGCCCGCGGGCCCGCCGCGCTGGTGGCTCCGGCCAGCGTCATCACCATCGTCAAGTCGGCCCCGAGCCCCGGCCCCGCCCCCGGGCCGGGCCCCGCCCCCGGGCCCGCCGCCTGCTCCTAGTGGCCGCCGAGCCCCGCTCGCTCCGCCCACGCCCATTCTCTAAACCACAGGCCCCTCTGACCCCAGCCGCCTTCCCTAAGTGCCTAAGCGCAGTCTCCGTCTCCAAGTGCCATATCTCTGCAGCCACCAGCCCCCGTGGTGAACACACACGTTCCCTCCCCAGAGCCTGTCTTCCTCCTGCGGCCCCTGAAACGGGGACCTAATGGCCCTGGGGAGGGGCAACGGTGATGAGATAGGAGGTAGGTGGGGTCGGGGTCTGGGGTTTCCTCTGGTAGAAAATTTCAGACTTCTTAGTTTGGGAGGAGGGGATACAGAGCGGATTAGAGAAGGGCCATCGAGGGGAAGACGGCCACCCCTCATTTTGTAACAGCTCAGCTTGTGCCATCAGCCCCTCCCCACCCGCCAGGGATACAGGACTAGGCTTGGCCCGGTATGGGTCTTGTGGGGCTGTCTCGCTGGGAAGCTGATGCTCCCGCCTCCGCCTTGCACCCGGATGCCTGGCCTTCCAAAGCTGGAAGACTCATTAGAAATCACCTAGTGAAGCCCACTTAACAGATGAGAAAACAGGCCTCTATCAGATGTGCCCAAGGCCACATATGCTTAGTGGTTGAGCTGGAACCCTGTCTTCCCACGCTGCCCTGAGATTCCAGCCATGGTTGTCAGGGGGACAGCGGCCAGGGCCTGAACAGGTGGCGAAAGGGCCTCCGTGGCCTGGGAGATGGCTCTCTGTGAGTCAGGTGAAGAGAAGCAGAGGGAGAGAGAAGGTGATGCAGATGGAAGAGAGGGCAGGAGCTGGCCAGGCTCAACCCTGGGCTCTCCCTGCAGCCAGGGAGCTGGCCAGCCAAAGAGAACGGGGACCAAGGAGGTGACCACTGTGGCGGTGGGGAGATGAGATGACAGATGCTATGGTTCTGCAGCCTGGGATAGGGGTCCTTAAAGGGAAGGGTCCCACCTGTCCACCCTGTGGGATGGGGGCTGACCACTGCTATTGATCGCCATTCTCTTGGGAAGCCCGGCCCGAGCCTTCCCCCGCCTGCCCCCACCCCTCCAACTATACAGCTGCTCCTCCCTGCTGTTTATTTATTGCACGAATCTAAGTTATTCTCCCCAGCCAGAGCCCAGCGCCCACTGCCTGGGAAAAGTGGTGTGTGGCCCTGAGCTGGACTTTATATTTTATATCTGCAAATAAATCACATTTTATCTTATATTTAGGAGAAGCCGGATGGCAAAAACAACCAAAAAATGTTTTTTAAAAACAATTGCCCGGCCCCCGGAATTTATTTATTTTTCTGACTTACAGTAAGCGAATTATCCGCCTTCTGTATTTTGTAGAATTTCTGAATAAAGTCAAGTTCTCTTTTTCCACAGTTTAGAAGTGTATGTCCTGGTCTATGTTTTTTTTTGGGGGGGGGGCGTTCTGAATGAGGGGCCCAAGAGGGGTTCTGCTTTCAAGCCCAGACAGGCCCCTCTGCTGGGTGGGAAGTTTAGCCCCAATTTGCAGATGAAGGAGTTGTGCCCCATCACTAGCTCTTGCACCCAGGCTTGGTGCGGGGTGGGGGTGGGGGGCGGGTTAGGTGGAGGTGGAACCGGGCAGGGTGGTGCCCAAACATCTGTCCTTCCATCTGGTTGCCTGGGGCCAAGGAGCTTCCCTGGGGAAGGCAGAGCCAGGAGGATAATGATATGGGGGGTTAAATTCCCCGGGCATCCCTTCAGCAAATAAACAGTCCCGCCCAGGGAGGAAAATTCCCCGATTGACGAGTAATCTTTCCAGCCTTTCACGTTGAGGTCAGATTTTCTACAGCCAAGTAGAAAATATTCTCCTCGTGTTCCAGAAGGCACTGAGAAGCAGGGAGAGAAGTGGTTTCCTCAACCCCCGCCTGCGGGCCTAAAGCACAACGCTGTGTCTCATCCTAGGCCCCAAACTCCCTGTAATTCAACCCAATCTGCTAGCCCAGCGGGGTGTTCTGTGGTCTGTGGGTCAGGGAAATCGAGGTGTGTTTTTCTCTAGCTGTATGACCTTTGATGACTTATTTCGCTTCTTGCAGCCTCGGTTTACCCATGTGTACAACTAAAGTACTCTAAGGGCGTAGGTGTGACAAGCACTGGGAACCCGAGGGGCTGCAAGCTTTAACACGCAGAGTGAAAGTTTACCCAGCGCACCTGACAGTGGTGAGGAGGATTTCTGTGTGGCTGGGTACGGAGGGATGGCGGGGCTGGGAGAAGGATGCTCCTGTCGAAGGTGCAGGATCTGAAAGCTGGGGAAGGGCCAAACCACATGGTTTGGGTTGGTCCACAGTCCTTTCTCCCCTCACAGGTTGGGGCTCAGGATCCTGATCCAGAGACGCTGAGCTCAGGCCGGCAGAAAGGGCAGCAGGAAGCTGTCAGGGGGACGAGTGGAGGTTGGCTGGGTTGGGAATTGCCCCCACCCACGCTGCATTCCTGAGTGCCCCCGTCAGCCAGGCCAGGCCCCAGGAAGGCATGCGGCGGTGGTAGGAAGGTGCCAGGTGTCTGGCGCATGCTCACTGCCCCACAGGCCCTGCTCCAGGCCTCCTTGCCCCTGGGGGAAGGCGCCTCGGGTCCCAGGGTGGAGGGTGGGCCCAGGGAGGCAGGAAGATAGCCTGGGAGGCATGAGGACCCTGGGAAATCTCTTCCAACCCCTGGGAGACACCTGCAGGAATGGGGCTGCCAGAGTATGGGCCCCCCTATTTGGTTGACCAAACTGGGTACGAGCTATCAACCCACTGTGCACGCCAGCCCTGTGGGGTGTTGAGGAGGGTGGACCCCTAGTGACCAAGGCTGCCACCATGTCCCACTGGCCAGGGGAGGGGGAGACACTTTGTCCAACAGGGGCCTGGACCCCAACTTCAGTCTCTGGCAATGGGAATCCCCCCATCACCTACACCTACACCCAGAAGGAAGGGGGTTTCCTAGGACACCCTTGTCCACAACCACTAAACTCACCCCCAAACACATACAAGGGAGCCGAGGAAGAGGAAGGAAAAAGGCTTACCCACAGGCAGAGGAGATTTCAATACAATCTATATTATCTCATATATATATTTCTTTCTGACTGTATTTGCTCACTTCTGTCACGCATTTAAAATGTCACAGAAACCAAAATAGAGCGGCTTTCTGGTGGAACTCATGGCGGCCACACACGAGATACAAAACTAGGGGACTCTGTCTTCTCGTACATCATACAATTAACTTTTCAAGTATTTTTTATGTACAAAGAGCTACTCTATTGGGGAAAAAAAATAACAAAAAAATAAAAAATAAAAAGACAAGGCAGATTACACATCCTAGGAAGGAGGGGTGGAGTGGTCGGGCACGCGTTCCCAGCCCCCATCCCCCCAGGGGCTGCTAGCTCCCTGCCATGGAGCCCTGCATCCACCATGCCAGCGGGCAGGTAGCAGGGTAGGCAAAGACCAGTGGGGCAGGGAGTCAGCAGCACACTTTGGCCTAGAAAGAGAATCACAGAAACAGATTCATGAGAGCAGATGGTGGGGGTGGATAGAGGTCCTCCTGGGACAGCCTGCACCAACCTGCTGCCTCCTGCATAGCCTGCCACCACTGGCCAGGCCCACCAGGGGCCTGAGAGCTGGCCTCCGGTACCAGACATGCAGGCCTCTGTGCCTGCCACCTGCAGAGCTGGCTTGGTCACTGAAGGAGGCCGGGGAAGACTACTGTGATGGAGCCCCCCCCGTCCCGACCTTGGCACAGTTCAGTCCAAGAGTGGCCAGGAGAGATGCCACTGCGAAGTTCTGCGCCCACAGGGCAGGGCCCTTCTCCCCCGCTCTGCCCCCTCCTCCAGGCTGTTGCAGCCCAAACCCATGTGCTCTCTGGGTTTCAAGTGACAGAACGCTCTGCCTGTATGAACGTGCATTATGTCCCATCACA
>NW_006780611.1:10366189-10371995 GCF_000442215.2 Lipotes vexillifer | reverse complement strand
CCGAAGACCGTGGCCAGTGTAAGCCCGGCCTGCCTGGGGGCTGTGGCCCCGGGAGGCTCCATGATATGGGTGTGGAGGTGGGGGAGGGGGAGGGGACTGGTGGTCCTGGCCACCCGAGGCCTGTCCAAGGGCACTTGGCCCAGCACTGCAGGATCCTCTGAGCGCCAGCAGCTTAACAGGGGCCCCCCAGGGAGTGTCTGGGACAGGCTGAGGGCCTAGTGAGGGGGAGCTTTCATATGTGACTAAGGCACAGAAGAGATGGGCCTTGGGGCCAGACGAGGCAGGACACCAGGCCCTGTTTGGATACGGGGCCAGAGAGAGGAGTTCCCCATCTCCTGGCTCCCCGCCACATGCCCCATCCCTCCCTCCTCCCTCCTGGAGGACTGTGCTCCTCCGGAAGCTGGAAGCTGGTCTGAAATGCGGAGACCAGACCCTCCCCAGGAAACAGGAGGGAGCAGCCCCAGGGAGAGAGACCAGGATCCAGCAGAGGTGCTGACTGCTCAGCCTGGGAAGGAGGGGTGGGAACCCCTGACCCTTTGAGTAGCTGGGAAGCAAGGGCTCTACCCAAAATGCTCTCAAGAGGAAAGACCGCAAGTGGGAGGGCAGTGTGGGTGGCTGGCTGTCTTCGGCAGGCCAGGAGGAAGGGGCATGAGGCAGGCAGAAGGTGCAGCCACAGAGGACACTCAGGAGCCCAGATGCACCTGAGCACCCTTCTGAGGTGGGACCCATGGCTCCTGGTGTCTGGCTCTGATCCCTGCAGCGTGCCAGTTAGGCCTGGGTCAGGAGGAAGGTCCACAGAGAGCATCCGTGTTCCCTCCTCCCTCCTCCTGCCCAGGGTGAGGCTAATCTAGCATCAGACAAGGGGACACGGGAGGGAGCAGGCGGCAGAGCCCGGGCAGAGTATTGCACGGTGTGTGGGGGAGGGGCTGAGAAGGCTGCAGCTGCTGGTCCACAACACAAGCGTCTGGGCCTGGGCACGGCTGGTCCCAACATGCTGCCGCCAAAGGACGAGCCGCAGGGGCATGGGAGTCGCTCCCACTGTCCTCTGCCCGTCGTCCGGGCAGTAGAGCCTTGGCCTTGTATAAATATTCCTGAAGGCTCCTGGGTGAGCCTGGGCCCTCCTCTGGGCAGACAGCATCTGGCTGTTCCTCTTGAAGCGATATGTGTTTCTGGTCCAATAAATTAAAGGGCACTGCCGAAGCTGTGGCAGCCTGCCTCCCAGCCTGGACATGAGGCTGGAGGAGGGGCACACCTTGCCCTGGGCCAAGGTCCCAGTCCTTCCCCACCAGCAGCCGCACCTAGAACTCGTCATCAGAGCTGAGCAGGAGAGTCTTCTCGTTGTCCCGGGCGCCAGTGAGACTGTGGGAGCGCGAGAGGCCGTGGGCACCCCCGCGCCAGGTGGGCCCGGGCTCCAGGGTGGACTGCTGCGTGTACTGCTGGTAGGCGGGCGAGAAGTTGTGGATGGCATCCTGCACGATGTCGTGCGGGTTCATGGTCTCCTTGAGGCTGCTGGAGATGCTCTTCATGGGGGCGCAGCGGCCTGCAGGGCGGGAGGTGGGGGTGAGGGGCCCAGGCAGCGGGAGGTAGGGCAGCCTGGCCCCCTGCCCCTGGTCCCGGGACCGAACCCCCTGCCCCAAGGCTGTGTCATCTAACCAACCCCTCCTGGGACAGAGAATGGGGTCCCAGACATGAGAAGGGACAAGCAAAGAAATGGCTCCTTTGGCGGGGTGCAGAGTGGAGCGCACCCCCGGGGAGAAGGTAAGCAGCCACCTGGGAAAGTCCGGCAGGTGGGAAGGGAGCTGGGGTGGAGACTGGCATGCTGCAGGCGTGAGCCCGAGCACCGCGGGGAGGCCAAGACAAGCTCTGCGCCAACTGGAGACAGGGAGTGGAGGGGAGGGGCCCAGGCTCCACGGCGCTGGCCCAGGCCCCTCTCGCCTGTGGGGTGCTCCCCTTCACTCTGGGGAGTGGACCAGGGACCCGCTCCATCAGGACAGGCCGACAGGGGCCTGGACCCACAACGGAGCAGACATCTTGGCTCTGACAGGGCAGGGGCCACCTGACTTGAGGTGCTTCCTCGTAATTCCCTAACAAATCATCCCCAAGGGCTCTGGGGGGGGCAGAAATGGCCCAGGCCCCCAAACCGAGATGGAAGGGGTGAGCCCGACTCTGCTCCCAGGTCTTCAGACTCAAGCTTGCATGCTCTTTTCCCCTTCACACTCTTGGCCACGGAACAGAACTCAACTCCCCAATTCCCCACTAACAGGCACCGTGCCCCCAGACAGTGCAGGGCATGTTCCAGGACAATGAGAGACCAGGACGGAAACAGGAAAGCTCTACGGAGGGCAGCCCTTGGAGGCGAGTGCTCTGGGCTCTGCCGCCCAGGGGTGCCGGGGGGGGGGGAGGAGGCGGGGACACAGCGAAGGAGCTTGGGAGACACACATGCTGGTGACAGGGACCAGGACAGACGTGCAGGACAGACGTGCAGACTGAGAGCAGAACCTACCGTAAGGGCCGTATGTCGGCACTGCCCGCGGCCAGACCCGGGGCAAAAGCGGGGCAGGGGGAGGGGGAGAGGAGCCAGAGAAACAGAGAAGACGAGACAGCTGAGTGAACGCCTCGTGCCCACCACCGAGGCCAGCACCGCACCACGCACCCTGCCCACCCCGCCCCAGGCCCTGCTGGCACCCAGGCAGCCCACTGTCCCCTGGGGGCCTGGGGGGCGTGCCCACCTAGGAGACTCGTCCTTCGGGGCTCACGCTTTCTTCTGGTGGGGGACCAAGAGTGGACCCCCAGAACGCTGGTCGGAGTTCCACCTCCGCGCTGAAGTAGGGACCGCCCACCCCACTTCTCCTCAGGCTTGGCTAGAACTGCTGAGCCTGTGTTGCCTGCTTTACAAACCTCACAACACTCCAGAGACGGGACATGGAGGAGGGGGCAGGTGATGTGTACTGACCACACCACAGCTTTGCACCCAACCCCGACGGGCTGAGAGGGGCTGGGCGTCGCGGTCAGTGGGTGGACAACCGGCCTGGGACCAGCACAGTGGTGGACAAGGGCTCTCAGCACCTTGGCTGGGCTGGGCTGGGCTGGGATCCCCACTACAGCTGGATGCCTGACAACGTTGTTTCTGGCTGGAGCTGGATGTGTCTGGGGGCAGTGGACAGGAAGACAGCCCAGGCAACCGCGGAGAGCCTCTGCAGGGCCACTAGTGCAGAAGCGCCAGCTTGAACCCTGTTAAACCTCAAGGGTGTAGAAAGGGTTCTTGGCCACGGCCTCAGACTCCTGGCATAAGGGTGACTTTCCCAAGGGCAGAGGGTGTCAGGACCAGGTCGAAGGGACATCATCCTCAACACTGGGAGGGTGTCAGCCAGATCCTTCCAACTGGGGGCCTGGTGGGAAGCAGGTGGGATGCCAGCCGGCAGCGGTGAGCCCTGGCCAGTACAGCGCCCAGCACTAAGTGTAGAATCCAAACCGGAAAAAGTACCTAGAGTGCCCAGGCAGCAAGTGTCAGGTGCCCAAGAGTCGCGAGGCCTGGAGGGTGATTCAGTCCACATGCTTCCAGCAGCCTAGGGTATTTTAAGGCCTCTTCCCAACCAGGGAAAGAACATGGCAGGTAGGGCGAGAGGTGGGGGCCCGAGGAGCCCCACACAGGCCAGGCCAGGACAGGGCTTCTACACTCTGCTCAGCACGCCGCTCCCCAGGGCCCAAGGTGGGCACAGGTGGTGGGCCTGGGCAAGTGCATCCTGCTTTCAGCCCCACAGGCAAGGAGCTGGCAGCAGCCAAACCCCGGGGTGGATGTGTCAGACCAGGAGGCTTCCTCCTCCCCAGCCCCCCGCCCCCCAACGGGGTGAGTCAGTTCAGGCAGCCCAAGCCTCCTCTTCCTCCGCACCCCCTGAGCATCCCCTCTCTGCCCAGCAGCAGCCAGAGGTACACCCCAGCCCCTGCGTTTCCAGCCAGCAAGTTAGAATCACCTGGGGATCTGTCAGCACATCCTGCCAGGCCCAAACCCAGGCCAATTATGCAGAATCTCTGAGGGTGGGGCCTGGACAGCAAGGACTTCTAAGACTCTCCAGGGCATCTTAATATACAACCGGGGTTGCCAACTGCTGTTCTAACAAAGCGAAGATTAGCAGATGTAAAAAAAAAGCTGTTAAAAGCTATTACCATCTGAGTCTGTTTCTTAGAAGGGATCAGGTTAAAAAAAAAAAAAAAAAAGAGCTTTGGAGACAAGGGAATTACAGGACAAAATGGACAACAGTGTTCGATGTCAGGAACCCTTAGGAACTTGTTTATTCTAGGGTCTCTGTCCTGACCTTCCCATGGGGATATTGTGCTATATCATCTCCATACTCCAGATCTGCTGCAAGAGGCAGGTGGGTGTAGCTTCCAGGACCAGTCCCTGACCCTGACAACTTGTGACAGGGGACAGGGGAGCCTGGACCTCTGTGGCCCCTTTCCTACACCTAGGATCCCTGACCTGACCCATCAACACCTGAAGGACCCTGGGAGGCAGGAGGGGCCCTGGGGCGGGGCCGGGAAGCACCCTTCCTACTGCGGGGGTCGACTCCAGGACCCTGGCTCATACCTTGTGCGTCCAGCCTCTTGTCAGCATAGACCTTGTAGGTGAAGGCGTGCCGCAGGGCCAGAGCTGCAAAGAACATCTCCACGCAGATGATGAAGTCCTGGTAGCCAGCAGCCACGGTGCCCTCACCCACCGACACGCGGGCCGAGTGGATCTTGGGGATGGCCCCGCACTTCTCCAGGATGGCCAGGAGCATGCCTGGAAAGGGAGGTGTGGAAGGGGAGGCATGGGCATCTGGTCCCAGACTGGACCCCCTTCCCCATCTCCCTTCCTCCTTATAGCCCCCCAAATGCCACACTCCCCAGGGAGGTTGGAAGCAGGGTCCACGGTTACTCCTGTTGGGCAGGGATGCTGACACAAGCCAAGGCCTCAGGGAAACCACACTCCCCAGGTCCTGGCTGGACACCATCTGGATTGGATCCCCCTGTCCAGGAAGGAGTCCCGCCCAAGGTCATGGCTCCTGTGAAAGGCCCCTGAGGGCCCAGACGTCACACCCCACAGGTGCTCAGTGGACAGAGGTCCCTTTGAGCTCCAAGCCAGGATCGTCTAGGGACAGCCCCATGGCCTGGGCCCTCGGGGCACTGGGGACGGTGGGCAAGAGGAAGAGGACAAGGCTTAGGGGACAGAGAGGCACAGGCCAGCCTCACAGGGGCTAGGAGGAGGCTCACCTTGCCAGAAGGAGAGAAAGATGACAGACTTGACCATGAAGAACTTGAGGACAGGGCTGTAAGGGCTGAGCAGCTCCCGAGTGGCAAAGTAGAACAGGAAGAGGGCGTAGAGGGCCAGGCTGACGGAGATGTTATAGATGATGGTCACGTAGAGGTAGCCGCTGGTGGCGCTGCGGGAACGGGGAGCATATTCTCTGGCTTGAACTGACCCTTCTGCGGGACAAGGGGCCCCCTTCCCCGCTTTGCCCTGCCCACATGCCACTCTGCACAGCTCTCAGCAATGCTCCCCGAGCCATCAAAGGGAGGGGACGGGTGACCAAAGCGGCCCAAACACTGGGGGGAGCGCAAGGGTGGGCACCTGCAGGCCAGGTCAGCCCTGCCACCTGCAGCTCCGGTGCCCACGCTCCTGGTGGAGGACTCCAGGTGTCCTCGGGGGCGGGGCCTCAGACTGATGGTCAGAGGGACACGGAGCTCAGCTTTGCTCTTGGCGCTTGAGCCAAGTGACGTCCCCTGTGAGCCTCTGTTTGCTCACCGGCCCTTGGGGGCTGTCGTGTAG
>NW_006780611.1:10352976-10365428 GCF_000442215.2 Lipotes vexillifer | reverse complement strand
GTAGGGTACAGGGAGTGTGTCTGAAGTGCGTGCAAGCTCAGGGCCACGTGGGACACGTGGTCATTTTCACTAACCCCCCGCAGTCTTGTGTGTGCGTCAATTCACACAGGAGAGGGGACTCGAGACGGGACCCTCAGGGCTCTGGCCCTCTCGCCCCCTGCCCTGGGATGGTCACTGTCCCTTCTTGCTCTCCCCGGCCCCCACCCGGCACCACCCTGCAGCCTGAAGGTGACAGATGCTGAGCGCTCACTCTGGTGCCAGAGGCGGGGCCAAGTGCGATGGCACCACTGCCAGGCTCCAGCCTCACAATTCAGGGGTGCAGCAGGCGGGAGGAAGGCCGGGGTCAGGCTTGGCCTCCACTCAGAGGATGGACACGGGGGTGGGGCAATCTGAGGCCACCCCCTTCCCTCGGCCAGGGCATGAGCCTCGGGGCAGGGCTGCCCACTCCTCCCCACACGCGCCGTGGGGGGACCTGCTGCTTACTCAAAGTCACCGTCTCGGTACTTGCCGAAGGCCTGGAGGACCACGGTGCTGACAGCCATGAGCGGCTTCACCACGCAGAACTGCAGGGTGGCCTGTTGCAGAGAGAAGGTCAAGAGTCAAGGATAAGCACAGAAACCACGGAAGAAGCACCTCCTCTGGCCAGCTGGGCCTGGGCTGGATTCCAGGGGATGGGGGCAGCCCAGCCTCTTGCCCCTGGGGGAACTGCTGTCAGCAGGGGAAGGCAGAATACACAAGACAGTAACAGGGCGATGCAGCTGCGCGAGAAGACAGGAGGGTGTGAAGGAAGAATGGCGGAGACGCAGGAGACAGAGATTCCACCAGAGGAGGGGCCACCATGAATGTGCCAGGGATGGGGGAATGGGCAGAGGGAGCAGCTCATGCCAGGGGCATGAGCTCGGCCCAGGGGCAGAGAGTGGACAAGTGCAAGGGGTTAAGTGCTGGTGAGGGGCGGCAGCAGGGAGGTGGCCCCAGAGAGCAGAGGCAGGTGAGGGTCTCCTTGTCTACCCCAGGTCTGGCTCCCTGCCCCATGCTCTAGGCCTGGGTCCAGGGTTTATGTCAAGCTGGGGTCTTACTGGGGATGGAGATGACCCCACAGGAGCAGAATAGGAAGCAGCCTGAAGCCCAAGGTCAGGAGTCCCGACAGGTGTCTGAATTCTGGCCTCCCGCCAACTACCGCTGCGGAAGCCCGAGTGGGTGCTCACTCAGCCTCTGAGTGGTTGCTCACGGTAGATGGTTGTAACCAGCCCCGTGTTGCACGGTCGCTGTGCGGGGACTGGAGAACAAGACCGCACGGGGTGTCCTTGGAGGTCTCCCACTTCTGAGCACTCAGCAGAGGCCTCTGCCACGGAAAGAATCCCTCAGCCAGGTTTCCACAAGTCCCTACAGAGGCGCCAGTAAATGCCAGAGGTACCCTCGGTGCCCATAAAATCACTAGAAGCACGATTCTAAGCCACAAGGCTCCTTCTGTGGAGATGGGAGTCATTTACCAAGGCTAAGCTAGTGTGGCTCCAAATGGGACAAGGACCCCGGAGCAGAGAAAGTAACCTGTGGAACCCACAGTTTCTGTCCCGAAAGAGGCTTGAGTGCAGTTTGCAGGGGAGCCCGGGGCGGCCTGAGCCGTGTGGCTGCCAGGAGGAGAGGCGCGTGTGACAGGGGCTAGAGGGGCGATGCTGCTGTCAGCAAACCCCACAAAACTCCCCTGCCCCCCACCCCCTAGAGGAAGCGGGACCAGCACGCTTTGGGGAAAGGGAGGGTCAGCAGCGTGTCCCAAGCGAGGCTGCCGATAGGCCGGTGCTGCCCCAGGTCAGCTCACTTGGGGCTCACGACAGCCCCGTGACGTGTAAGTACTGTCAGCATCCTCAGGGTACAGATGAGGAAACTGAGGCACAGAGAAGCTGAAGTGGCAGAAGAGGCAAACTCTCCAGGAGACTCAGACCCGGGCGCCGGCACCGACGACAAAGCCGCGGTGTCCTCTCTCTCGTGAGAGAGCGGGGAGGAGGCTTCTTCAGTTCTTACCTTTTACTACCTGACCCTCTGCCACTTCCAGGAACAGCAGTGGAACATCAAAGCCCACAGGGCTGGGGAATAATTTGCAACAAGGCAACCCAGCCAGTGATCTGGGGTCAAAACTTCATACACAACATCACCATCAAAGAAGGGAGTGAGTCACAGCTAGGCCAGCACTGGTAAACAATGGCTCTGACAGGTCCCACCCTGAACCCAGGACAGTCTGAACTCCTTCCCTGCAGGTCCTGTGGGGAGGTTTTGAATTTAGAAACACCCTAGGGAAGGAGGATCTGGAAGCAGAACTGCAGACTGGGCCGTCCAGGCAGTGCTTTGTGGGTGCGTCTGCACTGCGGGCACGGCCCCGCCCAAAAGGGAGCAGAAAGGCCAGCCCTCCCGCAGGTCAAGGTGATGGGCCGTGGGTTTCATTTCCCCTCGTGACGACGCTCCATGATGCTGGACGGGCTGACAGGCCCTGTGGAGCCCCAGAGGAGACTAAATCGAGGTCATGCCAGCTGGGTGTGATGCCTGACTGCCTCCCGGGCAAGGGACAGCGGGCTCTGAGCCAGGGCTGTGTTAAGGGCTTTCCCTCACCTGTTCCTCAAACCATCCCTTGAGGTAAGTGTCATTACACTCATCTCACAGAAGAGGAAACCAAGGCTTAGAGAGGTTTCGTACTTTATCCAAAGTCACACAGTCACAGGAGAGGCTGGAATTCAAACTCAGATGGTCAGACACCCAGACCCATGCACTTACGCACAACACCACACTGCCCCCACCCAGGCCACTCGAGGCCACTGGGGCGGCAGCTCTGGAAACTGGAAGCTGCTAGACTGCCTGACAAGTGGGAAATGGGGGAAGGGACCAGAGGCTGCTCAGGCCTGTTTTGTCATGTTCTTTAATGCAGGAACCCTGCTGGCCTCTAGCCGCAGCTGATCAGAAGTTTTCAAACTGAGATTCTAGAATCGCCATGCGCTTCCTCAGACACACACACCACAACTCGGTCAAAGTGAGCAGGAGTCTGGGACCACTTCCTGTCCAGGGCTGCATCGGGCACTCCTGGGACACCTGTTGCTGCCCCTCTGAGCACACCCCACCCATGCAGGTGCATCCCTAACAGCTCAGGGAGTGGGTGCTGGGGCTTGGGGTGCCTCACAGGAAATGGGAACCCTGCAGGTGGGCCCTATGCCCGTCTTTGTCCCTATGTCAACCAGGGGCAGCACGGCCCCTGCAGCTGCTACTCCAGGGCACAGACCCGGGCTCCTGGTGCCTGGCCTGCAACTCGTGACCAGGGCAGTTGCTGGGGGTACCCACCTGCTTGCAGAACCGCAGAAATCCGATGGAGTAAGTCTTTCCCCAGAGGCAGCATGTGCCATACATACAGCTGGATCTGGAAGAGACAAGCAGAGAAGGGGTTGGTGAGCAAAGAGCCAGACTCAGGAAGGTAGGGCTGGGGGAGGCCGCCCTCACCCTCCTGCAGATCCAGACAAGCTGGGGTAGGGCGGGGTAGGGTGAGGATGGGGCTTGGATCCTGGGCAGTCTTTGAGCACAAGGCCAAGCACAGGGAGAGGAGCAGGAGAGTATTTGCATATGCAGTAGGGTATATGCAGGAGCGGGGAGACACTGACCTTGGGATAACAAACCAACTTAAAAGGCACTGAATGTAAAAACTACAAGAGGGAGAAACAGGCAAACAGGAAAGGACAGGAAGAGAGAGAAGGAGAAAGAGTCAGACAGGCCCTCCCAAGAGTTCCAATGAATGGCCTCGCTCAGGAAGTGTGGGAGAGGCAGAGGTCAAGGTCACGGGCAGAGATGGTCTGTGCGACCGGCTGATGCCAGAAGAGCTCGGAGAACGTCAGGCCCAGGAAACAGGGTGGTGTGGGGGGCTCTGGGGGGACTTCATACTCACTCGATGGGCTTCCCTCTGATCTCTGACATGATGGAACTTTCCCCCCCAAGGTATTCATAGCACAGGCTCAGGAAATTATAGATGACCAAGGCTGTGAAAACAATGTCCAGAGAAAAACCACTCAAATCAACAGGATGGATAAACAGATGGTGGAATTCTAAACAGCAACGAAAGTGAAAGAACCACAGTCACAGGAAGCGACGGGGAGGGAACCTCAGGGTCATAAGAATCCGCAGTGAATATTCCACTTGTAATCAAAATCAGTCACGGCTAAATCATGCTGTTCAGGGATGTGCACACACACTGCTGGTCACACCACAAAGAAAGGCAAGAAAGTGATTACCACCAAATCCAGGACCGTGTGGGGAGCTGTGGGAGGGGAGCTCGGGACGGGATGCTGGGGGCTTGAGGAGCTGGCAGTGTGCGTGTTCTGGGTTTCGGCTTTACAGTTATTTATTAGCTTTATACACATTTCTGTTTGTGTGTCACAGATCACAATTTTATGACAAAGCAACAATAAAACTTTCTTCAGAGGGATCTCAGGAGAAATTCTCAGCAAGAATGAGATAGAACCCCTTATGCATTCAACAGCGTGTAGCGGCATCTCAGTGAGCACAGCATGATAAGCTGTAACAAAACCTATGAGAGGTGCACAAAATATAGTGCAAATTTCTTAGGAAGCTGGGCCAGCTCATCCTGAATCATGACACAGCTTGACATCACCCACAAAGATCCAAAATTTACAACAGCAACCTAGGGCACAGTAGAAGCATGCTATAAATGCTGCAAATACAGCACCATGTTGTAATTGGCCTCCTGGTCAGAGGACTTCTGCGGGGTCAGCAAATGCAGGCTGCTGCCTGCAGGGTGCTAGAAGCACACAGAAGTGCCGGGAGCCAGGGAGACAGGGCGTGGAGAGGAGGACAAGGTGCACAGCGGAGGACGCCACGGAGGAGGGGATGCAGGAGGCAGATCAGGGATCTAGCACAGGGGAACAGGAGACGCGTCCAGCGCAGGAGTGAGGCCAAGGGGAGGGTCAAGGTGGGGTCAGGGGATAATAAGATCAAGGGAGAGGCACCAGCAGCCCTGCAGCCAGCGGGCTCCTTCTCATCTGACCAGCCAACCCCGGTGCAGCAGGAGGGCCTTCAAGGCCCCCGGGTGCAGCCCCCTGGCTCAGCTCTAGATCTCTCACCAGGTGGCTTGGTCCCTGCCCACCCTTCACACTTCCTTCCCAGCAACACTAGGTGCCCCCTTCCCCTCGGCAGGGTCTCGTGCCCTCCTTGTTTCTGCCCTTGCAGATCCTACTGCCTGGACGCCCTGCCCTCTGACCTCCTAGTACCGTCAACCCGTCAGACACCACCCACCATGAGAAGTCCCCGGCCACCACCATGGGGGCTCGTGCGTACCCACCCACGGAACCTACCGGTTTGCGGACAGACGCTGTGCCCCCGCCCCGCCCGGGAGCCTGCTTCTCCCTCAAGCGTGGGCCCAGCCCTCGGCACATACTAACCACACCACAAACGCTTGACTGCCTGAAACTGGAACACAGGAAATCCTGGCCGTACGTTTGGAGGTAGCAGTTGGCCTTCAGCAATGTGGAAAGGAATATATTTGAGGGCTGTACGCCCCTCAGTTGCTCTAACCTAGTAAGGTTTCACGTCTGGGGCTGGGGAACAGGGGCCCAAGTGGCACCCTGCATACGCATGACCCATAGCACCTGTCACCTGTGCTGCAACCGTCCCCCTAGAGACACACAGCAGAGGGTTTGCAGTGCGACTCTGCTGGGAGCCGCTCTGTGGCTCAGTTTCCTCATCTGTTAAAATGGGGACAGAAAGAGCCCCTACGGAGTAAGGAGGTGGTAGGATTTCAGTGAGTATGCAAAGTGCTCAGAAGAGTGGCCAGCACTCTCAGTGTTGGCTGTCACGGCCACTATTGTTTATCTGCCCGCCTTCCTCAGGGGCCTGCCGTCCCCTGACGGGGCTGAGGGCCCTGTGAGCTGCCTGTCCGACACGGAAGCAGCTCAGGATATTTGGTGGCTGCAGGAATCTCCACTGACTGGGCTCCAGATCACTCTCCACTGACAGAGACTTTGGGGTATCTGAAGGCAGGGGGGTGAGGGGGCGGGGGGACACCAAGCCCAGTCTGATATCAGCCTGCTAATAACCTTTGTCCAAAACCATATAAGGCCAAGTAGAGCAGATGTGCCCATTCCAGTCTGGGTCCAGCTATATTGTGGTTGATGGTATTTTCCAGAGGCAGCCACATCCCATGACAACGACACTCCTCTGAGAACATGGGGTCTTCTTCCCTCTTTTTGCATCTGGGTGAACTGGGGTGACCACAGCGGAAGCGAAGCTTGGTGACATCTGATGCTGGGGTTAGAAAAGGCCTCTTTCTTCTGGCTCTTCCTCTCTTGAGACGCTTGCCCTTGGACCCAGCCACCATGCGGCGAGGAAGCCCATGCTGGCCCACGTGGGGAGTCCACATGGAGAGGCTCATGTGGGGGAGGAACTGAGGCCCCCAGCTGACATCAGTATCAACTGCCAGACACGTAAGTAAACCAGACATCAGATGACCCCTCCCCCAGCCTTCAGGTCTCCAGCTGAGGCCCGGGTACCATGGAGCAGGACCAAAGTGTCCCCAACATGCCCTGTCCAAATTCCTGATGTGCAGTATCCATGAACACAATACGTGGCTGTTTTACACTAGTCTGTTTTGGGGTAGTTATGTACACAGCTACAGTAAGTGGGATGTACATAAAACCACTTCCGGAGTTCCCAGGACACGCCGTGATCTCTCACACCTCCCCTTAGTGGCACATCCCGATCGCTCTGCTAAACCCCAGAGGCAGACCCAGCTCAGATGCCACCTTGTCCTTGGCGGCCTCCCCTGTCCTGTTGCCATGCTCACATCACACCCCACAATCTCTCTGCTGATCTGTTTGATCCTTCCAGTGCAAGAGGCAGCATAAAGCAGCCAGAAAGCCATGGATCCCGGAGCCAGACTGCCTGGGTGTGAATCATGGTTCCACCACTTAGGAGCTGTGAGGTCTCAGGCAAGTTTCTTAAGTGCTCTGTGCCTCGGTTTCCTCATCTCTAAGCCGGGGATAACAACAGCTTCTTCCTGGTGAGGCTGCTGTGAGGATGGGCCTTAGGGGTGGGAGTGTGATGCCTTATCTACAAGGCTGTGCTCACAATGAACAGTCAATAGTGTTACCCACTGTCTTCTGTAAACACTGTAAACACCTTGCGGGCAGGAACCGAGGCCCACCCACAACAACTACCAAAGGGCTTGACACTTCCATACTCAATCAACGGAAGGAACAAACAAACGAACGACTGGATGGACACAGGCCACAGCTCCAGGTGAGGCTCAGAGAGGTGGGGCAGGCGGGTATGGCCAACACTCAGTCTTGCTCTCAAGGAGCTCACCCTGTCACAGCCTGGGAAGCTGCACCTTCCCCAAGGTGATCAGACTCCCAATCCCCAAAGACAAAACCCTCAGGCGAGGCCACAGGGGCCCAAGGTTCATCAGCCTCTCTGTCCAGAACCACCAAGTTAGGCCGTCCTGCAATCCACTCCTGGGAAGAGCTTGGTGCCTGAGCTCACATCCTTTCCTGTGTCACAACACACGCGGCACGCTCCTGATTACGTGGTCCACCTGTCTGTCCATATGCAGCTCTGCATTCAACTGGTCAGATCATCAAATTTCATCCATCTCTCTCAGTTCAGGACTTTTGACCTTTTCACAGTGCTATGGGGCCAGACAGTCTGGCCAAATGCCAGTTTGCTGACGGTGTCTGTTAAAGAGTCATTAGTGAGTCAATAATGCATCTCGGAGAAGGGAGACAAGACAGAATCTCCTCGAGATGACTCAACCAGCCCACACCAAGACCCATCGACCATCTGGACAAATCAATGCCCTTCCGAGGAAATTACAGAGCCATGCAAAATACCACCCCACCCCCACCCCAGCAGGTGTGTTTAAACTGGACAACTCAACACACACCCCAGGAACAAACACAGAGATATGCTGGCTCTGGACATCAGAAGAGCAAAAAAGATTACGAGTGGGGTTCTCGGCCAGCAGCACTGTTGCCTGACCACGCTTCTGACCACAGCTCCAGCTCTGGTCCCCTGGAGAGGCCCCAGACACACAAGTGACCAAGGGGCCCACAGGGAGCATCCAGCATGAGGGAAGGGATGGGTTCCCACCCACCCCACCCCACCCCACCCCGGCCTCTCTCTCTCTCGCCCTGGAAAATCAGGTACCTGGAACTTTCAGCTCCATTCTAGATACCAAATCTTAAAGGAACTAGAGACAAATGCACACAATCAGGGGCAAAGGACCAGAATGGAGATGAAAGGAGGATGGCACTGGAGACTTGAGGCCTGGAGAAAAGACATTAGGGATCATCCTCTTCATATAAGTGATGACCACCTTCGTCCAGAGGGTCAGACAGGACCCTCTCATCCCAGGGGCAGATCCTAGGAGTTCAGCTTAGTATAAGAAACAATTTCTGGGGCTTCCCTGGTGGCGCAGTGGTTGTGAGTCCACCTGCCGGTGCAGGGGACACGGGTTCGTGCCCTGGTCCGGGAAGATCCCACATGCCACGGAGCGGCTAAGCCCGTGAGCCATGGCCGCTGAGCCTGCGCGTCCGGAGCCTGTGCTCCGCAGCGGGAGAGGCCACAACAGTGAGAGGCCCGCGTACCGCAAAAAAAAAAAGAAAAGAAAGAAACAATTTCTGGCAGAGTCTTCAGAGATGAAAGGTAGTGAGCTCCCTGCCAGTGGAAGCATGCAATCAGAGGCTAGGCAGCCTCTGTCCCAAATCTGAAACCGGGACAGATTTCAGAAAATGAGGCATCAGTCTTTGCTTCTTTCATGCATGTAAAATCTCTTCCCTTAACAAGAGTTCACACTTTTGCAGGGGAGAAACTTGTCCTGTATTCCTTCACCAAGCCTGGCACAGAGCAATTCCTGGGCCTCAGAGACCCAGGGCTGAGTCCAGCCTCTGGCAATTACTCTCTGGGTAACTTGGGCAAGTTTCTTAGCCTACGTGAATTCTTTTTTCACATCTGTAAAACGGGGATGATAATATATACCCCACCAGGTAATTGAGAGGTGAGAATGAGCTAACAGTAATGAAAAATACATGGTAAACTGTGAAGCGCCACACGAACATTATTAAAAAAACAGTGCCGCACGAAACACCTGTGGAGGGCGTCTCCCTCGTCTGAGCTCTGGCCACCCACATGTCTGCCCACAGAGATCCCCAGGCTGTCTCAGAGTCAACTTTAGGGGTTACCTCTCACCCCAAACACAATCAAACACTAAATGTAGGTAAGGGGTTTGGATTCTACCCCTCCACCATCTGCCTGCCATCTACACCCTGGTGGCACATTCCTTAGGCTCTGTGAATCCCGGCCCTTACCAGGTAGTAGATGCAGAGCAGGGGCACCGTGGATAAGCATTCACTTCTCCCTGGAAAATGGAAACACTACCTCCAAATTAGCAGGGTTTACCTCCACTCTCCCCTGAAATGCCCCTGAAGTGAGAACGAATGGGGGGAAAGGTACAAACCTTCAAGGACAAGGACATGGCACCAGAGGCAGCAAACAAGGGATGTCGACCAAAGCTCTGGAAGATGCGGCATGGTCACTAACCCCAGGGACAGGACGGAGCCAGTGAGAACCCCAGGAACCCGAAGACTGGGTGCACCACGCAGCTCTGATGGCTGTGCGTAGGGGTGCAAACGGAAACAATGGCCTACAAGTGTCCACGTGGAGCTCTTGGCTTTTTACTTTCAAGACAGGTTGTGATGGTTCTGTCCTCACAGAACTTGGCCCAGCTGAGGACAGCGATGCGAAGACTTGCAGAAAATATAGAGAGGAAGTCTAAATACCAAGGGGAGATGTCCAAGGCCTTTCCAGGGCTGCACCTGTAGCTCAGCCCCTCAGCTCCTTCCTCCCAGGCAGGAGATGAGAACATTATTCTCTGGGGAAACAGGTCCAGAATCAAAGCCTTCATTTGGTGTCTGCTCCACCACCACACGAAAATGGAAGAGGAAACGTCCCGTGTCCTATCACCCAACTGGGAGGAGGCCCAGCAGTCTTAAGCCCCATCCTTTTTTTTTTTTTTTTTTTTTTTGCGGTACGCGGGCCTCTCACTGTTGTGACCTCTCCCGCTGCAGAGCACAGGCTCCGGATGCGTAGGCTCAGTGGCCATGGCTCACGGGCCCAGCCGCTCCGCGGCATGTGAGATCTTCCCGGACCGGGGCAGAACCCGTGTCCCCTGCATTGGCAGGCAGACTCTCAACCGCTGCGCCACCAGGAAAGCCCCCCATTCTTAAATATAAAAAATAGCCAAGGACATGAGACATCTGAGGAAAGCTTCTTACCCAAAGGTCAAAGAGCAAAGCAAACAAACAGATGGAAGGAACTCAGGAGACAGAGATAATGCAGGGAACAGAAGAAAACTGTAATTAGCATCCCCAGAGAAAGAAGAACCAATACCAAGAACAAGGCTAGGAAAAAGAGAGCAGGGACGAGCTCCTGACATTTTACAACATGATAAAGGAAATAAAACTCAACAGAGGGACTTCCCTGGTGGCACAGTGGTTAAGAATCCGCCTACCAATGCAGAGGACATGGGTTCAAGCCCTGGTCCAGGAAGATCCCACATGCTGCAGAGCAACTAAGCCCGTGCGCCACAGCTACTGAGTCTGCACTCTAGAGCCCGCGAGCCACAACTACCGAGCGCATGTGCCACAACTACTGAAGCCCGTGTGCCTAGAACCCGTGCTCTGCAACAAGAGAAGCCACCGCAATGAGAAGCCCGCACATAGCGATGAAGAGCAGCCCCCTGCTCGCCACAACTAGAGAAAGCCTGCACGGAGCAACGAAGACCCAATACAGCCAAAAAAAAAAAAAAAAAGAGAGAGAGAGAAAAAAAAACTTCAACAGAAAAGCTCAAAGGTAAAGATTAAAAAACAAAACAAAAAAACAAACAAACAAAAAACACCTCCTGAAAAGCAGAACAAAAAAGAGATGGAAAATCCCAGGAAATTGTAAAGGAAATTTGAGGCTCAATCCAAAAGTGCAACATTCTGCTTAACAGGAATTCCAGAAAGGGCTAATAAAGTGGAGGGGAAGAAATTATCAAAAAACATTCAGGAAAATTTCCCAGAACCACAGGACAGGAGTTGTTTCCACACTGAACTGAAAGGGCCCATCAGGTGCCCAGCACAATGAACATCCCACCTCTTGTGAGGTTTCAGAACAATGGGGATAAAGGCAAGATCCTAAAAGCCAGGGGCAAAAAAAAAAAAAAGAGGTCACATACGATCATTAAGGATCAGAATCCAGCAGACTTTCCAAAAACAACACTGGAAACTAAGAGAATGTGAAAAACATGCCTTCAAATTTCAGAGGGAAAATGATTTCCAAATTAGAATCGTATTCCCACTGAACACCAATTGAATAAACAATATAATAAAGATATTTGCAGATAATTTTCAGATTTCAAAAAACAAAACTCCAGGGGCTTCCCTGGTGGCGCAGTGGTTGAGAGTCCGCCTGCCAATGCAGGGGACACAGGTTCGTGCCCCGGTCCGGGAAGATCCCACATGCCGGGGAGCGGCTGGGCCCGTGAGCCATGGCCGCTGAGCCTGCGCGTCCGGAGCCTGTGCTCCGCAACGGGAGAGGCCACGACAGTGAGAGGCCCACGTAATGCAAAAAGAAAAAAAAAAAGGTCACATACAATCATTAAGGATCAGAATCCAGCAGACTTTCCAAAAACAACACTGGAAACTAAGAGAATGTGAAAAACATGCCTTCAAAATTCAGAGGGAAAATGATTTCCAATTTAGAATCAGATTCCCACTGAACACCAATCGAATAAACAATATAATAAAGATATCTGCAGATAAGTTTCCGATTTCAAAAACAAAACTCCCATGCAAACTTTTTTTCTCAGGGAGCTCCTAGAAGATGTGCGTGAACTAAAAAGAGAGCAGACGTCAAATGTGGAAAAGATGGCATCCAGGGAGCAGGTGATTCAGGACAGCAGAGGTGACAGGAGTCCCGGGATGACGGTGAAGACCCAGGGCAACAGCTGAGCAGTAAGAGGCCTCAAGGGCAAGCAGTCCAGACGGGAGCAAGGAGGGCAGGGCTCCAGGAGGACCACCACCCGGAAACCCTAGAGCTAGGAGGCGAGCTGATGTGTCTGGCGTCACTGACAGGAGGGCTTCTTTTTTCACTCGACTGAAGCATTTGCGGAATAAAGTAATGATAGAGACACAGAAAACAGAGCAAACCAAAAAGCAAGACAAGTAGTAACCGGAGGAGAAATGAAGTCAAACGAGGAAACGTCGTCTCGGGACACTGTAAGGCTCAGCTCTGAACAACATTTACAGACGTGTAATGATGTACACGCTGATGTGGTCACATTAAAAAGATGAAGGAAAGAAAATGTGTGTGTGTGTGTGTGTGTGTGTGTGTGTGTGTGTGTGTGTGTGTGTGTGTGTGTGTGTGTGTGT
>NW_006780611.1:10287315-10352945 GCF_000442215.2 Lipotes vexillifer | reverse complement strand
GTGTGTGTGTGTGTGTAGTTGGAGGTAACATACCTAAATCAAGACCTTCCACAGCAGGAAGTCACTATGTAACACTACATAAAATTGAAAAATCAAGAAACAACATTATAAGCATATTTTTAGGTTATTCTAGAAAAAGAAACCAGTTTAAAGAGTTTAAAGTAGGATGGATGACTTTGGGAGTGAGGAGGAGTTGGGGCAGTTCTGTGTTTCAAACATGTGCATGTATTACCTTAATAAAAGTAAAATTTTAGTTGCTTTAATTTTGTTAAAAAGAAAAGCAAATGTCTCTGCGATGCCCGGCAGAGAGTCTGGCTCTGACCTGGCCTCCGGGATGGGCTGGCTCCAGGCGTTGGGACACTGAGGAGGAAGGGTGGGAGGAGGAATGAACGCGGGGGTGGGGGTGGGGGTTCTTTTTGAATTGTAAGGGACACACCCCATCATCAACTCTACAGGGGAAGCTCTTGCTGGCAGCTGCCGGCAGCTGCAGATAAGACCACAAAAGGGGAGGGTCCGAGACAGAGCAGAGGTGCTCGAGCTGGCCAAGCCAGGGCCAAGCCCACTGACTCAGACATTGCAAGCTGGTGAACTCGGGGGCAGCCTGAACTTCACAGCAGCTGCTGTGCTGTTTGTAAACTCCCTCGGAGAGGCCAAGCGGATAATAGCGTTGCTAGGAGATGTGCTTCACAGGGCAGCAGGCTTCCTGGGAGGACCTTTACGTGGCTGGGAGGAAAGTTGGGACAGGCACGGCCTGAACAAAAGGGCTTCTGGGGTGGGGGGAGCTACCAACCATCTGCTGCTGCCTCTGAGGCCTGGAGTGAGGATGGTGCGGAGGACCCGGCGGTGCCCTCCCTTCTGCCATGCGCCCCAGACTTCGGGGCCCAGGAGAGAAAGGAGCCTATACTTGCCCCCCATCACATAGGAGACACACCCCCACTCCGCCCCCAGCAGGGATCAGCTCTTTGCTTCTGAAGAAACCAGTCGGCATTGGCTGCTCCTGGGCACCGTGCAAGGCTGGCAGCTGAACGGAAAAGGGTTCTCAGCCCCACCTTCCCAATCCCCAGCCTTTACAGCTCCCCAGGTGCCCAAAGGTCTCCCTGGGGACTCCAGTGCTTCCAGGAACACCAGGCGCTAGAGCCCCAGTTATGCCCTGAGCAAGTCCCCACCTGGCCGCAGTGTTCTCACCTGACAGAGCCGGGCCAGCCTGGGGATTCAATGAGGCCCCATGTGGGCGAACGCAAGGCATGCAGCAGGTGTTCAATAAAGTCCCTTATTCATTCGAAAAATGCAGAAGGAGTGAGCACCCATCACGTGCCTGGCTCTGTCGCACAGGCTCTCCGCCCAATCCTGCTCTCATGGAGCTGACAGTCCACGAGGGAGACGGAGCAAACCGGGCTCGCAGGCTGTCTGAGCTTAACTGCAAACCGCGGTGAGGCCGAGAGGACTCGGACAGGGGGTCTGGGAGTGGGAGCAAAGGGGAGGCCTTTCTGAGGAGATGCTGGAGGCAAGATGAAGGAGGAGGCTCTGCAGCCACTGGGGAAACTGATGTGCCGGGTGGGCGGGAAAAGGGGTCAATGTGACCGCAGGGCTGGTGGGGCACAGTCTGTGCCTGTCAGGTGCCTGCATTCCCTCGCCAAGTCCAAAGGCATTTCCTGTGCCCTGCGAGTCCTCAGGGATGCACAGGTTCAAAGTGGGACAAGAAGAGAGACTCTAGCTTCTTTGGGGATGAGCATGCTGCACCCCAATATCCACTGAGCCCAGGGCTGGGGCAAAGCCCTCTGGGGTCTGGGAAGCAAATAACCAGTCGTGGTCAGAGCTGCCGGGCCTCGGCGTAAGGAATACCAGGTCTGGTCACTCTACCTGAAACCAACAGTGCAGGTACAGGGAGAAAACAGGAAAACGCAGGACCATGAGAGGAGGGTGGGCATCAGAGCAGGGATCTTGAATTCAAGGGCCCTCCTTCCCATCCCTGCTGGCCTCTCTGGGTACAGGCCAAAGCATCGCTGGCCTGTGACTTGTCTTGGGGCCTCTGGCCACCCCCTCCCCTTCACCCACCCACCACCTGGAGATTTTCTAAACTGCAGTTTCCAATCACATCGCATTTTTGTGTATCACCAGTAAAAAGAAAATCTAAGTTTCCCTCTGTGTCCCACAAGGCTTTGTGTGTCCCCGTCCCTGCTCCCATGGCAATGCCCTCCGGTTGCTGGTCTCTCCTCTGGCCGTGGCCGGCCCCCTGCACAGCTCCCAGCACCTCCCAGCCCAGCACGCTGGGACTCCTCTCTGCCCAGAATGAATGCTCATCCACGGTACGACATGGCGGACGCTGACTCATTCTCTAAGACACTGCTCCCTGCCCACCCCAGGCCAGGGCCACTGGGACAGAGCAGAGCGTCCCTGTCCCCTTGCGCTGACAGTTTAGGTGGCACAGACGTCCGGAGAGCAGGCGGGTTGAGGGCGGGCTTGCCCAGGGCCCAGCACAGGGCCTGGCCGGTGCTTGCAACTTGGTATAGGAGCGGGTGATGCTTTCACACCACACATGAGAACTGCCCCCCGAAAGGCAGCGAGTCACCTGTCCCAGTAGCACAGGCTCCTCCAGGGACAAAGCCCTCAGAATTAAGACACGTGGGGATGGAGGTCCAGTCCTGCTACCACCTTACCGCGGACCCCTGGATAAGCCCCTTACCCGTCTGTACCTGGGGCTTCTACCTACAAATGGACCACTCATTTGCTGCCCACTCCCCCATCAGAGATGCCGGCACTGAGAAATGAGACACAGGTGGAGGGTCCCTGCTCCCAGGTCTCTGTGGAGGTGTTTGGGGGCCACATCACAAAGCGCCTCAGCAGGTGAGACTCTGGCTACACGTGTGCTGGTACCTGGATGGAAACCGTGAAGGGGTTCAAGAAGTGACGGCTGGCCCTTCAGGGAGGAAGCTGGGACACCCAGACAAGGTGGGCGCACAGCCCCCGGCCCGGCTCTGCAGCCCGCTCCCCCGGCCCTCCCGGCGCCGCTCGCGCTGTCCTCACCCTCGTAGCAGTCGCGCACGGTGCCGAAGTACACGTAGTACTGGTCGTTGGTAAAGAAGAGGAGGCTGAGCCAGGAGTCGAAGGCGTAGATGGGCACGATGAATAGGACGCGCACGATGTAGCGCTGCTCGTTGGGGCAGCTGTAGCAGCGCAGGTGCATGTAGATCTGGGGGCAGAGGGGCCGGGTCAGCCAGAGCCCACGGCCCGCCTTGGCCCGCCTGCTCCACAGAAGGAGGAGACCAGCCCGTGTCTAGCTCCGTCCTCACTAGCGCTGGGACCAAGTTACTCAACCCTGAGCCTTGGCGTCCTCCTCTGTAAAGTGTGACGACACAAAACTTCCGTCGCGAGGCTGTGGGAGCATCAACCACGGGGCGCGTGAAGCTTGCAGGCTGCGCGTGGTGGCCACGGGGCCACGCCCGAGACCGTGCACATCAGCCAGGGATGTGCCGGCATCCACAGCTGTGACGAGCTCCCTGGGGACCCGTGTGCACGGCCAGGTTTGGGAACTGGGTGCCTGGTGCAGAGGAGGCTACTAACAAGCGTGTGCGTGTCCCTCCGCCGCCTGGCCTTTCTAAACACCTGGCCCCTGGGGCATGGAGCTAAGACACAGGCGTCCAGGTGGTCGCCCACCCCACCCTGTCCCTTAACTAACTTATGGTGTAGAGGGCGGGAGGGACGGGACCCTCACTTTCACAGAAGGTGGGAGCACTTCCTGGCTGAATGGCTGCAGTGATGGCCTGTCTCATTTTCCCATCTGTTGAACAGGCGCAGTGCTGCCTGCCTTGCTGGGAAGTTGGGAGAATGCAATGTAGTTTTTAGAAAGCAGGAGAAAAAAAAAAGCTGCATACAAATGCCAAGAACTGCTCTAACCACGATGCACAGTCCCAGCAGCCAGAGTCTCTCGTCTCCGCTCCCATGACTTCATGCTTGGCCCAGCCGAGCCCTGGGCTTGCGAGGAAGAGAACAAAGTATTCCCCATCTGCTGTGAGCCAACCACCTTGGAAGCAGTCGAGTTCTAGAAGGGACGGAGAACACTGGGACCCGAACAGGCTCAGCCTCCCCTCTTCGCTTGGCAACCTTCAAACCTTCCTAAGGGCAGCCAAGGCACATCCCAGCCCACGGCAGCCTCCCCGGGGACAGCGAGCACAGGGGGATGCGAGGCTTGACTTCTATCCCAGCTCCGCCACCAACCTGTACGTGACTAGGCTAGTTCCCCTCCCTCCTCCCTCTCTGGGTGTCAATTTTCTCATCTGCAAAGGGGTCACTGCCATCCTGTGCCCCTGCACAGTTCCCAGGCTCCCCTGCAGTTTAGGCTAGACACATGACCAGTTCTGGCCCTTGGAAGTGGGCCATTTCTGGTTGAGAAGGTTAAACACCCAGAGTGCTTTCTGCACACGCCCCTCCCCATAGTTGTCAGATGGATGATGTCTTTAAAGCTGCAAGATGCTGGAGCCACAGAACGGAAACTGACCTGCACTGGGCTGACAGAGCAGGAACCTGACTCCCCCGGGTGAAGCCCCTGAGACTTCGGGCTTATTTTTTACTGCAGTGCGGCCCGGCCTGGCCTAACTAATACTCTGTTGGACAACAAACCTTTTAGGACCTCCCTAGTGGGCTGGGGCTCACTGGCTCAGGGGCTCCTGCCCGGCCTGGGTACCTGGTGGCAGGTGATGAGCAGGGCCGTCCAAACGAAGAAGCCAGAGATGGCCTGAGCGGCGGTTGTCATCAGGAACACGGGCTGCTCCATGGCTGTGGGGCTGCCTTCGGGCATCACGGAGACACTGGGCGAGGCTGCTGCTGTTGTGGGCGACGCTGGATCTGGGGCCAGTGCGGCCCCCCTCACAGTCATGGTGCCTGGCAGCAGGGGGCTTCCTGAGAGAAACCTTCGGGGTAAGCGATGAGCTGGCCTAGAGAGAGGGAACCGCAATGTTAGCCTCCTTCCAAGCGTCAGTGGCGGTGTTGGAAAGAACCTTCCAGGTCTCTACTTCCACCTTCAAAATGTGACCAGACCCTGACCACGTCTCACTCCAGCCCCCAGCATGTCTCCCCTGGATTAATGGAACAGGCTCCTGACCAATCTCTCTGCTTCTGCCCTTGCCCACACCATCCCCACACGGCAGCCGTGTGAACCTTGTAAGATGTTAGCCAGACTGGGTCCCTCCTCTGCTCAAAACCCTCCAACAGCTCCCATCTCCATCGGAGTATAAGCTGCTGTCCTTACAGAGCACGTGCGCCCTCCATGCTCTCTGATCTCATCACAATTCCCATCTCGATCCTTCCCTCCGGCCACACTGGCCTCCTGCTGTTACTTGGACACGCCAAGCCTGCTCCTGCCACAGGGCCTTTGCACTGGCTGTCTCTGCCCAGCCATACAACTTGCTCCCGCACTTCCTTTAGGCCTCTGCCCTGACCACCTGCTCAAATGTGGCAAGCCCTCCCTCACCCCAGGTGCTCCTGACCACTTGGCTTTGCTTGATTTCTCTCCAGAGCACTCACTACCATCCGACTCCATCTGACAAACTGTACATTACTCACATGTTCATTAAGTGCCTCCTGCACCAGACACAAGCTCCCTGAGGGCAGGGGCCCCGTTCTGCTCAGGACTGGAGCTCTGGCACTTGGAACAGTGTGGGCACACAGCAGGTGTTCAGTAATTACCTGCTGGCTCCGCCCATCTTTACACCTCCGGCTCTAGCAAGATCACTTTAGCACTGAGGGATCCCCTCTACGGGTATGTGTCTTTTCTTTGCCATCTCTCCCCAGTTTCCCTAATGGCTAACATCCATTCCTCACCAACCAGCTGTGCCGTTCTGGAGACTTTGTGGCCCTTCCCCACCAACAAACTGCTCACCTTTTAATTTAGCTCATGTATCACTCTTCCTAAAAGCCTGTCCTGTTCACCTTCCCCAGTCAGGTACTCCCATGCATCTCACCCGCCTCTGTTGTTCTACATAACACGCCATTCTGTCATTTGCTCGCGTTTACCCTCCTAAGACTGCCTACTCTTTGAGGCAAGACCACTTTTCCATCTTTAAATCCCCAGCACCGAGCTGAGCACCAAGGCCATTTGTAACATTTATTTTATTATCTGTTGATTTTCACAACTTATTTCAAAAGGAATTTGAGGTACTTCAGAGAGAAGCAAAGAACAGAGTTGAGGAAGCTGGCAGAAAGGAAGATTCTGGGTGGGAGAGATGGGAGTGGGCGGGACACAGGATGGCGCTCCAGGGTCCCAGGCAGTTACCCCAGGTGGGCTGTCATGTCAGCCCCGCACTTCCTGGTGGCAACAAATGAATGGTTTCACGCTGGACGGTAACCCAGATGTTATGGGAAGAGCTGTTGTTAGGGATCTCCTGGCAAGTTTACAAACAGGGACCAATGCTGGCCGGGGGCTAGACCCGCTCTCAAAGAGCAAAGCCATTCTGTCAGAACCACCCGGAACTGCTCTTGGGAGGGCTGGCCACTCCTGCATCCGCGGGCTTCCGAGACCCAAGGCCCTGACGGAAGTGCCTTTCAGTGCTGCCACCTGTTGACAGGTTAGGCATGCCGTCCTGGGGCCACGGAGTCTCCTGGCGACAGAGGCCCTGGAAGACTAACCTGCAATGGACCAGGCGACCAACCAACCACTGATGCAAACAGATGCAAAGGTGAGAGTCGAAAGGGCCCTGGCCGGGGCTCATGTCTCAGCTCCACCGCAACCAGCCATGTGTCTGCACGGGTTCACTGGGCCCAGAGGGTCCCCACTGCCTGACCCAGAAGATGGCCAAACCCCCAAACCCAACCATCTCAGCCTGAACCCTGAGGTCAGCCCAGATGACCTCTCCCCGTGCCCTCCCAGTCTGAGCTGATATTCTCAGCCAAAACATTCTGACACCGACGGGAGGTTTCCCTGGGCCTTCCTGGGGTGCACCATGACCCCGCAACAAAGAAGAGTCTCTTTGACCGCCCTTCTGCCCCCACCTGAGCCATGTCTGCTCTTAGCTGTAAGTTATTACCCCAGGAGAGCCCTCTATATTGCTATTTTCCTATAAAAATAAATGATCTCTAACACACCAACCGAGAGAAGAATCTAGATTAAAAACTCAAAACTGGAGACGTCATCTATATAAAGAAACTCAAAACTGGAGAAGGTGTCTATATAAAGGCTGGTGGTGCTTTGAAAAAGAGACACAGTGACAAGACTAAGAATAGCTCCTGTAAGTATGGTTGCAAAACTGAAAACCAGTGCCAGAAATATTTCCAGCAAAAGAAGATTTGGGTTGTAAATCATCATCTTCGTCTGTCATCCCAAATTAAATGAACAAACACAAGGAAATGGGAGGGGGGCTTCAGGAAGTACAAATACTCCCCAGTCTTCTCCTTCTGAGCCAGGGCCGGGCGTGTCAAAGGCTGTTTTGTTGAGAAGGCCCTGTACAGACAGACTCCCCAGAGGGGAGACCGCTGAGCTCTGACCCCACCCTAACCCGCACCACAGGTAACCCTCCAGGGCATCTGTGTGGCCTGTGGGAGCTGATGAAGGCTCCGCCCTGTTTCTTGCTGGGACTCTGCTTCCTCACACTCAAGTGCCCTCCTTATGTAGGTCATCTGGTTCCCAAGAAGTTCACTCAAGAGAGGGCAGGTGACCTGCCCCCAAATTAGACGCTGGACTTAAACCCAGGTCCTCTAACACGTTTTAGGTGCCTACTGTCTACCAACCCGGGCCGTGGATGAGCTGCCCTCGGGCTCCAGAGCCCCCTTCCAGGACAGGGGTCACGGCCATCTCACCAGGGCCCTGACTTCTTGCAGGAAGGGGAGGGAGGTGCTTCCCAGGAGGGGAAGCCAAACCTGGGCGAGCACTCCGGCGGCCCGTCCCGCACTGGCCACGCTCCATACTGGGGGCCCTGGGATATACAAACCATTTACCTTGCTCTCCGGCGGCCCTCGCTGTTTGCAAACCATTTTTCCCAACATGATCTCATGCTTTCTCTCACAGCAATTCTGAAGTAAGTAACGTTATCTACATCTTAGAGATGAGAAAAATGATGTGAAACTGGGTTTTACAGCTTGCTGGGGTAGCACCAAACGACTTGAGGGTTTTCATAATAACCCCCCAAAATACTTCAGGCAATGCTCTGACTTACAGATGCAGGGTCCCCAGCACCCAGAGAGGCAGGTGAAGGCAGCTCCTGGAAGGCTGTCTCCCAGAGCTCACCCTGTTCCCAGGATCCCAGGCAGCTCACAGCACTAGACCCCTGAAAACTTCACAGAGTGTGGGTGCTGGTGGCAGAGGATGTACACTGGGGTCCCATCCTTTCACACTTGGGACGGGCACCTACCTGGAAAGGACCTCTGCCTGCCCGGGTCCCACAGGTGAGCAGGACACTGGCCCGGTGAAGCCCCGGACCTGGGAGAAGTGGGAGTTTGCTCCCCAGGGAAAAGCCCCAGCCCACCCCAGCCCACCCCGGCTGCCTTTCTTCAGTGCGGCACACACATGCCAGAGGGGGGGACACACGGATGCAGCTCAGAACCCCAGGTGCTCTGGCAGGTCCCCTGTATTTTCTAAATCGACTGAACGTTAAACTTCTGCCAGGGTCAGGCAGAGAGCCTGAGGGGATACACTGGAGTCATCTTTCCAACAAACACATCCGGAGGCCTCTGGATGCTGTGCTGGGCATGGAAGACCTGGCCTCGGCCTCAAGGACTCACAGCTCCTCTGCACGCCTGCTCGATGCAACGGGGCTACCCGGAGGCCTTACTTACCCCACCGCACTGCACAAGGGTGAGTGCCGAGCACCCAGGGAACCCCGAGGAAGCACCAACTGCCTTGGCCAAGGCTGGGGACAGGGGTGGGCTAGGCTTTGAAGCGGCAGGAACTTTGGGGCAGAGTCTCTATGGAGCGTAACCGAGCTTCAGCTGTGAAGTCACCAAGCCGAGTTCCTGCCAGACTCCACCGCCTGCTGGCTTGACTTCACCTCTCAGAGCTTCAGCTGCCTCATCTATAATATTTGAGGGTGACGACGTCATTGTCGGGGGAGTGTTCCGCTTTACACAAGCCCATTAGTAAATGGAGACAGAACGCGACCAAAAAATGACCATTTTGCAACTCCTAACACAAATAATGGGCATAGATACAGATCATCAGTGGATGATGAAACCACTAAGTGAGAGGCTGATGGGGAACTTGATAAGGGATGGAACAGGCAGCACCCTCCAAACCCACAGTCAAGGTCAACATCACTAAAGAGGGGCAGCCAGAAGTGTTGAGCCCCCTAGTGAGGTGCACAGGCAGCACACAGCACCAACTAGGAAGGACCCTCACCCCAAAAGTGAACTGGAATCAAAACAAGTCGCTAGAACTAACCACCAGTATCCAGGAAATACAGAGGGTAGCAAAACAGATGATACCACCAGGAAGTAGGAGCCAAAGCCAGACCACGGGACGGTCTATAGGACAAATGACCTGGTTTCTCCCAGGAATTAGTGGCTTATAAACAAAGGTGGCTGAGGGGCTGTTATAGAACAAGGGCCAAGGAGACGTTACACTAAATGCAATGTCTACTAGACCTTGTTGGGTCCTGATGCGAACAAACCAATGATTAAAAGAAGACATCTTTACATCTTTGAAATACACAGCACACAGGAATTCTTGCCAATTTTGTTAGGTGCATGGTGGGTATGTAAAAATAAAAGTCCTTATCAATGGAGGAAGAATGATCTTTTTAATAAATAGTGCTGGAACAATTGGATATCCAGAAGCAAAAAAGAAAAAGAACCTTAACCTAAACCCTATACCATATATAAAAATTAATTCAAAACGGATCATGGATTTAAATGTAAAGTGTAAGACTACAAAACTTTTAGAAGACACAGGAGAAAATCCTTGAAACCTAGGGCTAGGAGAAGTGTTCTTAGACTTGACACCAAAAGCATGACCCTGTAAAAGGAAAAATTGACTGGACTTCACTAAAAGTAACTTTCATGCTGTGGCTCTGTGAACAGGATGAAAAGACAAACCACACAGTGGAAGAAAATATCTTCCAGCCACATATCCAACACACCAGCATCCAGAATACAGAGTACAGGAAGAATGCTCAAAGCTCAAGAGTAAAAAAAAAAAAAAAAAAAAAAAAAAAAAAAAACAAAAACACTCCAAACAATCCAATCAGAAAATGAGCAAAAGACATGAACAGACATTTCACTCAAGAAGGATCGTGGCCAACACATAAATAGCTGTTCAACATTAGCAATTAGGGAAATGCAAACTAAAACCACGATGAGATATCACTACCCACATATAAATACGAAATAGTGACATCAAATGCTGGTGAGGATGCAGAGAAACTGGCTTTCCCATACATTCCTGGTGGGAGTATAAAATGGCTGAGCGGCTCTGGAAGAGAGTTTGGCAGTTTCTTGTAAAACTAACATGCACCTACCATACAACCCAGTAATCACTTTTAGACATTTATCCTAGAGATATGATTGTACATTCACCCAAAAACGTATACACAAATGTTCACAGCAGCTGTTTGTAATCCTCAAAACATGGCAATAGTCCAAACGTCCTTCAACGGGTGAAAGGTTAAACTCTGCTCTATCCAGACCATGGAATACTACCCAGCAACAAAAAGGAACAAACTATTGACACAGGCAACAGTCCAAACAGATCTCAAGGCACTACGTTTAGTGAAAATAGCCAATCTCAAAAGATCACATACTGCCCGATTCCGTTTATATAACATTCTCAAGATGACAGATCTATAAAGATGGAGAACAGATTAGTGGTTGGCGGAGGCAGCAAGGAAAGTGGGCGCACAGATACCCAGAGGGTAACACAGGGAGCTCCCTCCAGGCGGTGAGATACTTTGTATCTTGATAGTGGTGGTAGCTACAGGGGTCTACAGGAGACAAAACTGCATAGAACTACACACACATAAGAACAGTGAAAACTGAATAAGGTCTCTCGTCTAGTTAACAGTACTGTACTAACGTCCACGTCCTGGTTTTGATACTGTCCTACAGTAATTTGAGATGTCACCATTGGGGGGAAAAAAGGTACATGGGACTCTACATACTATTTTTGCCACTTCCTGTGAGCCTATAATTATTTCAAAATTTAAAAGTTTTTAAAGGGTTTTTATCAAGGAGAGGTGTACAATGAACTACTTAAGAGCAAAAAAGAACATGACATCTGGGCTTTTGCTCTTTGAAAAGGGGGAGAGAGACAGATGCAACAAGATTGCCAGATGTTGCTAACTGTAGCAGCTGAGTGACTGATGGGTAGAAATGCATTCTATGAATACTATGCACTCTACTTGTGTTAGAAATTTTCCATAATAAAAAGCTTTAGACTGTAGAACAGTAGAATTTTCCACCAAATTTGTGAAGAGATGGGCAGTCACTCAGGAAATTGTATCAGAGATTTACTGGTTATCTTGTAGAAATGCAATCAGAAAGATTTGTCAAACCTAACAACTGAGCTTAACACATCTTTCTTTTTTTTTTGCGGTACGCGGGCCTCTCACTGCCGCGGCCTCTCCCGTTGCGGAGCACAGGCTCCGGACGCGCAGGCTCAGCGGCCATGGCTCACGGGCCCAGCCGCTCCGCGGCATGTGGGATCCTCCCAGACCGGGGCATGAACCCGTGTCCCCTGCAACGGCAGGGGGGCTCTCAAACACTGCACCACCAGGGAAGCCCAACACATCTTTCTTTTACCAAAAAAAAAAAAAAAAAAAGTTCTAATTCCCCATTTTTTCCTATGACCACTGGTTATCAGAGCTATGCTTCCCAGGGATGTTTCAAAAACACCTTAAGGCATATTTAATATGTCCCTTCACAGGAAAGGCATGTTATCACAATGAATGAGAAAGGAACTGCTCTTCGAAAGAAACCTCAGTTAGGGCAGAGCTTTCTGGAAAAGTATATGTGAAAATGCTTCTCCTGTTGTAGGATTTTATCACCAAAGACAGTATGTCTGTAACTTACAAAATGCTCATATCTGAGCTCCTAAAAGCCTACGTAACAGAATTTTCTAATCTGTTTAAAAATTTCCAAAGCATTTGAGTGGGTTTGGGACTCATGTGTTAAGAACTTTAAAATACCTTCCATTTAGTTCACAAGAACATCTGATTGGCATCAGGGAGGATGGAAATGTACTAGCCAAATTTCAACAAATCCTCTGCGTACACAGTGGATGGGATGGAAAAATGAGTAACCCGATTTAGAAAAAAAGCCAATGATGCATTTCCTCTGTGTGCAGCTACATGTCCTGGGCATCTTTTTCAGGGACGGCGGCCATTAAAACCAAGTATCTAAACAAACGGCTCTTTCCCAGAGCATCAGAGGACAGTTTCCAAAAATAAGTACATGAAGTCAAAAGGTTTTTGTACCACCAACAAAACTTTTTTTTTTTTAATTTTTAAAAATTATTACATCTTTAACTCATCCTTTGATTTCTGTTTTTGGTGTAGGTTTTATAATATACAAAGTATAACTAACGTAATACAAGTATAGAATAACTTCATCACTATCCATATATTGGGGGTGCATGCCCCCAAAGTTCTACTACTGAAAGGGATGTGTGGGTAAAGAAGGTCTAAAGAGTGGTGCTGTAAGCGGTGGGAAGAGCCAGTCGATGACATGGCTCTTAACTTTCTCTGCAATGTCTCTGCCTCTGCCCTCCCGCCGCCCTCAGTCCCAGGCTGAATCAGACCAAAAGCCCAGTCAAGGCCTGGTCCTGCCTCTCTCTCCCAGTGGCCCACCTACTGGCAAGGTGGCTCCACACCCGGGCCCTCACTCACCCGCCTCCCTTGCAATCCTAGGCTCTGCGTCGGGGAAAATGAGCTGGAATCTCGGCGCCACCACCCAGCCGGGACTGGATGTCTCCAAATTTGTTTCCTGGGTGCATCGTGCTGTAACCAGGACCCTGGGGCCAAATGAGTTTAGGAATTCAGAGCTTTGCAGACTTTAGGAAGGACTGTGGTGCTGCATATGGTGCTTAGGCAGTAACACCCCCAGAGGGGTCTGGGCGGCGCCCCAAAATCAAACACACACTACCTTCCACAGAGAAAGGTGAGATATTTTTAAAGACCCTAATTAGTCTCGCATCAATTCAGGTCAGATTTTTGCCACGAAATTAGCTTGCTGCAGACTCAGGAAGAACCTTGGGGATTTCGAGCGCTCTGGATTCCAGAAAGGTGGAGAAGGGACTTGGGCGCGGACCATCCTCCGGAGCTCCGGGGAGGTTGATGCTCAAGGAAGCAGGAATCCAGTGTGGTTTATTTTCCCACTTATTTTCAAACATGACCCCATCCCGCCTCCTGACCTGAAATCCTTTGAGAACCTGTGAGGCTCTGAAGGTGGGACGCAGTCCCGACTCCTCTGCAGAGCCCAGGGTCCTGCCAGCTGGGTCCCAGCCTCCCTCCCTAAGTGTTGGCAATACCGGGTCCCTCCACATGTAGCTCTGGCCCCTGTGCCAACGCACCCTCCCCTCTGCCCTGGTCCTCGTGGCGGGTGACAACTTTCACTCACAGGTCATCCTCAACGTCACGGCCTCACCGAGGGCCGGCCCACTCACTCCCGCCCAGCCGCACCGTGCTTGCTCCATGAGGTTTGTTCTGACAGTGTTCCCGTCTCCCCACACCTGAGTCATCGCTCTGTAGGCCTGGCACAGTGCCAGACACACAGCAGGGACCTGGAAGAGAAGAATCAATCAGATGACTGATGAATGTCTGGCATTAAGCCACGTGCTGCACGCTGCCGGCTCTCCGTCACTTGGTCCCCTCCCCACCATCCAGAGCTCAGCTAAGGACCCGGACATTCGGCTGGAGGGAGGGATGGGCTGGGTGAGGGCAAAGGATGGAGGCTGAGTCACACCATCTCACACACATCTTCCACTGTGGAGAGCCACACCAATGAGGGCAAAGAACTTGCCCTACGTGCCTCCATCAGGACACAGCCCAGTCCACCTGGTGCGAGCAACAGGAAAGTGAGAACCTGCCAAGATAGACACATTTTTACCAGCTGGCACAATCTAGCAATGTTCTGCCAGAATAAGGAAGCTCCCAATCAAACAGGGCTAGAAGTCTCCTGGGGCAGGAACACTGATCAAGGAACCTCTGAAGGGTGATCACTCATCCCTGTCTTCTCCCCAACCAGCCTGCAAGCTTGTGGAGGTCAGAGGTCATGTCTTATGTGTAGCTCTGATGCCCAGCACCTACCTCAGAGCCTGGATACGGTTAGCACTCAACAGGCTTTGGCTGGATAAGGGGGCAACTGAATGAATGTTTGGGCTTTGCAGTTCCTTCCAACTCTAAAACTCTATGACACCCTCCACCATCCTTGTACCAAGTCCCGGGAATGGCATGTTATCCTGCTCCCCCCACCACCACCCCCAGATCTTTATTCCCACCTGCCTTTGTAGCTATCCCCTTCTACGGCCTATTACAGTTTGCACGTGGCATGTCTTCCTTGGTCTTTACCATAATTGTGATTAGATTTGTTCCCTTAACATCCTGTGAGTGGGGCTCCATGAGGGCAGGGACCAAGTACTGTGATGAAAAAGTACTTGCTGAATGACTGCTTTGGGGATATGTTGACAGACACTCGGCCAGGGGTGTACCCAGAGCAGGCCTGTGGCACTCTACAGTTGACAAAGCGCTCCTGACAGCCGTGTGGAGTAGGTCTTATTGCCGTCAGAACATCCTGGCAGGAGTATCAAGGTCCCCGGAGAGGGCCTTGGGGAGCACCAAGCCGCAAGGTTGGAGAGTGCACCTTGTGGGTGCAGAAAGCCAGGCTTCAGGGGATAGAGGGAACAGGGTCGGGCAGACCCAGCTCCCAAGAAAAGGGAGGAGTGCCAGTTTATGAATGTCCTCTCCACCTCCTATTAGCTGCCAGAAGGGCACTTGAGAGCACAGGATCGGAGTACAGGGAAGTGAGGGGTCTCGAGTAAAATTCAACCAGGCCCTGGTGAGGCCTGATGAACCAAGCCATGCCTTAGCAAACAACTCGGAGTGATGCAAACGCTCACGTTCCCCTAACACAAGCCCCACCCCGTCCTTCTCTGGGAGGGACGTCTCTGGCTGACTCCCTTTCTGAAGACACCCACCTCTTCCAGAAAAGCTACAGAGCTCTGTGTTGTCACTAGACTCAGCCAACTGCCTTGGAATTTAGGTATTTCAGAGAATCTCACCATCTCACCCAGATTTTATTCTACCATTTCGCTTCATGCTTGGGAGACACCTTGCTGTTTTGTGTCTCCCACGGATTTCCTGCCGGGAAGGCTGAATAATGGCCTCCCAAAGATGTGCACATCCTAAACCCCTGCACCTGTGAATATTTTACCTTAAAATGGCCAAAGTGACCTTGCAGGTGTGATTAAGTAAAGGATCTTGAGATAAAGAGATTACCCCAGATTATCTGAGTAGGCCAGATATTATCACAAGGGTTCTTACAAGAGTGGGAAAGAGAGGCTCTGAAGCTGGAGGAAGGGCCCTGAGCCAAAGAACGCATGTGGCTTCTAGAAGCTGGAAAAGGCAAGGAAACAGATTCTCCCCTTGAGCCTCCGGAAGGAACACGGCCCTGCCAGTGCCTTGATTTTAGCCCCGTGCAATACACTTTAGACTTCTGGCCTCAAAACCAGAAGATAATAAGTTCGCATTTTAAGTCACTAAGTTTCTGGCAGTTTGTTACCAGCAGCAGTAGGAAACTAATACACCTAGTTTACAGATGAGGAAACAGAGGCCTGGAGGGCTAAAGTCATTTGCCCACAGAATCCTGGTAAATGGCTCCTCACGCTGCCCGTGCCGTCCTGTCAGGTGCCCAGATATCCAAGGGCTGTTGAAGAGCCATGGGCTCTGGAGTCAGACACCTGGACTTCACTTCCAGCTCTGTCACTTACTCGCTCTGCGTCTGCAGGCAAGTTATACAACCTCTCCCTGCTGCAGCTTCCTCAGCGGTAAAATGGGCTGCAGCCACACTTAGCTCCGAGGGAGCTGTAGGGAAGAAACAAGTCACTATAAGGAAAGCACTGCGAAAAGGGCCCGGCACCGTACGACGTTACCTGTGATGATTCACTCCCGTTTCAATCACTGCATCCTTCAGCCAGGCCGAGAGAGCACACTCCCAACGGTCTCTGAGACCAAGGCCAGTCCTGTCTCTGGTAGTTGGCTCTTTTTTTAAATCTTCTGAGGTCATAGTTTCATTCATCAGTTTCAGGTCCAAAGCCTTTTGAGCTGCACCCATGAAGTGCTCGCTCGGGCAGTCGCTACACACCCACGGGCCAAACTGGGCTGGCAACACGCTCGCAAGCACATCTGCAGAATACGGAATACGAACGCAGCCTGGGAGGGGTTTTGGTTCTTTTATTTAAGATACAGGGAGGAATCTCCACCTTTGCAGAGCTCACTAGGCAGCACTTGACCTGAGCACGGTTAATCTGAACTGGCCACTGCTCTCACTTCAGTTGCCTGGGGATGATGGGCCCTCCGGTCCCTGGGGGCTGTTTGTTCTGTGGACTTCTGGGTGGCTGTCTTTTGGGGGAGGCTGACCCACATCAGAGCAGGTCAGCAACCCACAGCCTGGCCCTCCTCCAGAGGAGATTAGAGGGAAAGCGCAGCCAAGGGCTGGGCGGTGCTGCCTGGTTAGCCTTTGGGAAAAGGATCACATGCCCTCACGAGGGGGCAGGGTCCCATCTCTCAGTTCCGCTCCCCATCGATCAACACGGACAAGCTGAGGCCACGCTAGTGGTTCCACATCTGTCCCTGTTCTCCTGGGGTCAAGTTCCCACGAATCTCTCAACAGGAAAGAAAAACCATCCAATCATGTATCTGTCCTTCACTTGGTGTTGGGGGCAGGGGGTAGGTGCAGAAATAAAAGAGAACAACAAAGTAATCCAAAATCCTTCAGCAAACACTTACTTAATTCAGCCTTGTAATTAAGTCTTTTTTTTTTTTTTTTTCCAACACATACCGGGCCAAATTTTGATCTTTACGGTTTTCTCTCAAACTGAGAACGGATGGGCCAGTGCTCGGTCTCTCTAGCTAGACTCTGTGTCCCTCTAATGAGACCACCTTTTCATCCAGCTAAACCCCACCCAGCCCTAAGCAAACAGAACCCTCAACAGTCCCGCTAGCCCTTGGGTGCAGGCTGTCTAAACTGAGACCCCTGAACCTGCCCTGACCCCTGGGACCCGTTTGGCAAGAAGCCCAGCTCCAAGGGCAGAAAAGAGACACAGACGTAGAGAACAAACGTATGGACACCAAGGGGGGAAGTGGCGGGGGGGTGGGGGTGGTGGGATGAATTGGGAGATTGGGATTGACATGTACACACTGACGTGTATAAAATGCATAACTAATAAGAACCTGCTGTATAAAAAAAAAATTAATAAAATAAATTTCAAAAATTCAAAGAAAGAAGCCCAGCTCCAGCCCAGTGAGAAATCCTAGCCTGAACTTCATCCACGCCAACGTGTGCTGAGTTGGGCAAGTCAGCGTTCCACCGCAGGCGCACACCCCACAGGAGTCCATGTGTGCCACACAGACAAGAACGAGAAACTTCACTGCAGGCCTGTTTATAACAGAAAAAGCCTGGACACAACCCAAATGCCTATCCTCAGAATGAACAGTGATGGCTGAACCTTGAACAACAATGGGTCAGGGGCGCCGACCCTCAAAAATCCACGTATAACTTATAGTCAGCCCTTTGTATCCGCGGTTCCACATCCTCGGATTCAACCAACCGTGGATCATGTAGCACAGTATGTATTTATTGAAAAAAAAAGCCATGTATAAGTGGACCCACACAGTTCAAAGCCATGCTGTTCAAGGGTCAACTGTATATTTAAACAGCGTGGGGCTTCCCTGGTGGCGCAGTGGTTGAGAGTCCGCCTGCCGATGCAGGGGACACCGGTTCGTGCCCCGGTCCGGGAGGATCCCACATGCCGCAGAGCGGCTGGGCCCGTGAGCCATGGCCGCGGAGCCTGCGCGTCCGGAGCCTGTGCTCCGCAACGGGAGAGGCCACAACAGTGAGAGGCCCGCGTACCGCAAAAAATAAAAAAAAAAAAATTAAATTAAATTAAATTAAAAAATAAAATAAAAAAAAAACAGCGTGAACTTCCGTGGCACAGTGAGCAAGGACTGCTCTACACATCCTGGGTGACTCTCACTACAGGTTTTCCTGTATGACTCTATTTGCAAAAGGGTCAAAAACAGTCAGTAGTGATGAGGTGTGAACAGTGGTTACCTCAGAGGTTCATGACCTGGATGGAGGAGGCCCCAGGGAGCCCCCAGGGAGAGGCTGGGAACGTCCCACAGCTTGATCTGGACAGTGGTTTACACGGGTATTTACAGAGGTAAAAATCCATCGCACTGTACATCTAGTTGTATATTTTACTGGAGTAGGTTAATAAACATACACTTTCAAGCACCTTCTACGTGCTAAGTCCAAAGGGTATCTCCGGCAAGACTCTAACTGCTTAAGAGCTTACAGTCCAGTGGGGAAGAAAATACACTCTGCGCGTCCGGAGCCTGTGCTCTGCAACGGGAGAGGCCACAACAGTGAGAGGCCCGCGTACCGCAAAAAATAAAAAAAAAAAAATTAAATTAAATTAAATTAAAAAATAAAATAAAAAAAAAACAGCGTGAACTTCCGTGGCACAGTGAGCAAGGACTGCTCTACACATCCTGGGTGACTCTCACTACAGGTTTTCCTGTATGACTCTATTTGCAAAAGGGTCAAAAACAGTCAGTAGTGATGAGGTGTGAACAGTGGTTACCTCAGAGGTTCATGACCTGGATGGAGGAGGCCCCAGGGAGCCCCCAGGGAGAGGCTGGGAACGTCCCACAGCTTGATCTGGACAGTGGTTTACACGGGTATTTACAGAGGTAAAAATCCATCGCACTGTACATCTAGTTGTATATTTTACTGGAGTAGGTTAATAAACATACACTTTCAAGCACCTTCTACGTGCTAAGTCCAAAGGGTATCTCCGGCAAGACTCTAACTGCTTAAGAGCTTACAGTCCAGTGGGGAAGAAAATACACTCAAATAACAATATAAGATTGCCCGTGGCCAGTGGGGCAGTTAATAAGAGTGGGCCAAGGGATCAGTATTACTCATGAGTCAGGGGAAGTGGTAGAAAAAACTGATCAAATGCAGGCGTTTTGGAGGCAGCCAGACCTGTGTCCAAGTCTTATTTCTAACTGTGTGACCTGGACAAGGTGTTCACTCTGCTTCTTCATGCTACGGGGGAACCACAGTTGAACCACAGCACTTCATGGGTCCTTGTGAGGATGAGGGAAAGAATGCACACAAAGCACTGGGGCATAAGACTTGTTATTCCTGTTGCAGGGTGGGCCTGCCCTGTGCCAGGCACCACGGTTCACAGATGTGAAACGGGCCCCGGCCCCCATGGCTCCCGATCCCACCACGAAGAGAGCAGCCACCATTCACCCACTCGGCAAACATCTAACAAAACAGGGGCTGTGACGTGGACTTTGCCCTAAAGGGGCCCACAGCCCAGTGGGGAATCAAGACACCTAGGACGCAATGTAAAAGGCTTAAGTGCCAATGGAGAGGAACAGATAATGAAGCAGGGGAGGTCTGAGCTGGGCCTTGAGAGGCAGAGAGGATTTGGGCACGTGGAGACTGCTAGAGAGGGAAAGGCAAGCAGGCAGAGGGAACAGCATGAGCAAAGGCACGGAGGCGGGAAGGCGAGGAGGCACGTGGAGAAAAGAGTGACCAGTCAAGTGTGGCTCAACAACAGGGGACCCAGTAAACAGGGCCTGGGACAGGGTCTTTATTTATCTGTCAGTGGGGAAGCCCCTGAAGGTTTCAGGGGAAATAAGCATATCAGAGCAGGGATTTAAATGACAAGCCAGACAACAGCCGGTGATACAGAGGGGCCACAGGGAAGTGGTTACGTTTCTCCAGGGCTGGGGCCAGGGGTCGGATTTCCCGAGATACACCTGGTCCCCTTCCTGAGACCCAAGCTTACATACTTGATTAGCTGATGGTCAGGGGCCTGAATGAGGATGGCTGGTCCTTGAGGGGGTAGCCTTGACCTTTCTGCACTGGGCAAGAGGGTGAGGATACATTTCTTACGGTTCTTGTTTATTTAATTGTATTCAGTTTAATTTTTTGAAAAAGTCACATATTCACATGAATCGGCACTCAAAGCGTACGAAGGGTCTCCAGTGAACAGTCTCCCGGCACCAGCCACCAGCCCAGAAGCACTGTAGTCACCAACTTCGTGTGAATCCCCAGAGACCCGGAGCACATACATAAGCAAATGCACTTTCTGTTTCCCTTCACTTTCACGCAGATGGAAGCACACCAGACATACATACTGTACCCGCTACCTTCACAGCAATCTATCTTGGTGAATGTTCTGTACCCGTGCATGGAGTCTCCATCTTATTTTTTATGGCTGCACAGTAGTCCATGGTTTGGATGGACCATAATTTGTTCCTGGCCCCTGCTGATGGACTTTCAGGCTGCTTCCAACCTTTTGCTATTAAAAATGAGGCAGCCATGACTAACCTTGCACACGTGGTAACTCACCTGTAGGATAAATTCCTAGAAGTGCAACTGCTGGGTGAAAGCCTTCAAGGATCTGTAATTTTGAAAATGTTGCTAGAGAGGCAGGATACATCTTAATTGCTCATCCAAAAAATAAGCCTAATTATTGGGGAAAATACTGACAACGTGTAGTTCCAAGGATGCCCAGATGAAGACACAGTAGAGACAGAGAGAGCACTAGGTCGGGAGATGGCTCTGGACCCAAATCAGCCCCAACTCGCCCAGCGTCCTGGTCCATGGACTCACATTTCCTGGCCTGTGAGTGAAGGGCCAGACCCGCTCAGCCCCTCGGCCGTTCCCAGAACGGACAGGCTCTGGTGCCCTGGTCCCAGGGCAGGGGCAAGTGTGGGAGATGACTGGAGTCACCACGACACCCGGCCCTAATTGGTCTCCCTGGGCAAAGGCGCCAGGGGAAGAGCAGGGAGGCCATGGAGCATGCACCAGAAGCAGGTCTGGCGGGGACAGGTAGGAGTGCAGAGCCCGAGACGGTGGGGTGCTTCCAGTCTAGCTATGCTGAACGAGTGACAAGCACCTCTGGCCACTTCCCGTGCGTGAGCTGTAGGGACACCACAGCCATGCGAGACACACTCAGGCTCCACGACATTTACTGCTGTGTCCATCACAGACCTGTTACGTAACAGCAATGGCCACCTAAACCTCACTCATCAAGCGGTGGCTGGCAGAGGATGGAGGAGGGCCTCTGGATACCTAGTGTCCTCCCTGTGAGTGAGGACAGCTGGGTAAATGCAGCGGGCAGGGCAGGGCTTCCTCCCACCCTCACGAATCTGGCTCAACTACTGAGAACTGCAAATGGAAGAAATGGTCTTCCGCCCCCAACCAAGTGGGAGACACCTCTTGGCAAAGCAAAGCCAGCATTTGAGAGGCAGAACCCTCACCAACCTTCCCGTTTCCCAGCTCGTGCTCTGCTCCAACAGACTGGACAGCCAGGAACGCCTGTAAATCAAATCATACTTAAATGCACCGAGGTTATCGCTATTAACATTTTTGTAACCACTGCCCAGTGCATCAAGCTTTCTTTGTAAAGCAAGTACGTTCTGTTTTGCTAAATCTAGATTTTCACACGCCCTATTTGTTTAAAACCTACTGACAAACATGTAGAGATGTGCTTCTCTTCCAGGAGGTGAGGCCTTGACGCCAACCGCTCTGGGAGAGCTCACTCCCTCCACTCCTCCACTCACCTGCCTGTACCTGTGCTCCAGGTGGTCCTGCTACCTGGAAAGCCCTCCCCTGCTTCTCCACCTGCCCACCTCCACTGTCCATCAGAGCCCCCAGCTCAACTGCCCTTCCCCCAGGGAGCCTGGGCCCCCCGCCCACCAGCAGGCAGAGCAGACTGCTGTCTCCTGGGGCCCCCACAGCTTCGACCGGATCCTCTATGAACGCTCTTTCCAAGTGTAAGCAGCAGTTCCACCTGCTGGCCTTCCCAGTGGGAATGCAGCCTCTCTGGGGGCCATGGCTGTGCTGAAGGGGTCACTCGGAGCAGCAAGGGCACGGGATTCGCAATCAAAAACCTGGGTGCTTCCTTCCACAGGATCTTAGGCAAATTCACCCCTCTGAGCCTCAGTCTATCCATCTACAAAGTAGGCACAATAATTCCAAGGTGCCAGGGCCGTTGGGAGGATTAAATGAGATGATATATGTGAAAAGCAATTTGCAAACTGCAAAGCCCTACACCAATTCCAGTGAGGATTAGTAATATTAGTACTAATCGCAGCAAGATCTTTTTTGACCCACCTCCTAGAGTAATGAGAATAAAAACAAAAATAAACAATTGGGACCTAATGAAACTTAAAAGCTTTTGCACAGCAAAAGAAACCATAAACAAGATGAAAAGACAACCCTCAGAATGGGAGAAAATATTTGCAAACGAAGCCACTGACAAAGGATTAATCTCCAAAATATACAAACAGCTCATGCAGCTCAATACCAAAAAAAAACCAAACCACCCAATCAAAAAATGGGCAAAGACGTAGACATTTCTCTAAAGAAGACATACAGATGGCCAACAAACACGTGAAAAAAATGCTCAACATCACTACTTATTAGAGAAATGCAAATCAAAACTACAATGAGATTATCACCTCACACCGGTCAGAACGGCCATCATCACAAAATCTACAAACAATAAATGCTAGAGAGAGTGTGGAGAAAAGGGAACCCTCATACATTGTTGGTGGGAATGTAAACTGATACAGCCTCTATGGAGAACAGTACAGAGGTTCCTTAAAAACCTAAAAATAGAACTAACATGTGAGCCAGCAATCCCACTACTGGGCATATACCCAGAGAAAACCATAATTCAAAACGACATATGCACCCCAATGTTCACTGCAGCACTATTTACAATAGCCAGGACATGGAAGCAACCTAAATGTCCATCAGCAGAGGAATGGATAAAGAAGATGTGGTACATATACAATGGAATCTTACTCAGCCATAAAAAGGAACGAAATTGGGTCATTTGTAGAGACGTGGATGGATGGGGAGACTGTCATACAGAGTGAAGTAAGTCAGAAAGAGAAAAACAAATATCATATATTAATGCATATATGTGGAATCTGAAAAAACTGGTACAGATAATCTTATTTAGAAAGCAGAGGACTTCCCTGGTGGCACAGTGGTTAAGAATCCGCTTGCCAATGCAGGGAACACGGGTTCAACCCCTGGTTCGGGAAGATCCCACATGCCGCAGAGCAACTAAGCCTCTGGGCCACAAGTACTGAGCCTGTACTCTAGAGCCCATGCACCACAACTACTGAGCCCACGCACCTAGAGCCCGGGCTCCACAACAAGAGAAGCCACCGCAATGAGAAGCCCGCGTACTGCAAGGAAGAGTAGCCCCCACTCGCCGCAACTAGAGAAAGCCCATGTGCAGTAACAAAGATCCAACACAGCCAAAAATAAATAAATTTTACAAACAAACAAACAAGCAAAGCAGAAACAGAGACACAGACATAGAGAACAAATGTATGGATACCAAGGGGGAAGGGGTGGGGTGGAGTGGGATGAATTGGGAGATTAGGACTGACATATATACACTATTGATACTATGTATAAAATAGATAAGTAATGAGAACCTACTGTATAGCACAGGAAACTCTACTCAATGCTCTGTGGTGACCTAAATGGGAAGGAAATCCAAAAAAGAGGGGATGTATGTATACGTATGGCTGATTCACTTTGCTGTACAGTAGAAACGAACACAACATTGTAAAGCGACTATACTCCAATAAAAATTTTTAAAAACTAGATTAAAAACAAGAAAAAAAGAGAGTAACATTAGTACTAAATAGTATGTTAACATTAATTAATATTAATTTCCTCACACACATCCATTCACCAACACCTATCGTTGTGCCTGCAGGCACCTGAAATGACTGCTGATGGAATCCCAGGTTCTCTGTTCATTCCAGACAGAACAAAAAACACGGCTGCTAGAGATGGAGACCAGGAGCCTCTGCCAGTGGCTACAGCAGCAGCAGCCGTGGGGTTAGTTATTTTTCCCCTGGAGCCTTCCTGTAAGAGATAACCCAGAGGGCTTTGGGAAACAGCCCCACCCAGCAGAGTGGAGGTGTTCAGCCACCTGCCAACAGGATGGGGCCTCCCTGGGTGCAGGCTGCCTACAGGGGTTGTAGCAGGAGAAAAATAAAGGCACCAAACTCTACACACTTCTCCCAGGGTGGGGAGGCTGTCTGTCTTATCTGAAAATCACTTTCAGGGCGGCAGATGTAGTAACTTCCAGAGGTCTCATTCCACCTGCTTTGTTGAGGTGAGGGCTGGGGACAGGCATCCTGGGACCACCCATGGCCTGAAGCTACAGGGTCCTCAGATCGTGGCTCCCAAACAAGGATACTGAAGTCTTCAGGGGGATCACAAAACAGACTGCAGGTTGGAAAATAAGAGACACACACACACACACACACACACACACACACACACACACACACACACACACACACACACACACACACACACACCCTTCTCTATCCATCTTCACTTGACGGTGAGGACAGGCTCTCCCTCCAAGACAGAAACCAGGCCCTCCTCTTGGGGGCGGGGTGGATTTCAAGGTTTTCTAACCTGGGACCTCATCTGAGCCCTGTGGCAGCCAGGAGGTGGGCAGAGGAGGATGAATGACCCCACTGGAGGGCAAGTGACTGGCCCAAGGTCATCACCAGGTTCTCTGACTCTGTGCAGTGCCCCGCCTGCTCCTCACATCATGGTGCCATCCAGCAAAAAGGGTGGAGACCTCGTCTTTCCTATAGACCTTGAAATAAAGCACCAAGGGGCTCTGTTTTAGAACTTCTCTGATTCTTTCATATCTACGGCTAACTTTCATGTCATGGGTAAACGCTTGCAACTCGGTGTTATGTGAACAATGAGCTAATGCAGGATGATGCCTAGAAGGAAAATATGCCCACTCTTCAACAGTGATTATTTCCTGGTTATTAGAAATTTGGGGTGATTTCTATTCTTATCCTCCAATCTCTTCTGGGTTCCAAATTTACTATAACCAACAAGTACTATTTTCAAAAGCAGAGAACCCCATTGTTTGTCACAGGCTGAAACACTGCAAACCTTCCATGAAATACTCATTTTGTTGTGTGTGACTTTTTAAAAACATGGTAGAACTGGAAGTGATGTAGGTTAGGAACAAAAGTTTTCTGGGTGGGATCTTCCCTCTCTGGTTTCCGCCCCAGAGGAGAAGGAAAAGGAGGTGACTGTGGGGCTTCCTGCCTCTCAGCCCAGGCCTGAGACCTCCAGACCATTGGACGGAGCCTGTCCTTGAACACACCCAAGGCTGTTTAATGTACCTGTCAGCTCCTGATATAACTCAGCTCTAATAAACAATCCTGTTCTGACCTATCACTTCTCAAGAATAATTCCAGCTTTATCCTGTGTGGCAATGATACTAACCCATCCAACTGTTGGTTTGTTAGTCAAAGCGATTTCAGCACCTACTCTGTGCAAGGCATCGTGCCAGACACTGAGCCACCATTAACCCAAGACTGGAAAAACAACCAACCAGACAGAGGCCCCATGTCATCCTTCTAAGTTCTGCCCAAGCATAGGGTTTCAGATGCACTAAAACAGCAGCAAACAGGAATGTGGACAAACGCAGCCTAATTCCAGCACCACCCCTCCCAGGACTTTGACAAAGCAGGGGCCTAGCATGAGTCCCTGATGAGAACACTGGCAGCTTAGCTGCACTGCATTAAGGTACCTGCACCACATGCCACTCGGCAGAGGTAGACAAAATGGGCAGGGAACATGAGACAATCCGAAACTTGGGGACCTTCCAAATCTTCTCTCCAGGGCCCCTCACACTTTCCTTCTTCCCCTTCCTGTCCTCTTTGAGGCCAAGAAGTTCACATTCAATTAACATTTACTGAGGGCCTACTACGTGCTGAGCCCCAATGCCAAACAATTTTGCAGACAAAGAACTCAGACCTTTGCTTCGCACATGCTGTTCCCTCTGCCTGGAACCTGCTTCCTTATACATGGTGGCAGCGTAAATGTCACCTGGTCAGGGAAGTGCCTGCCCAGGCGGGAATGCCTCAGTGTTCCCTCGGAGCGCCTATGACAACTGGAATGGCTCTCCCCAGCTGGACTCAGCTCCCTGCACTGGCATACAGGCGTGCAACACCTCTTTCTTGAATAAATTAAACAGCCTGTAAGGTAACAATAAAAGCCAGTGTTTACTGAGCACGTACCATGTACAGCCAAATGCTGTGCTGAGCTCCACGCAGACATCAGAGCGTTACAGCCATATCACGGCTGCACTATTATTACTCCTCTTTTACAAATGAAGGAAATTGCATCATCTCCCGCTATTCTTAAAGAATGGGAATCAGAACCTGGTAAGCAGATTGTCCAAGGCCACGGAGCTAATAAGAGAGCCGCAGCTCCCAATTCTTTCTCCAGAAGGCTCAGCTTACCTCCCTCTCTCCCCGGTGCCCAAAGGGGTGCTTCTTTCTCCTGTGCTCCCAGTGACCATTTTTGTCCCCTTCCTGAATTCTCAGCCTCCTCTCCCCAGGCACCCAATTCAGAAGTCTTCCTTGATTCCTCCCCTCACGTCCTACACCCATGGGCTCCCAGAGCCAAAGCTGTGCTTCAGCAGACATCCTGTGCGAAGACTCCTAGTCTTTCAGCCCTGGAGGGAGGGACAAACTGGGGCGCTCAGCTGGCCACTCAACACCCAGCAAACCAGGCAGGGAGGGCAGGCATCCCCTCAGTGAACCCACGCATGAGATCTGGCAGTTAAGCCTGGCTCTCCGCGCCCCACTTCCCACTACGTCCCCACCCCCCTTTGCCTGTATTTATAGCACTGATGAGCATGGGGGCCTGGAGGATGGAAGATGGGGGAAAAGGAGCGGCCTACCCTGTCCACAGCCACAGTGTGAGAGGTCAGCAAGGACCTGCCAGACCCAGGAGAGCCAGGAAGAACCCGGCTCCAGTTCAGGGGGCCACCCCACCGCCAGCCACGGAGGCCAGGGTAGAGCCACCATTACAGCAGTGAGCTCCAGAGGCCTGTCCTGAGTCACACAGGGCTGTGGGGACCAGAAGCTGCTGGAAGAATAGAAGCGAAAGGCAGCAGGGACTGACAAGGATGCCAGTGACCCGAGGGAAAGCAAAGGCGGGAAAGGCCCAGTCTCCTTGGAGTTACCTGCAGGAATGAAGGAAGGAGACGCGGGCACACTGTCCCACAACACGCAGCTGAGGCTGTCGCTTCCTTCTGGAAAACTTCAGGGCTCCCTGGTGACCACACTGGGGTCAAGCTCAAACTCCTTAGTGGGGCCTTCAAGGGTCTTCACGCCCTGGGCCCACCATAGCTATGTCTGGGCGAGGTGTTTCAGGCCTCCGCACCTCTGCCCAGGGGGGCTTCCTCTGCCTAGAATGCCCTCTCCCTCCACAGGCAGAGCACTCCCCGCCGTCCTTCAAGGTGCGGGAGGTTTCGCTTATACGATGATGTCGGGCACACCCCAGGGTTAGTGGGGGAAGAGCATGGGCTCCAAGGTCAGCTCCACCACCCAGCACGACTTTACCCTCCTAGGCTGCCTCCTCTGCAAAAAGGGAAGGTAACTGTTCCCACCTCACTGTGGTGGGAGGATGAAACTCAGTCATTCATGAAAGCACTTTGAACTGTGCCTGGCACACAGTAAGTGCTTAATGAACGAGCTGTTGTTGCTACTGTTCTCCAGCCCCACTAGGGCCCTCTGTTTCCACCACAAGCAGAGCACTCTCTGTCGCATATCTGTTACACGGTGGACAGCCTCAGCCAACCACAGCCTCTTAAAAGACACAACCCACGACTCAGCACGGTGCTGGGCACACAGTAGGTCTTCAGCAAGTGCTCACTGCCTGTGAAGGTCCAGTGGTAGACTCCCCCAGAGTTCTCCCAGGGCCCGGCAGCTGGCCTTCCACAACTCACAGACCAAATCCCCAGTCTCAAGGCCCAGCAGAGTGAGAAGGGTATTTATTCACAGTTACTTGGTTTCAAAACAATAAAGGACCGTACTCTGCCTTCCCACTCCAGGGAATTCACAGGGAGAAATGAGCACAGGAGGGACTGGAAATAGCATGGAGCCCCTCTTGGGGAAGAGAGCTCGGCCGGCCCACCAGAAACCAGGAGCAAACCCTCGAAGGCAGAGGAGGAGAAAACAGCCTCCAGACAGAAGCCCGAGCTCCACAGAGCTCGGCCAACACCAGTGAACTAGGACGAGATCACTTGCACCCATTCTGCCCTGAAGCTCTTCTTCCCACCCACTTGGAGGCCTTTAGAAGGGGTTCCTGGTGTAACCCACTACCACATGGGAGCGACTCAAAACACATCCAGAATCCCAAAGGCTGCACAAAGGAGCCAGGGTGCCTGTGGCCAATTCTTGGGGGGAATTGATGGTGACTTCTCCATGCACACTGGCTATGGGGGCCTTGTGTCTGGATTGGGGTCACTGTCTATGTCCATCTCCCCAGCAGACTGGAAGCCCTTAGAGGCCAGGCATCAGGTCCCATTCATCTTTAGAACCCTGTGCCCCTAGCATAGTACCTGGCATGTAGTAGATGCTCAGTAAGTTACAAGGCAGCACACCTGGCAGCAAGAGAGGTCCTGGTTCATGGATGACTCCATCCAGGCCTGCCACATACATGGACAAGGAGTCATGTGCTCCCTCTGGGTCTCAGTTTCCTCATTTGTAAAGAGGGATAACAAACAGTTCTGTACACGCACAGCCTCCGAGAGAATTACCTGGGGAAATATACGTGGAAAGCACCAAAGCATCAGAGGAATGCTAGTCAGCCTTCCAGTTTCAGCTCAGCTCCCCTCGCCCCCTCCACCCCATGTTGGAACCTTTTCTGCTGGCCACGTTTCCCCTCCCCCAGCACTGAACCCACTCTGCATTCCCTCGACTGTTTTAGACTTTTCACATCACTGTGACTACTTGATTCTAAGTTTGATTCCCCGACCGACCTGAGAGGTCCTGGATCCCAGGGGCATCATGTGTTTCTGTTCAAAGCCTAATAAAATGAGCACACAGACCTGACCGCTGGGGCCTTCCCACCCCACGGTCCCAGCTCTGATACACACGGCACCCTCCAGCAAGATGTCCCGATGTGCAGAGCCTAGGGCGCCCACCAAGCACGCTGAAAAGGAAGGGAGATAGGAAGCGACGCTGCACACACAAGCTGTGCAGGAGTCACACCTCTGAGACCTGCGCTGCCTTTGCAGGTGCGTGAGCTTATTTGCCTGGCTGCCTCCGCAGCACAAGGGCCTCCAGGGCACAGATTGCTGCTGCTTTCCTTACAAAAAGCACCCAGCAGTCAGATAAATAATACATGACCTTCTCCTCACACGCAGGTATCAGACGTGCAAACACCTGCTTTGCCCCACAGTGCCCTGGGTGTGGGTGTGTGCAGGTGTGTAATGTCTGGCCTTGCACAGCCCCAGAGGGGAAACGGGTTGGGAACAGATACACCCACCTCTCAACCCCACCTCCTTGCCTTGGCCTAGAGTCAACTAGCACTAGACCCAAGCAGTGTGCTCAGAGAAGAAATGTCTGGGATGGATGCACACACCCTAAACCAGTCTCTGCGTTCCTTTTCCAAGCACATATCCTTGGAGCCCCAAGGTGCCCCTCCAAACTGCTGACCTGTATGCAACGCGTGTACACCTTCATGCACGCATCCCCAGAGGCCTCGCCAGGCTAGCCACCAGCCCAGATCACAGCTACCCGCACAGGGCAAGGCTGACTCCCCCACTCACTAGGCTGTGCCAGGCGCCAGCACACCCACCGGGCGCACACCATCCCACTTGCAAAGGGCCTGTCCATCCGCTTCCCCTCTCTCCCGGCCACCCCCACGGGCAGGTCCGATTACACTCCAGGCGCGGGCCCCGCCACGCTGGCGAGGAGGGGGCAGCGCACACCCACGGGCGGCCCGCGACCTCGCAAGGTGGGGAGAGAGCGCAGGGCGAGACGGGCGGGGCCGCAGACGCCCCCTCCCTCCCCGCCAGGCCGGCCACCTTCGTCCGCTCCCCGCCCGGGGACCCGCGGCCAATGCGACCCGCGGGGCGCCCCCCGAGCGGGCCTCTCCAGAACTGGGCAGCCCCGCCGCCCCCGGAAGCCCTCGGCCGCCCCCCTAGGGGTCTCCAGCTCAGGGCCGGTGGGTAGGGTACCTCAGGAGCCCATGGCGGCGCGTGTGCGGGCGACGCGCGGCAGCCGGACTGTGAGAGCGAGGCAGGCTGACGGCACCGCAGCCCTAGTATCTCGCCGCCGCCGGCTCGTCCCAGGCCCAGCAGAGTGCCGCCGCGGCGCGCCTGCGCACCGAGCGCGCCGCCGGGGAGGGCGGGGCGGCGAGCGCGAGGCTGAGATCACCCGCCCGGCCTTAAAGGAGCCGCCGTCCCAAACCCCAGGTGGTGGGAGCGATCCCGGCTCTCCTCCAGCCGATCGTAAACTAGTCAAGAGTCGCCTCCCCAACCTCCATCCCACCCCCAATCCTGCCCACCAGTGAGCTTCTTGGGGTGCAGGGACAGAGTCTTGGGCTCCAAGCTCTGTCCCTGGCACTCGCTGGCTGTATGGAGCTTCACCTCTTTTCCTCCATTTGGGCCTGTTGGAAGATAAAACAATATCTAACGGCTATTTGTCGAGTGAAGGATGCATGTGGAATTGTGGAATGAATGCATACTGAGGTGCTGTGTGCAATAACGCGAAATGAAATTGCAAAACAGAGAAAGAGGTTTTTCTTCCCACTCCACCTAGCAGCGCTTCCTTCCTGCCCCACCGAGCTCTAGGTGGCCTAACTAGCAAAATTCTTCAGATATCATTCAAACCGCCTAGCCCATTTCTGTTTGCCAGGTTCACACCCAACTCAGTTTAACTAAAAAACATAAAATCCAATCAAGTTCCGGCTTTGGTGTGTTCAAGATCCCCAAATGTATTTCTATCCCCAGCCCAGTCTCCTCCCGTGAACTGTGTACTCACCATCTCATACCTGAGGTTCCAATAGGATCTCAAAGTCAACATGCCCACAACAGAACCATTTCCTCTCAAACGCAGAGACCTGCACTCTCACAGCCTCCCCACAAGAACGGTTAGCAGCTCCATCCTTCCAGCCCCCAGCCTAGAACTCCTGGAATCATCCTTGAATCCCTCCTCTCACCCCTTTACCCACTGGAGCAGGAAATTATGTACCTGCAAAATATATCTAGACTCTGACCTCTTCCACCCCATCTCCACTGCCACCACCCCATCCACTTTCTGTCCAGGATTATTGCAATATTCTTGTTATGGACTGAATGTTTTTATCCCCCCAAAATTCATATGCTGAAATCCTACCCCCCAATGTGATGGTATTAGGAGCTGGGGCCTTGGGAGGTGATTAGGTCATATGGGTGGAGCCTTCATGAATGGTATTAATGCCCTTAAAAAAGAGACCCCAGAGAACTTTCTAGCCTTCTTTCTGCCATGTGAGAATACAGTAAGAAGTTAGCAGTCTATAATCCAGAAGAGGGCCCTCACCAGAATCTATCACGCTAGCAGGCACCCTGATCTCGGACTTCCAGCCTCCAGAACTATGAGAAATAAATGTCTGTTGTTGATAAGCCACCCAATCTATGGTAATTTGTTATAGCAGCCCAAGCTGATCAGGGTTATTGCAACATTTTCCTAACCTGTTTCCCTTTTTCCAGCCCTGCCCCGTGTCCCAGTCTACTACATTGCAGGAGCCAGAGGGATTCTTTTAAAACCTAAGTCAGAACAACGCACTTCTTTGCCCAAAGCCTGCCATTGGCTGTGCATTTCACTCTGAATAAAAGCCAAAGTCCTTACAAATCCCTGCAGAGCTTTGCTTCATCTAACATTCCATCCACCCAGCGGTATCCGACCTCATCTCCTCCTCTTGCTTCCCTCCACACTGACCCCTTGCTGTTCCTAGAACAAATGAAGCACGCTTGGCCTCAGATCCTTGGCACTGGCTGTTCCCTCTGCTGGGATTGCTGTTCCCTCAGACACCTGAATGCCCCCTCCTTCACTTTCTTCAAGGGGTTGCTCACGTGTTCCCCACTCAGTAAGGCCTGCCCTAACCACCCTAGTAAACTTGCCAAACCCCTTACATGCGGTCCCGATCCCCCCTTTCCATGCTCTAGTTTTTCCCACATCACTTAATTTCTATCATGACATAGTTTGCCTGTTTTACTGTTTGTCTTCCACCAGTAAGACGTAAGCGCTACAAGGACAAAGATTTTTGTCCTTTTTGTGTCCTGATATAATCCCAGTACTTAGTACAAGGGTTGGTATAGAGAACATGCTTAAAAACGTTCTGTAGCATGAAGAGTCCTCTAGGAAAAGTCCTTCCCAGCCCCCAGGTAGGAAGTTGCTCAGGGCTTTCCAGCACACAAACAAGGCTTATCATCAGTTGCATCATCATCATTTGTTCATGACTTCCCAGCTCTTCCTCCCTGCACAGGAACGCCCCCCCACCCCCAGGGCAAAGTCCTTGTCTTAATTACCACCATATCTTATGCTCAGCGTAGAAGCCAGACACGATTTGACATCCAGAGTGGTCAGGCCAAACCACACCCTAACTCAAGTTGTTAGCCCCTGATCACTAAGGGCACTCTGAGTCTCAATTTACAGAGGCCCTAGGCTGACAGGGGCAGGGGCAGGGGCAGGTGGTGGGTATTTTTAGGCTTGGGTTGCCAGAAAGGGGCTCAAAGACAGAAAGTCACCTGGCCTGAGTGACATGGCAGGTCAGCAGCAGGTGGCACTGTGAGCCCTAGTCTGTTGCTCCCTGGCTTTCCTCATCCTCTCTCCAGGCTGTCTAATTTAGAAGTAAAAATTTACCCCTCTGTCACCACCCCACTCCGTGCAAATGCCCATTCACCCTGGCTCAAAGATGCCACTCACATCAGCCCCTCTCCCTTCCATGCCGGGGCCACTGTCCTGGTTCAGGTCCCCTTATTTCTGGACAATTATAACAGTTCCCCAACCCACTAGTCACCTTTACCCCTGCTCACTGGCTACTGAAGGAGCGAGCCTTTCTCCACCTCCAGCAACCAGCTACACTACTCTTCCTTCAAAGGCCAAATCTGATGTCATCTTTTGGTTCTTTCTTGATTCCCGCCTCCCTCACTCTCCTCTCCTCCATTCTGGTCTAATTAGTTTCTCCCCAACAACAAAAAAAATCGCAAATAAGCTGAAATTCATCAAAGAATAGTTAAGTAAATTATGGTAGATCCATACAATGGTATACAGTGTAGATACTGAAACAGCCACTTTACACATCTCAAATAATAAGGGGAAATGACTAGGAATAATACTGACTGGAAAAGGTAGTAATAAATTTGCATGATAGCCTGATCTGAACTGTTTAAAAATTTTTTTTTTCTTTTAGGCTGAGAAGAAAGATTGGAAGGAAATAGAACAAAATGTTAACAGTGGGTTCTCCTAAGTGGCAGAATTATGAATATTGGTTACCTTCTCTCTCTCTCTCTCTCTCTCTCTCTCTCTCTCTCTCTCTCCCTTATTTAATTTTTGTTTCTCTGTATTTACCAAAATGTTTGCAAAAAGCATGCAATCTCTTCAAAATAAGAAAAAAGTTATTTAAAGAAATGGTCTGGGACTTCCCTGGTGGCACAGAATCTGCCCGCCAATGCAGGGGACACAGGTTCAATCTCTGGTCCGGGAAGAACCCACATGCCGCGGAGCAACTGAGTCTGTACGCCACGACTACTGAGCCTGCGCTCTAGAGCCTGCGTGCCACAACTACTGAAGCCCGCACACCTAGAGCGCGTGCTCCGCAACAAGAGAAGCCACCACACTGCAAGGAAGAGTAGCCCCGGCCTACCGCAACTAGAGAAAGCCCGTGCGCGGCAACGAAGCCCCAACACAGCCAAAAATAAATTTATTAAAAAAAGAAGAAGAAATGGTGTGTTGTTCCCTTCTGTTTTCTTCTCTCTGTGCATCATAATTCATCTGAATGCATCTGTCTCCCCCACCAGACTAAGGGCCTCTCAAGGGTAATAGGGATCAAGTTGGATTATCTCTGCATCAAAAATCCACTCCTAGCATCTGTAGGGGAGTGCAGAGGAAAGAGCCAGGGCCTCAGCTGTGCTGGTGAAACCGTGCACCTCAGATTCGGACTTGAACCCACGTGGCTGGGACTCGAACCTGGCCAAAAGCTCAGGTTCTTGATGTCTCACGGCAGAAAGAATTCAGTGAGAGACAAAGTGATAGGTAAGAAGTGGATTTATTTAGAGAGAAACACACTCCACAGGGTGTGGGTCATCTCAGAATGTAAGAAAGGCACCAGGGTACGGGACTGTCAATTTTTATAGGGGTGGGTAATTTCGTAGGCTAATGATTGGGAGGGGTATTCCAGCTATTTTAGGAAGGGGCGGGGATTTCCAGGAATTGGGCCACCATCCACCTTTGATCTTTATGGCCTGTCTTGGAACTGTCACGGTGCGTCATTTAGCTTGCTGATGTGATCGTATACTGAGGCTCAAGGTCTAGTGGAAGTGACTTGTCTGCCATAGTGAACCCATTTGGTTGTAATCAGTTTATGTCATGTCCTCAGGCTATGTCATTCTTTCAAAGGTTGTGCCCTGCCCACCTTCCCTCCAGTTTCACTGGTGCTAGCTAATGAGTGGCCCAGAGCCCAGAGCACTCTAAATCCATTTACCTGCAGTCTCTGCGTCTCCCACGTTTCCCCAAGGATGCTGTGGGAGCCCTGGCCAGGTGTCCTGGAGAAGCAGTGTGGTGTGGAGGGCAGAGCACAGGGCCAGCTCCATTTACTTCCTAGCAGTATGATCTTAGGCATGTGGCTTTGCCTCTCTGAGGCTCCGTTTCCCCATCCATATGTATGAAAATGTCGACACGGTATTTTGCACGCAGCTGACAATCATGCTGCAGTCTATAGCATGGGGCTGCCGAAGTCCCGGCTAACTTTTAACCTGAATCAGACCCTTTTGGTTGCAACGGACTAAAACCCAATTCAAACTAAGTTAAACAAAGGAAGGGAATTTAAGGGCTCACTTAATTAGGAAGTGCCAGGCAGAGCTGGATTTGAGGCCTCACACACCATCATTAGGACACCTCATTCTGTTGGGGGTGTGTGTGTGTGTGCGCGTGTGCGCGCGCGCGCGCGCGCGTGTGTGTCTCGGCCTCATTCCCAGGTGGTCTTTACCCCGCAAAGGCACAGAGAATACGTCTTTCCTAAGAATTCCGAAAGTTCTGTTCCATACTTGCCTCCGATTGGCCCATCTTGGGTCTCTTTCCCATCTCTGAGCCAATCACTGTAGCCAGGAACTGCAGTGCTCTAATTGGCCAGGCCTAGGTCAATGGCTCCGCCCCTGGAGCCAGTGGGAGGAGTCAGTTCCTACTGAACCAAAAGCACTGAGACGGAGGGTGGGCCCCTTAAGGAAAATGGGATGCCGTGACCAAAAGAACCAAGAAAGAGTGCTGGGGAGGAAAAAAACCTCAGATGTTCAGCAGCTCAGGGAGTTTAAGTGGCTCTCCCAGGTCACCCAGAAAGGAAGATCAGGGACAGGGCAGAAGTGTAACCTCAACCAGAGCAGAGATGGAAGGAACTACGAGAGCCATCTGGATGGGGTGGCTTTTTGGAAGCCTTTAGCCTGTACTGTGGCCAGACTGCCTGGTTCAGATGCGACTCCACCACTGACAGTCTGTGAGACTTTGGGCAAATCACTAAGCTTCTCTGAGCCTCAGTTTCTTCATCTGTAAAATGGGGTTAATAACCATACCATCATTTCAGGGCTGATGTGAAGATGAAATAACACAAGTAAGGCTGTTAGCACAGGGCCTGGCATGCTAAAAGCACTCAGGAAGTGCTGGGGGGTATTTTGTTTTTTGTTTTTTGTTTTTTTTTGGCCTCGCCGCATGCCATGTGGGACCTTAGTTCTCTGACCAGGGATCGAACCTGTGCCTCCTGCATTGGAATTGCGGAGTCTTAACCACTGGACCACCAAGGAAGTCCTGGAAGTGCTGCTTTTAATATATATAAACAGTAAGAAGGCCTTTTCTGAAATTCCTGTTTGCAGCTGAAAACATAAACAGGCCCAACTGAGATGATTTTGATGAACTTGCCTCAGACTCTGCCGTCAGTGAGTCTATCCCCAGCAGCCACTTTGTGTCTGGTGTCAGGGTCTTGCTGCTGCTGTTCCCATCACCTGGAACACATTTCTTCTCACACCCTTTCCTTTCCCTAGTTAATTCCTGCCCCTCCCTCAGGTCCCTGATAAAACGCTGGTTCCCCCGGGTATGTCATTAAGTGGAAAAAAGAAAATATCATACAGAACAGTAAGTATTAGGTGTATCATTTATGGAAATATATGTGTGTATGTCTATTTGTGTGTGTGTATGATTTAAAATGCATAGTAGGGGGGACTTCCCTGGTGGTCCAGTGGTTAAGACTCCACGCTCCCAATGCAGGTGGCCTGCGTTCGATCCCTGCTCAGGGAACTAGATCCCGCAAGCCGCAACTAAGACCCAGTGCAGCCAAATAAATAAATAAATAGGGACTTCCCTGGTGGCGCAGTGGTTAAGGCTCCACCTGCCAATGCAGGGGACACGGGTTCGAATCCCTGGTCCAGGAGGATCCCACATGCCGCGGAGCAACTAAGCCCGTGCGCCACAGCTACTGAGCCTGCACCCTAGAGCCTGTGAGCCACAACTACTGACGTCTGCGCGCCTAGAGCCCGTGCTCTGCAACAAGAGAAGCCACCGCAATGAGAAGCATACACACCACAACAGAGTCCCCTGCTTGCTGCAACTAGAGAAAGCCCGCGCGCAGCGACGAAGACCCAACGCAGCCAAAAATTTTTTTAAATTTTAATTAAAATAAAAATAAATAAATAATTTTTTAAAAAATAATAAATAAAATGCATAGTAGGGAATTCCCTGGCAGTCCAGTGGTTTGGACTCTGTACTTTCACTGTGAGGGTGTGGGTTCAATCCCTGGTCGGGGAACTAAGATCCCACAAGCTGTGCAGTGTGGCCAAAAAATTTAAAAACTTAAAAAAATAATAAAATGCATAGTAATTTTCTGGAATTCATGAGAATGGACCCTCACATGAACAGAGGGCAAACAAGGACTAGGTCTTAGTCATCTTTGCTCAGAACCTGATGCACAGGGTCATCATCTTCATCACAACTACTTTTCATTGAGCAGTTGCTATGTGGCAGGCAATATACTAAGCTCTTCATTTTCTCAACAAGCAGCAGTGACGGCCATTTGGCAGATGAGGAAACTGAGGCACAGACCTTTGGCATCATTACTTGGCCAAGGTCACACCTGAGCAACCCGGCACACAGGGAGCCCCCGTGGATGTTTGTTAAATGAACCCGGAACCCACACTAGCCCCCACAGGGAACTAGGAAAATCAGCCAGTGAGAGAAAATGCTTCTGACTTCACAAAGCCTTTCCTCTTAGGGTGGTGATCTTCAGGGCGTCAGTGGCCATCAGCAAGCAGAACAAGGCCATTCCTGGGGACACCATCTAGGTCATGTGTACGTGTGTGTGTGTGTGAATCAGGGATGTGGCTGGTGATGATTTACAGGTTGCTGTGAAAAGACCCTGAGTTGGAGACACAGAGAGAAGGAGCTTCCTCCTTCTGCCTGTCAGTCACACACACACAAACGTGCACACATGCACCTCCAACAGAGGTGAGGTGAGTCCCACTTCAAATTCACCTAGCCAGAACAAGCAAAAGAAAACAGGCCAAAGAGAAGGATTTACTGCCAGTTTCCTTGGAATCACTAGGAACTTGTTTCGGATTCTCTACAAAATCCCAGGTTGCAACCAACTCTCCTGAGCACTGCCATCAGGAAAGGGAGGTCCTCCCACAGGTCAGGGACATGCAGGAGCTGGGGAAGCTCGGTCCAGGGTTTCCTGAGAAAGCCTTTAATAAGAGGAAGGAGAGGAGACGAGGAGCAAGAGGCCTGGTGTCCCAGCCTCAGAGCTGCAGTGACCTGGAGGGCATGACTTCGGAGGGGCTGCACCTTGACCATAGGTGCTTTGAAGATGTTGGGATGAAAGGCTTTGGGAGGCATAATTACCTGAGATGCTATTCTCCCAGGGGCCTGCAGGAGCCCAAGTTACTATCTGCAGAGATCTGATGTAGAGGTCCCCAGTGGGGCCTTCTTAAACGGGCAGTACCCCAGGACTCGGCCCTCTGCTCCCCTCACCCTGGCTGCTGGCTGGACTGCTCTCCCATCCCATCAGTGTCTCCTGCATGGGTAGCGCAGCCTCAGTGAAGCCAGGCTCCAGATGTGCAGCTTCCTGAACCACAATAGGCTACGGGACATGGCCTCACATGGGACAGTTGGGAGGACAGGGAGATGCTGTTGGTGCCTCAGGGCTAGGGTGAAAGGAAGGATGGCAGGGAGCAGGCCAGAGGAAGGGGAGGAAGGTGGCTCCGTGTCACCATGGCAACGTTTATCCCGCTGGCCAGACTCCTTCTACCTCACCAACTCACGTGCAGCCAGGAAAGCAGGCCCCAGAGAAGTGTGGCTTGAGGGAGAGTAGATGTTTGGTGATTGGGCAGCTTGAGGTTGGAGCTTGGAATGGGTTTACTCCTTGGAAGGATTAGATGGGTTCCTGCAGGAACCTGTGTTGCATCCTCTGGGAGAGGATGTGACATGGGGGCTCAGCATTTTGGCTGTAACTATTCCTGTATCTGTTTCTGAAATAGAGTGTGGATGGGGAAGGGGGAGGCAAGGGAATGAGACAGAACACAGAAGTGGAAGGCTCTCCCCTTTGCTAAAGCTACGCTGGAGTGACCCCGCCCCCGACTGGAGCTGACGGCAGGGGTCTGCCCCATCCACTCCTCCATGGGAGACCCTGGCTTGCGGAGGGAGGGGGACGGCATCAAAAGGTAGGTAGGAAAGGAGAGGGGATGCCACCACCTAGAAGGCAGCAGCCGCGGGGCGTGGATGGCTCGTGTTTTACGAGGGGTGGGGTGGGGGGTTGGGGGGGGTGAATGAACCAAGTTCAGAGGAAGCCTCGTCCCTCCTTTTGTCCCAGACCCAGTTCTCCCGGTGTCTCCTCCCCTCCTTCCTCCTCCAAACCTTCTGCCATCCAGTCGTCAATCCCCCTCCTCAAGGGTTCTTTGGCCTCCAGACAAGAGCAGACCTCTTGGAGTCTCAAAACCACCTCCTTCCACGCCTCACCCTCAGCTGCCTCTTCCCCCCACTTCCCACCCACCCCACTCGAAAGGTGACCTGTTGATTTTTAGAAGAGTGGTCACCTGTGTGTCTGTGAGGGGGAGTATTGCACGGGAAGGGGCATGGGCGAACTTGCTGGGGTATTGACAATCGCCCACACCTGCATCAGCTGGTGATTACGCGGGTATATAGAAACAGGTGAAAAGCTATGGATCCGTGTACACTTAAGATGTGTGCGCTTTTCGTACACGAATTATACTTCAATTTAAAAAAGAGAAAAGAAAAAGGAAAAGAACTAGGGGGAAATGATCAGTAGGAAGCTTGTTTTTTTGCCAGCCTCCCTTTCCTCTGCCCGGTGGCTTTGAGCCCGCTGACCACACCCTCCTCCTTCTTGCCCCGCCCCCAGCCCTGCTCCTCCCTCCCTGGCCGCGCCCCCTTACTTTCGAGCTGAGAATGCACATCCCCCACCGGTGTTCTGGCTTTCTATCAGTGGTCCTGCTGTGCTCCCAGGCTCCCAGGCATGTAACCTCAGAGCCTCCGACTCCCTCTCTCAGCTGGCTAAGAACACCGCGTTCTGAAACGGTTCAGTCATCCTTGCCCTCTGGTTGCCTCCTGCCTGGATTGTGACCATGGCTCCCTAACAACTCTCCCTGTCCCCTTTCTCCATCCTCCAATCTCCCTACCCACTGTTCCCAGATTCACATTCCTCAAGTTCACATCCATGGTGTCTGTCCTCTTCTCTAATCAGCGGTCCCCCACAGTGCAGGTGCTGGCGGATGGAAATCAGGCCATTGGGATCTGGCCTCTGCCTCTTCCAGCCTTGGCTGCTGTAGATCTTCGTCCCCCTCTGAGCTTGGAAACTGTATCAAGCTGGTCCTTTGCACATGCTGTTTCCTTGGTTGGTAATGACTGTCTCCACCTCACCACCTTCCCCAAACCCGGCCGCCACCACGCAGTAAACTCACATTTCAAGGCTCAGGTCAAGTATCTTTTTAAAGAAATTTATTTGGTTGTGCCAGGTCTTAGTTGCAGCAGGAGGACTCCTTTAGTTGTGGCAGGCAGGCTCCTTAGTTGCAGCCCACCGGCTCCTTAGTTGTGGCATGCGAACTCTTAGTTGCGGCATGCATGCGGGATCTAGTTCCCTGACTAGGGATCAAACCCGGGCCCCCTGCATTGGGAGCGCAGAGTCCTATCCACTGGGCCACCAGGGAAGTCCCAGGTCAAGCATCTTTGAAACACCTTCCTGATGACATCAGACACATTCCCCCCTCTTTTGTCCCTAGTTCACACTGGGTATCTCACACTGGATTTTGGATTGGGGTGAACCACTTGCTAACCTGAGTCTTTCCCCTAACTTTGGCCCCTGGAAGCCAAAGTCACACCTTGTGTTTGAAATGTGTAGTTACCATTACTGAGCACTTAAGAGGTGCCTGACTGTAGTGAAGGTTAAGAGGTGGGACACTGCACCTCAGGCATCATAATACACCAACCTCATAGGATTGTTATGAGCAGAGGGTGGGAACAGGGCCTGGCACAAGGAGCCTCCTCAGCCCTTACATGCATCTGTGGTTTTATTTAACCCTATAACCTCTGAAGTAGGTATTGCCACCTCCACTTTACAGAGAAAACCGAGACCCAGGCAGTGCCCAAGATCACAGAGAGATGGAGCCAGCCCTCTGGATTCCAACCCTGTGCTCTCCACCCCTCACCCCTGCACTCCATTCCACCTCAGCCCAGCACCTGGCATCCACAAGCCCAGTCAATGTTTGTTGCATGAATAAAAATGATTCACCAAGTGGCATGTTTGCCCCCTCCAGTCCGGGCAAAATTTCTGGGCAATTGTTTGGCATACTCGATAAAAACAAATTGTTTGCATGGTTGACGCATCCTGGTCACTCCTCTGGCCTCAGCTTAAATATCACTTCCTCAGAGGCCGTCAGCCACCACCCCCTCTTATACATTAGCTCCCTGAATAAGAAACACAGGAAGGACAAACCAGAAACCAGTGAGGATCGTGGGTAGGAACACAGTGGAGGGGGCAGGGATGGGAGTGATTCTAATTGTTACTTGACTTTTATATAGCTTGACGTTCATATATGTAATACCTCCAAAAAAACAATTAAACCAAAAGGGGAGGGACACACTCATTATTTTTATATATATATATATATATTTCTTTTGGCTGCATCGGGTCTTCCCAGTTGTGGCACCCGGGCTTTCTCTAGTTGCGGCGAACGGGGGCTACTCTTCGTCGCAGTGCGTGCGCTTCTCATCGCGGTGGCTTCTTGTTGCAGAGCATGGGCTCTAGGCACGTGGGCTCAGAAGTTGTGGCGCACGGGCTTAGTTGCTCCACGGCATGTGGGATCTTCCCAGACCAGGGCTCAAACCCGCGTCCCCTGCATTGGCAGGCGGATTCTTAACGACTGCGCCGCCTGGGAAGCCCACTCATTATTTTTTTTTCTTTTTAATTAAATTTATTTATTTATCTGTTTATTTTTGGCTGCGTTGGGTCTTTGTTGCTGTGTGCAGACTTTCTTTAGTTGCGGTGAGTGGGGCTACTCTTCGTTGCAGTGCGCGGGCTTCTCATCGCAGTGGCTTCTCTTGTTGCGGAACACGGCCTCTAGGCACGTAGGCTTCAGTAGTTGTAGCACGCAGTAGTTGTGGTGCACGGGCTTAGCTGCTCCACGGCACGTGGGATCTTCCCGGATCGGGGCTCAAACCCGTGTCCCCTGCCTTGGCAGGCAGATTCTTAACCACTGTGCCACCACGGAAGCCCCACCCACTCATTATTTAAATTAATAAAATAACCACACAGAGCACAGAGAAAAGAGTAATTTCAAGTTACTTCTGGGCACTATACTCTGACAGTATTTCCTTAGATACATTCTAAGGAGGAAAAAAAACCTGTAAAAAACTTTTCACTCCATAGGTATACTTTTTGTTGGTTGTTTGCTTTTGGCCACAAGGCTTGTGGGATCTTAGTTCCCTGACCAGGGACTGAACCTGGGCCCTCGGCAGTGAGAGCCTGGAGTCCTAACCACTGGACAGCCAGGGAATTCCCGTCCATAGGTATACTTTTAGTAGTAACATTAAAATTGTAATTTTGAAACTTACGTATATTATAGGATACAGCAAATGAGCACATTAGTATTAGTATAGGATCTAAGATTTTCACTGCAAAAGATATATAAATTAAAAAAAAAAATTTTTTTTTAAATTAACTCCTTGTATTTCCCCTTAGGGCCCACAGTTGGTAACATCACACTGTTTGATGTCAGATGAGAGGGGCTAGGAATCACCAACTATACTGTCACCCTGCTCCAAGGCAGGTCTCCCTGTGGTTCACTGCCTACAATGCAGGGCCCTCTGGCATCTCCTGGCGGTTAAGAATAAGGACCCACCTTTGCCTCAGCCTCACACGGAGGGCCAGAAGGAGACCCTTTACCAGGCCTGAGCCAGACTGTGGGGTCACAGGGTCTTCGAATGCCAGCACTGGAAGGAACCTCAATTATGAGGGTTTTGAGCGATGTCCAGGACTTACAAGCGGTCTCTCAGAGCCCTCCACCCCCTCCCTGGGCTGAGCTCTTGCCTGTGAGTGGAGATCGTGGCAACAGTGGATTTTGGGTTAATGAATGAGAAGCGGGAAAGTAATGTGTGCTAGATAAACATGGACTGCTAGACAAATTCTTGTATAAGCTGGCCAGACAAAAGGCAGCCAAGGCTGAGGGCTGTTCCTTTATCAAAGCTTGGCTGAAGGAACTGCCCAGGCTCATCTGTGGCACAGGTGCCATTGAACCCAGGAGAGCTGTGGTCTTGGGCAAGTTATTTTACATTCACACTGTTTCTTCATCTGAAGGCAGGGAGATTAACACCTAACTCAGAATTAATGGCTAAGATAACTCAGAATTGTGGATAAGATAACGTGAAGAGCGTTTTGAACGTTCCTATTCAGTGTGGTCCTGGGCTGTGGGCATCATCTGGAACTCGTTCGGATGCAGATTCTCAGGCCCCACTCCAACCCTCCTGAGTCAGAAGCTGCTTTTTTTTTTAACGAGGTCCCCAGGTGGTTTGTGTGTGGTCTTTGAAGCACAGGGTTAAAACAGTCCCAGGGAGGTACCAAGTACTCTCCGAGTGTCCTCAGCCATCCCCGGCTCCCAGGTCTGCTGGAGAGAAGCCCCTAGAGCAAAGAGGTGGGTGGACCAAGGGCTGCCCATGTCACTTTATCCTTTTCTACTTTATTACTTCAAATTAACAACCACAATAAAGCTCAAAAAAGTCCAATATTTACACAGGAAAAAAGTACAAAATTCCCCCCAAAGTTCTTCAGTATTTTTTTTCAGTTTTTTAAATTACAAAGTAATAAAAAGTTTTGCTCTTTAATTAAAAAAAAGGAAAAAGAAAATAAAGGGGAAACAGAGGTAAATAAATTAGGAAATACACACACGGAAAAAAACAAACAAAAATAAAGTAAAAACGAGTGTTAACTAGGCAGGATGGATAAATCCAGTGCCCAGGCCTGACCCCAGGTGAGTGTCAGGACCAGGGAATTAATTTATAACCCAGGAGCCAGATGCCTTCTGGAAGCAGTCTCCACAGATTCTGCCCTAAGACCAGAAAAGGGGGACCACAGGCTGATGACAGTCTCAGGGGTCGGTGGTGTCAAAGACCCTCTGTGCCCTTCTTGAGGGACATGGAGGTCACCGCCCACCCCCATGTCCTTGTCAGGGGCATGAGAACACAAAGTCGGCCTGGCAGGTGGGCGGGACACCTTTTGTCCTGGGAGATACAGGTCTGATACATACACACACGCCCACAAGGACTCCTGGCCCCCCCTGCCTCACCACCTCCTCCTCAAGGTCTCTGTGGACAGGCAAAGAAGGAACCCAGACGCTGACGGGGGCACTGGCAAAAGCCCAACACAGAAAGTCGGCGGCCATCATCTCAGGGGGGTGGGGCTGCACACGTCTCCCGTGGTCCCAAGGCTCATGGACACCCAGTGGGACCTGCCTCTGACCAACCAATCCATTCCCCCAGCTCCTCAGGCCACCTCCTGAGGGCCCGTGAGGACCTGCTGCAGCTCCAGTGCAGAAGTGTCCCCCTCCCAGCCATGTCAGGCGGCGGCCGTGGCAGGGCCGTGGCATCCGCCAAGTGTAGCCTGATGTCTGGGAGCGTTTGGCAGCCTGAAGGCTGTGGGCAGCAGGAAGTGTGAAGGGACGAGGATCCTCTATGCCAAGGGCATCCCATCTTCTTGCCATTGGCAAAAAAAGAAAAAGAAAAAAAAAAGAATCGAAATAGAATCCATCGTTGGTTTTGTGCTGGGTTTTTTTTCTTTTTGTTCGAGTGGTTTTTTTTTCCCCATCTTTTTGTTGTTTTTTTAAAAGAAAATACAGTGAAGACACTAGAAAGGGGGAGAGAGAAGACAGATCAGGTGCACATCTGTCTCTGACTACCCATTTGCCAGCGGCCTTCAGCTCCTGTCTTCCTGCCCCCGAGGCTTTGAGCTGGTCCCTCTCTGGGGCACACAGTAGGTGCTCCATTTTCACAGAAAAGACACAGAACCTCTCTCCCTCTTTTTGGTGAGCCGCCAACCCCCAGCCACACATCTGCCCCACCCTGCCACGGATGGACTGGTTCCTGGGCCTGAGGTCTGACGAAGGTAAACTCCGATTTATGCCCCAGAGGTACCTGTGGAACACATTTCCACAAAGCAGATCGTACTCAAGATGTCCTGGTGCGAGGTCAAGCCTGTGAAATGTAAGCTGCTGCCAGCCATGTACATATTCCCCAGGGAGCTCCGACATTCCCCCTACATACCGTCAAAGGAGCCCCAAGCGGGTACCCAAGCGGGGCCCGAGTGCAGAGCTGCGACACCCCACCTCAAGGCCTCAGGCAGCCACAAGTTCCATGGAGGCTCACACTAGCCAGAGGGCCTCTTTGACAGCAGATAAACTCCTAAGTACAGGGCCCTGTCTTACGTGCTCTTCATGAATGAAGCGTTTAACGGCCCAGAGGCTGGGCTAAGGCTAAAGCCCTGGGGAAGGTCGGGGTGTGGGGCCCCGAGCTCAGTCCCTGCTACCAACCTTCCAGAATAGTTAAGGCAAAGCGGGGATGGAGGACTGCCCCACTCAAGAGGGAGTTTTCCAGCAGAAGTTAGCTGGCGTGGGCCGGGCCCACTCAGCGCACACACTGGGCTCCTCCAGGGGGCCGTGGGTGTTTCCAGACCTGACGGGGCTACGTCTGCAGCAGACATCGGCTCACCTAAGCAAATACTGGTCCGATGGTGGCTCCTCACTTCCCGATGTGGTCAAATGGCACGCTTGTCTTTGGGAAGGGAGGCAGAAAGGTGGGAGGGGTGAGCTGCTGGCCACGGCACTTCGGCAAGTCTCTCCCCACCGTGGAGCCCCACCCCTAACCCAAGCCCCTCAAGCCAAGGGCAGGGGTACGTGATCTCAAGGACCCAGGATGTCTCTGTTTTGTAAGACAAGAACCCTGCCCCCAGCGGCAAAGCAGCTGCTCAAGGCCACACGTGAATGGAGCCGCTGGACTCCCAGCCCGTGGCCTGTCCTGCTGAGACTCCTCCAACATAGGCAGGAGGCCCAGAGCAGGTCTCCCGCCCACCTCTGCCGGACCCCTTCCCTGGGCAACCCCGGATTCCCCCTTCCCAACTTCCCTAGCCCAAACATGGCCCCTAAGTGGGGCCAGCCGACAGGGTCCACCCATCCCTCCATCCTGTGCTGACAGGGACGGTGGGGGCTCGCTGATGGCAGGGACCACGAGCCCCTCCTCTGTGAGCGCCCCGCCGCCCACACAGGCTGGGCCCCTGGCAGAGGGCTGGGTTCCAGCTCTATCGCCTGCTGGGGCGGTTACCTCTCCTGGCTCGGCTGTGAGGCACAGAAGGGCTGGCGTGAGGGCAGCTCACCTGTGAGGCTGAAATCCGGGAGACCTCTTGCCGCCCAGTGAGGTCGGAGGACGAGACGTTGGCGGGTGCGCCCCTGTGTAGCCTCATGCTCACCTTCCTCTCTCTGTCGACCCGTGAGATCGCTCTGGGAGAAGTGTTGCCTGGGGGCGACGCGGGGGGAAGCTGCCCTCAGCATCTGGGGCCCTGGCCGCCCCGCGCCCCCCTCGGGCCCCGCGCGCTGCCCAAGGTGTCTGCTCACCAGCTTGCTGGATGCGGGAGGCAGGGGTGGAAGCTACAGGCTCGGCCGCACTGCGGAGCCGACTGGCGGTGGCCCCAGTGGGCGGGCCAGGGGGCAGGGCCCTGGTCGCGGACCCCCGGAGCTGCCCCATCCTCTCCTCGCGCTCGTGCTCTCGCCGCTCCCGGTCCACGTCCTCGGGGTTCCGGGCTGCACCCTGTGGGTGTGACATGAGACCTGGTCAGCCCTGCGAGGTCAGCGTGCTCCGGGATCTGGTGCTCCCTCGGGGTCAGAGCGGGGGGAGGCAGGCCAGGTGGGCGTCTTGGGGAAGTGGCATCTCAGAAACCCTCTGGTCCGACCTCCTCCCCACAAAGCAGGAAGCCCAAGAGACCTGGAAATGACCCATGATCACACCGCACAGAGAAACAAAGCCACACAACTGCCCGGAAGGAGAAAGCTGGACCCGAGGAGCAGAGGAAGGTCGCGTGCCCCACGACAACCAAGGGTACTCCGTGGCCCTCCCAACCTGGGTCCCCTCTGTGTAGAGGGCCCCCAGCTCCTCAAGGTTTCCAAATACAGCAGGGCAGGTGTTCAGAGGCCCAGAGAGAGAGTTACAAGGCTAGCTGAAGGCAGGGCCAGGACTCAAACCAGGCTTCCCAGTGCCTAGCAAGGGAATCTTTTCAAAGGGCTGTTCCCCTGCCCCTGGACCTGGCAATGGCTTCTGGCAGGTGCTGTGGGGACCACAACCAAGAGGCCCGGGGGACCCACACAGATGCTGCCTGCCTTGGGATGGGAGCTGGAGAAGGAATGGGCTAGATGCCCCATGGAAGACAAAGAGGCCCAGCAGGCAGACTGTGGCAGAAGGGGTGCGTGAGCCCCTGGGGGCTCTGCCGTCTGGCCACGGCCACCCCCAGTGCAGGAGGAAAGGAGGAAGGCCCAGAGAGGAGTGCGGCATGGGAGCGGCGCCTGGCCGCGTCACCTAGTTGGTCCTGGGGTCGTCCACAGGGAAGGGTGGGGGCTGGCATAAGGGGGGCTGTATCTGTGGAGAGAGCTGCAGGCTGAGTTGGGGGCCTACTCATGGGCCACGGGGTGAGGGCTCCTGCAACCCTGTCTCTCCCAGAGAACTGGCAGAGAAGGCCCTGCCGTCCTTGGGAGATGGGGTAGGGGTGGCCCTTGACTTTAAGCAATTCCGGGAGACAGCGGCTGGGGATCAGAATGATCCCTGAATCCTACTGAAGAACCAAGGCCCAGAGAGGCCTCAGGACCCTCCTGGGGCCACACTGCTCAGAGCAGAGCTGGGGTGTGAACCCAGGCTTCTGCCACCCAGTCCCGCTCTGCTCTCCGCACCCCCAGAGGACTTAGCAGAACATTCTAGGGATGCACATTCCCAGCCCTCCCACCCACAAGCCTGGAAGATGGAAGCACCAGGGCACCATCTCCCGACCTCCAGTCCTCACCCCGGATTCCCACCCACTCAATTACAGATTGGCAAAGAGAATGACTCGGCCAGAAGCACAGCAAAACCTATGATACGAGCTGCAGCACCCACTCAGCACCCACTCATTAAACATCCTGTCCCATGGGCAGAGGGCACATCAACCCTACAAGGCAGGTATGAACTCACTCCCTGGTTGGAGAAACTCAGGCTCAGTGAAGCCAAGTGATTCACTCAGAGGTGCACAGCCCAGGGGCCGTGGATGAGCGGAGGGCTGGAGCCCCTGCCCTTTGTGACCTCAGGAGGCTCAGGCCAACGGCAGGCTCAGGCCTGCGGCAGGCTGAGGTGAGCTACTCTCTCCATTTCCAACCAACCCAAGTGATGCCTCAAGAAACGCACACCAGGGAGGTCTCTTGGCTTTTTATTTGCCCATGTGAAAACACAGAAAGGTCAACATCAAAGTCACACAAGCATTCACCAGTGTCTTATGGACCCCTGTCCTTGGCTGTGTCGAGTTTCCACCTGGCCAGCTAGTTAGACCTCGGAACAGTGGCTCTGTGTGCTGAGAGCAACATCCCAGGCTCCAGGTACCCGGGGATTCCAGGGCCCTGATGCCAAACGATACGAGGCGGCCACTCCAAGGAGGGAAGTTCTCAGTCAAGGGCAGGATCCTTGCCATGGAAGAGCCTGCGGCCCACGGCGTCCAGCACGGTGTCCAGTCTGCTGGTAGGTGCTGATGAAGGTTTCTTGCAGGGGGGAAGGGGTGATGTGGGAGGGGCTTGGTCTCGAGGTGAGAGTGTGGAAGGTCTCCATCGTGTGTCTGCGGATACTTCTGCCAGGGGCAGCGGGAGGCAGCTGAGCTCACTACAGTGGTGATGGGGTCAAAGGTGCCCAATTATCCAGTATGATGGCCCTCAAGTCAGAGGTCGGGGCAGGATAAGGCTGTTGGCACCTTTGCTCAGCTTCTGAGTCCAGGGCCTGTCTCTAAGGGAATCCCAGGAAGGGGTCAGGGTGCCAGCAATGGGTGGAGAGCGTGCTCCCGGCCTGGTTTGAGGCGAGATCTTGTCGGCTGGATGGTCCCATGAGAAGCTCTGTGAGGAGCCATCTGGAGTAGCAGGTCCCACAGAACTTTCTGTGATGACGGGTATGTTCACATCTGCCTTGCTGTGTATGGCAGCCGAATGCCAGCCGCTTGTGGCTCCTGAGAACTTTAAATGTGCCAAATGCAACTGAGGAAGTACGTTTTCAGCTTTAATTAATTTTAATTAAAAATTAGCCACACGTAGCCAGTGGCTACCACGTTGGAGGGCACAGGCCTGGACGATGCAAAATCCATTCCTGGAGCTATACCGAGAAAAGGGCCAAACTCAGGCCAGAACCAGGCTCAGGAATGACTTTCTACATGGATGAGCGGGTGCCCAGTGCCCTGGGGCAAGAAGAGCTGGCCCCGGGCCCTCAGCTGTGCTCCCAGCCGGAAGGTCTGGGGTGAAAGGTGCCCCACTGCCCATCTCTCACCCCTGGGGCCCTTCGGCCTGTGGGACCCCCAACCTCTGCCCCACTCCTTAGGGAACAGTACCAGGCCACTGTCTGAGAGCCAGAGAGAGGAAGGGCACAAGACCAAGTGCCGATCCCAGCGTCCTGGAGAACAAGGCCTCGGTCCTGAGCATCTGGTGGGGCAGGCTGGGGCACCCACCAAGAGGCACGCCACGATGGAACGCAGTACAGGTAGTGGCGTTTAATGAGTTCAGGTTCAATACAGAGGCCACTGACAGGGTCTGGTTGAGGCTGCTCCTGAGGCCCATTGCCACCAGGCCCCTCCAGGGCAGTGAACATCGTCCCTCCTTCAGGCTCTGTTCATCAGGCAGCCGATTTGTCCCCAAGAATCTCGCAGCAGGGCCTTCTCCATCATGCCTCTCCACTGTACTCCCACCATGCCAAGGGATATCTCCTTGGGCCTGGCCCCGGTGGGCTCAGGCACACGTGGGGATGTCAGAACTGGGGCCCTGAGGTCCAGACCACAGGCCAGGAGTGTGGGGGGGGGGGCAGCTCCTCCATGGGCCTATCTGGAGGGTCCTGGGTGCCCAGGGGTGCCAGGCACCTGGAAGGGACAGAGAGAGCACAGCAGGGGCTCAGCCTCTTGTGCTCACTCAGCCGAGCGGTACGTCTTGAAGGCCAGGTCTTGGAGGGTCCTTACCAGTACGTGGGTGGGTACATGGACCCGGCACAGGCACAGGGGTGGGGCCTGGGCAGTGCAATAGCGTTGCTGTCACGGGGCCGAGCCTGGCTCGAGGAAGCCCCCTTTTCCAGAAGAGACGGGAAACAAGACATAGGATTTCACAGATTCCGGAGCTCTAGGCCCAGCTGACTACAACAGTTCTCCCCACCCCACCCCCAAGACTCTTGAGAGAGAGAGAGAGAGAGAGAGAGAGAGGAGGCGCCTAGCAAGGCCCAGGGTCCCATGACCAGGAAGAAGGAAGCCACAATGAAGGGGTCCAGGCAGGCCAAGGGGGCCTCAGTGAAGGCCGCCACCTCGGAGGTGCAGGGCAACAAGAGCAGGATGGTGTAGGCCACGATTAAGACAGCAGGGGGGCCCACCCAGCGCCATCCGGGCCCCACCCATCCAGGTGCCCAGGATGGACTCGAGGCCCAAACAGGCCCCCTTGGGTGTGGTGGGAGGCGGTGCCCTGCCTGGGCCCCGCTGACCGCAGCAGCGCGTGCCGTCAGCACAGATGACACTGGAGTGGGAGAACGGGGGGCTCCGGGACCCCAGTGACGTCACCCGCACTGTCCGGCTCATAGCTCCCCCCCTCCTCCCGGAGCCCCGCCCGCTACGGGGTCACGTCGGCTTTCCCAGTCCAGTCCCCCAAGCCCGCCTCGGCCTCCAGGTGACTCACGAATTTGAGCATGTTCCAGTCGAAGACATAGTCGTAGGAGAAGCCCTGCCGGTGGAAGAGGTTGCGGAAGAGCTGGCGCAGGTAGGAGTAGTCGGGCTTGTCGTCGAACCGCAGCGAACGGCAGAAGTTGAGGTATGTTGAGAACTCAGCTGGTGGAGGGGGACAAAAGGCGCCACCATGAGGCCCATACGCTCCCAGGGCCCCCAACAGCCGGCGCTGTCCCACCCAGCCACCGTCCCTACAGAGGCTTCTGATCTAAGAGGGGTCCAGACGAGGTCCGAGAGGCCGTCCTCCCTACAACGACCCATGAACTGCAGCCTGTCAAGAGCCCGACGGGAACTCTAAGCCACAGGAGAACTTCCATTTCCTCCTCTGAAAATCAGAGGCAAGAGAGGACCCTTGTGAGACGATAGGAAATATACATATTGGTTCCCGCCCCTGGGCCCCGAAAGCCCTTGTACCTGCCTAAGTGGTAAAAGCAGTAGGAGCATCTTTTGCTCTAAGGAGGAGACTCTGGGTTAGGGCTCCCGGATGGGGGCAGGTCAGCAGAAAGACCAATCCAGGATCAGAGGCTTGGAATTTCCAGCCCTCAGCCCCACCCACTTCTCTAGAGAAGGGAGAGGGGCTGGCAATGGAGTTAATGATCACCCGTGCCTCCATAAGTTTATGATGGAGCCTCCATAAATATCCCAATAGCATGGGGTTTGGAGAGCTTCCCAGTCGGTGAACACATCCACACCAGGAGGGTGACACACCCCAACTCCACGCGGACAGAAGCTCCTGCTTTCGGGACCCTCCCAAACCTCACCCTACATATCTCTTCCACTGGCTGTTCATCTGTATCCTTTACCACATCCTTTAATAAACTGGTAGACAAGTAGGTGCTTCCCTGACTTCCGGGAGCCAAATTAATCAAAGCCAAGGAGGGAGTTTATTTATAGTCAATCAGCCAGACGCACAGGTGGCAACCCGGACTCGTGACTGGCATCTGAAGTGTGGTGGGAACAGCCTTGCGGGACTGAGCCCTTACCCTGTGGGATGTGACACTGCCTCCAGGGAGACAGTGTCGGAACGGAGTTAAGCTCTAGGACACCGGCTGGTGTCAGAGAATTGCTTGCTGAGGGAAAAGAACCCCAGACCTTCGGTGACCAGAAGTGTCAGAAGTGAGGTGTTCCGTGAGAGAAGTGAAGGAGACGCCCAGGAAGAGGAAGGTCTGGAGTTTCTCCTGACATTCAGCCCTTACGAGGTGAGGCCGGAGTGCGGGTTGGGGACACTCGCTATTTACCGGCCAGGCCTCCTAGCTGTGCCTGGACAGTGGCAGAGCCTGTGACTGACGTTCTGGTGCCAGGCAGTGGTAGCCCAGGACAGGCTCATCTGCCCCTCAGAAGGCGCCTCAGGGGTCCCAGGCTAACCACCTGCCCCACTGGGCTACTCACAGGGGTAGCCTTTACAGAGGACCTCAATGGGTGTCGACATCTTCTTCTCGCTGATCCGCTCGTACTTCTGGCGCTTGGTGGCCGCTTTGAGGCCCTGCCAGGGCAGGGAGCCCAGGTTGAAGTACATAAGCACGTAGCCCAGACTCTCCAGGTCATCTCGACGGCTTTGCTCTGCAGAGTCAAGGACGACGTGAGGGGCAGGGTCCGCTTGGGCTCCCGGCGGGCGGGAGTCAGGACCCCCTTCTCCAGGACACGCTCCTTGATTGAGGGGAACAACCCCCACTGTGCACCCAGCACAAGCCCCCCACCTTGTCACATGCTGGCTTGCTGCAGCACCACTATGAACAGGCACTGTTATCACCCCCTTCTACAAGAGAAGGGGCCGGAGGCTGAGCTTTTCCAACACAACCTAGGCCTAGTTTTTCCAGCTCAGGCTCTCATTCATTCAGCAACTATGCAGTGGGCACCCCGGGGCCTCCTTGCCTGGCCAACCCTGCGGATAAGGCTCAAGCAGTGGCACCAGACAGGGCTCGGGTCAGTTCTGACTTTGGCACTTGCTAAGCTGTATGACCTTAAGCGACCTGTGTCACACGGTGAGCCAGCATTTCCCACACGTAAAAATGAGGAAACAGGGCTTCCCTGGTGGCGCAGTGGTTAAGAATCCGCCTGCCAATGCAGGGTACACGGGTTCGAGCCCTGATCCGGGAAGATCTCACATGCCGCAGAGCAACTACGCCTTTGCGCCACAACTACTGAGCCTGCGCTCTAGAGCCTGCGAGCCACAACTACTGAGCCCTCATGCCGCAACTACTGAAGCCTGCGCGCCTAGAGCCCGTGCTCCGCAACAAGAGAAGCCACCGCAATGAGAAGCCCGCGCACCGCAACGAAGGGTAGCCCCCACTTGCCGCAACTAAAGAAGGGCTGCGCGCAGCAACAAAGACCCAAGGCAGCCAAAAGTAAACAAATAAATTTATAAAAAAAAAAAAAAAAAAAATGGGGAAACAGCCTTGCGCACCAAGGCTGCTGCGGGGATGAGTAAGGCACGAGAGGGCTGGTGCTCGGCACCCCACAGCTCTTCTTGTGAAAGAGAAGACCTGCCTGTGCGGCCAGCCAGGGGAATAAACCCAGGCTGCAGAAGGAAAGCCAGGGCCCTGGCCAGCAGCCCGTGGGTGTACTCTGCTCCCGGGCCTCGCTCACTCACCGATGCCCAGGTGGGTGTTGATGGAGGCGTAGCGGGCAGTGCCAGTCAGGTTCTTGTTTTCCCGGTAGGGGATGTGCTGGTGGGTGCGGGCGTCCCGGTACTTCTTGGCCAGGCCGAAGTCAATGATGTACACCAGGTTGCCCTTCTTCCCCAGCCCCATGAGGAAGTTGTCGGGCTTGACGTCCCGGTGTATGAAGTTCTTGGAGTGGATGTACTCAATGCGGCTGATCTGGGGGAGGGGAGAGCAAGTCGTTCAGCACATGTTCCACACAGAGGCTGGGGCCGTACAGATGGAAAACACATCCGTGGTCCCTGCCACGGGTGGGGGGGGCGGGGAGGGCCAGATCAGTCTGCAATCACCATGTATGATGATTTCAAGGGTCAGGTCATGGAAGGCTTCCTGGAGGAAGTGACAGTAGAGAGGAACTCTGAAGGAAGAGTTCATCAAGTTCGCTGTGACAAAGGAAAGAGAGCAAGGCAGGAAAGCGAATGGCAAGATCTAGAAATGAAGCCCAGAAAGGCATTCAGGCCTCACCTGCCTGGCTCTACACCCACAGAGGACGTGAGAGGCCCTCAAGGGACCAAAGACGCATTTTGAAGGCTGTTCTGGCAACCAGACTGGGGCGAACAGGAGGACCAGTGAACCCTAAACTTGGCAGGGGTGACAGAGATGGCACACACAGACAGGACTTGTCCCCTGGCTTCCAGAGGACACCAAACTAAGGCGGACACACAGGCCCTTGTCTTCCTTTAAACAATGTGTTAGAAACCTAAATCAACATATAGGTACACAATAGGTCCTCTGGCAGGTTGGTCCCCTCCCTGGGCCTCAGGCTTCTGAGTATCTCCTAAACCCTTTTTGAGTCTCCCGTCCTATGAGAATCCGACAACCCTCCTCTGCACACACACATCTAGCCTAAAACTGGAGAATGTTTGCAGACGTTCTGGAGGGCAGCCACAGCTACAGACCCCTATGTAACAAGATCTCCATGTATCATTCCAGGGCTAGAATTCTATGCTTTTTAAATTTTCTTTTCCTAAAATTTTCCTCCCTTGAACTTATAAAGGGATGGAGGACCTAAGCATTGCTTGTCCGTGGGCTCCTGCTCTGGTCCAGGCACCGTGTGGCGTCCCAGGTGACTGCACAACAACCCAGCAAAGGGAAGACGCTCCTGAGGAGACTGAAGCCCAGCAGCTCACCTACAGTCAACCCACAGGGACAGGACCCAGGTCTGTGTGACCACAGGCTTTACACTCACCTGAGGGCAGGGTCCCAGTCCTTGCCCGGAAGCCCAACCGAGCAGGTCTGGAGTGGAAACTGGGACCCTCCTCACCTACCCCCCAACCGTGGCTGATGGTCAAGGTCCCGTGGTTCTGGTCCAGGAACCAGGCCTGTCCTACGTCGCCGTCACTGCCTCCTGGCTCCAGCATCCTCCAGCTGGGTACCCAGTGCCCACTGGCACAACGGGGCAGGGGAGGTTGGAAGGGAAGCTGGGAGCCCAGTCCCCAGCCCGAGTGGCTAGGTGGGGGACTCACCATCTGGTCGGCCAGGAGCAGCACCGTCTTGAGGCTGAACTTGCGGGAGCAGAAGTTGAAGAGGTCCTCGAGGCTGGGCCCCAGCAGCTCCATGACCATCACATTGTAGTCTCCCTCGGCTCCGCACCACTTGATGGACGGGATTCCCACTGTGGGGGACGCAGGGCTGTCAGGGCCGGTCACTCCCCACCCCGCCCAGCCCCGGGGCCCCTCCCACGTGCGCACATGCGCAGAGCTCCTCCGGCCCCCCCTCCGGCCCTCACCTCCCCCCTGCATCATCTTGTAGAACTTGCTCTCGATGTGCAGCTGCGGGTGCTTCGTCTTCACACACTCCAGCTTGATGGCGACTTCTTCACCAGAGGCGATGTTGGCACCTACCGGGGCAAAGGGACCGGGGCCACCCTCAGCTGGGCAGGCAGCACCAGACCAGGACCCACTAAGCGTCTGCCCCCGAGCAGCTCAGCGCCCCCTGGGGAAGGCTGTGCAGAGGGCCCGGCACTGTATCCAAGGGAAGCGGAGGGACTGCGGGACACAGAGCAGGCGCCCGACCCAGCCTGGGTGGCCGGGGAGAGCCAGAGCTGCAGCTCGTGCCAGGGGAAGGAGGTGAGGGCTATGGACCATTCAGAGAACCGGAGGCTGGGGCAGCAGGAAGGCTGGATGCGAGGGGGGTCGAGGCACAGCCGAAAAACGCTCACAGACCAGTAAGGGGAACTTCACCCTGGAGCGTGGGAGCTACTGAGGACTCCCGAGCCGAAGAGAGGTGAGGTCAGTGGGGTGTGGGGCTGAGGAGGAGAGAAGGGAGGGGGGCAAGGCTGTATCAAGAAAGACCCAAATTCCCGCTGCACCTGGCCTCAGTCTCCCCAGCTACAGTAACGGGTGGGCTGACTTGGAGGGCTGGGGGCTAGGCTGAGAGGCCGGCTCCTTCTTGGGGCCAAGCGGGACCGTAGCTGCCACAACTGAACGGTGTAGTCTTAGCACACAGACAACAGAGAAAGTCCGGAGGAGGGCACAACGACTGGAAGAACTGAGGACAGGCAGGATAAAGCCAGCACCTCAAATCAGGGGACGAGATGGGGCTATGCAACAAACGTCCTTGGAATAACTGGCATCTGAGAAAAGACAGCCCAGCTCACAACACGCACCGGAAGTCCGAAGTGGAGCAAAATATAGTACGGGGGGAAAAATATCGGAGTGTAAGTTGGCTCAGCCACTTCGGAAACCAGGTTGGTCTCTACCTGGTAAAGCTGAACACACACAAACCCTTGGCCAAGCCAGTCCACTCCCAAGTGTATGCCCTTCAGAACCGTGAGCACCGGGAGGACACGAAAGGACCTGCACAGCAACAAAGCCCACAAAGTCCAGCACCAGAAGGATGGCTACAGGGTGGTGCAAGCGCCCCGGGGATGCCACAGGCACTGGAAGGCATACATGACGGCTAAGTGGGTGGCTCTCAGCATCTGAACCCTGAGTGCAGACAGCAAGGAGCAGCACCGTTCACAAGAGCCAGAAGGTGGAGACACCTGAACGTCCATCAAAAGAGGCGTGGAGAGCCACTCTGCCTGTCCCTGAGAAGGAATGGCGCGCTGACACATGCTGTGGCATCAGTGAACCTTAAAAACACTACGCTCAGTGAATAAGTCACACACCGAAGGGCAAAGAAATACTGTCTGATTCCATTACATGAAATGCCCAGAACAGATGAATCCATGGAGACAAAGAGTAGACTGGTGGTTGCCACAGGCTGGGGGCAGGGGGAAATAGGATGGGCCTGCTTAATAGGTGCAGGGTTTTCTTCTGGGTGATAAAAACGTCTTGGAACTAGGTAGGGATGGTGGTCGCACAACACTGGGGCTGTACTAAATACCACTAACTTGTGCACTTTTAAAATGGTTAATTTTATGTTGTGTGAATTTCACCTCAGTTTAGGGAAAAAAAAAAAAGAGGAAGGCAGACAGAAGGATGTAAGCACAGTTCTAATTGTCTCAATTTCAAAACACACAACACTGAAATATATATAGTTTAGGGATATAAACATGCGATAGAACTAACAGAAGAGACTAACTTAAAATGTCAAGATAGTGGTTACCTCTGTGTGGGGGAGGCAGAGGGCGGGACGGGGTGGGGTGGGGTACCAGGGGCCTTCAAGGTGACAGGCATGTCCCCCTCCAACTGGGTGTTGGGAAGGATGCCTTATACCATGCACATGTTTTATACATTTAATAAAAAAGTAAAACAATGAGATGTTAGAAGAAAGGAGCACTGCCTTTTAATTTGGGGGTAGGCAAGGCTTTTTATCCCGAGTTAAAATCCAGAAGCCATTAAAGAGAAAAAAAAAAAGGCTCTCTTCCCTCCTCCAAAAAAGGAATCCCTCTCCACGGCAAAAACACCAGAAACAAAGTCCTAAGAAATAGTGCACACTCTTATCAACAGCAAAGAGCTAACATCACACTAACATATAATGAGCACCTACAAAGCAGTAGGAAAAGGACCAATGACTCCATAGGAAATAGGGTAAAGGATTCAAACACACACTTCACAGAGAAAGAAAGAAATCATTAGTATAAAAATGGCTTACTCAGGGACTTCCCTGGTTGTCTAGCGGGTGAGACTCCGAGTTCCCAATGCAGACGGCCCGGTTTCGATTCTGGTCGGGGAACTAGGTACTGCAGGCATGCTGCAACTAAGGATCCCGAGTATGGCAACCAAGACCCACAGCAGCCACAATAAATGAATAAATAAATATTAAAAGACCACGTCCACCCGAGCCGGCCTGTGCTCTCGGTGGGAGGGGTCACTCCTCCCCAGCGGTCGCCATGTGAACTGGGGAAGCCTGGCTGCAAGGCCTCTCGGCTCCCTCCGTCTCCCACTCCGGGGACTTTACTCGATACCCTCGCACAGTGCAAAATAAGGCCTGGACGAGGCTGTCCACTTAGGCTGTTTGCAACAGTAAAAGCTTGGAAACAACCCAAATGTCCAGCAGTGGGGACTGGTTAAATAAAGAAAGGCCCATCCATAAAACGGAACACAATGGAGAAAGAAAGAGGAAGCTCTCTCGGTGCAGAAGTGGAAAGATCTCAAAGATACAGGAAGTGAAAAAGCAAACTACAGAACAGTATGTATTATATGCTCTCCTTTCAGTGGTTAAAGAAAAAAAACGGGAAACAATATGTGTCTGTGTTTGTTTGTGTCAACATAAAGAAACACTCAAAAGGAGCATGAGAAGCCAGTGAAGACTGGGCAGGGTTGGATCAGGACAGGAGGGGAAGAGGACATTTCTCTGATACCGTGTTACGTCTCATCATTTTCTTCAACACCTTTGTTGAGACATAATTCACATTCTACACAATTACTTCTTTAAAGTGTACAATTCGGTGGTTTTCGGTATATCCACAAGGTCACGTAACCAACACCACAATCAACTTTAGAACACTTTCACCATCCCCAAAACACCTGCATCTCTTAGTGGTCGCTCCCCATCTCCCCCAACGCCCCAGCTCTAGACAACCACTAATCCACTTTCTGTCTCTATGGACGTGCCTACTCCTGATATTTCATATAAAGAGAATCATAGAATATGTGATCTTTTGTGACTGGCTTCTTTCACTTAGCATGTTTTTGTGGTTTGGTTTTGTGTTTTCATTTCTGAACCACTTAAAACTTAAAAAAAAAAAAAAGTGGATTCCCAAATCCAGTGAGCAATGGGAGAGAAAGTGCTTTGCAAACTGTAAAGTGCTTTTGAGACGTCAAAACTCATCACTGGGGAGAGCCTCACACGTTTCCAGGCGACAGTGAGGATGGGGGTGGGGGTGGGGGTGGGGGGGAGCTGGGGCTCACTGCAGTCCACTGGCCGTGCAGTGGGAGGAAAGGCTGCAAGGGCTCCTGCTGTGTGAGCAGGACCATCCCAGACTGTGGTCACAGCACGTGCAAAGGCCCGACAGGAGCGGGTGCAGTGAACGCTGGGTGGTCTGGTGCAGCTGGAACTCGAGGTGGCTGAAGAAGACAGTGGAAGAGGTGAGTCAGGGGGAGATGGGGAGGGGCTCAAATGCCAAGCTACGATCCTGGCCATCAGCCTGAGACTCCAGGGGCCAGGCATCGATGCCTTATTACAGGGCACTGCTGACGCTCTGCTCTGGGGCAGTCCTGTGCACCGCAGGGTGTTTACCAGCATCCCTGACTCTACCCACTAGCTGCCAGCAGCACACCCCCACGCTGAGGTGAAACAACCAACAATGTCTCCAGACCTTGCCAAACGTCCCCTGTGAGACAAAATCTGGCCTCCCTCCCCTTGTTGAGACCCACTGGTGTATTAGAAAGGACAGGAGCGGACTTGAGGTGTGGGGGGGGTGGGACCCGGAAGGAGGCTGCTGCAATTGTCCAGACGATGGCGGCCCCGCCCAGGCAGGGGGAAGAGACCAAGAGACACTGGATGATGCAGGGCCTTCGGCACTTATGACTCAGCAGATTGCGCAGGGAGCAGAGGTGCCCGGAGAATGTCCCTTCCCGAAATGGGGAGGTGGAGGGGAAGAGCCCTTTGTCCCCTTGAGCTCTTACACCATCCTGCCAGTACTACTGTTTGTATCATATGAGGAAACGGAGACACCAAAGGTCAATGACCAAATGCCACACAACTTCCCTGAACAGGGACCTAAGCTGTTAGGCAAAGGCTTCTGACCCCAAGCAACTGCTGGAAAGCTGTCACAGCAGCTGCCTACGGGTCCCACCACCACCAGACCCCTGCACTGCCTCTGAACTCTACCAGGAAGCTGCCAGTCTGCTCTCTGACCTCCCTCACTTCTCACAACCACTGACCTAAGGCTCAGAGAGGATACGTAACTGGCCTGAGGTCACACAGAACTGGCTGGGGCAGAGCCAGGATCTGAAACTTAGTCTCTAGAGCCCCTGCTTTTTTCTCTACTCCAATTCCCTAGCATCTCATTCATTCAGTCACCAGACACATACCGAGCCCTGGGCCACCTGAGGCAGCCCTGCCCCGGAGGAGCTCAGCTCACCTTCCCCGGGAACAACAAAGGATAACTTTGATAAAGTGAAAAGTGCCAGGCAAAGGCAGCAGAGAACGAGCAGCCCTGTCGGGGGACGAGCCAGTGTGGAAAACAAACTTGGATGTAGAGAAGGGCTCAGGCCTGGCCAGCCCTAGAGGGTCTGGGGCCTTGGCAAGTTCTAGGTGGGGAGGGGGATGACCAAGCTCAAGTGGGGCCTCACCCACACACTCACAGACGGTACAATTGGGACCAGGCGGGACTGCAGGTGGGCAGTACCCACACCATCCCCCGCTGGGGTGCACCGCTCCTTCCCCCATCTGGAACTGAGGACCAGAGACTAAGAGGTGTAGAGAGCTCCTGAGGCACATGGCCAGCGGTTGGTAGAGTGGGTGGCACAGGCTCGGCCACTTCCGGACCCCATGCAGCCAAGGTGAGGCCCTACCAGAGCTGGCCCCGCATGATGCCGAGGGGAGAGGGAGGAGGGGCTGGAAGAGGAGTACAGGCCTTGCAGCCACATCCACAAATGTGCTCGCCTTCAGTCGATCCTGGAAAGCAGGGCCTGGAGGCCGCGCCCAGCCCCACCTGCAGAGGCCATCTGGAGTCAGGCCCTGGCACTGGCACCAGTGACAAGAATGTGGCCAGAGCTTTGAACAAAGGGAGCCAGTGAGGCCAGCCGGGGAGGCCCTACAATCACTACCATCCCCACACCAGCGAGAGGGGCCCAGGAAGGAGCTGGCAGGACACTGCATCAGGCCAGGGTCCCCGAGGCCTGTGCAGCCAGCGAAGGCTGGACAGTCAGCAGAGAACCAGCTCCCTACCCCCCCAGCTCAGGCCCAAAAGGACCCAGCTCCCGAGAGTAGCAAATCCTAACCAAGACTGAGGGTTGGGGGACAGACACAACAAAAAAGCACCACTGCAGGGCCGAGCATGTGCAGAGCTTCTGCATGCTGTGATCTCACTACTTCTCACCACCCCGGAGGCCTCGCAACTCCATTTTACAGATGGGGAAGCCAAGGCTGGCAGAGGTCATCACTTGCTCAAGGGCATACAGTGAGGAAAAGAAACGCCAGTACCTAAACCCTGGTAGAATTTACTCCAAAGCCTGTACAAAGAGGAGTAAACCCGGACCTAGTTTTTAAAATGAACTAGATGGGGGCTTCCCTGGTGGCGCAGTGGTTAAGAATCCGCCTGCCAATATAAGGGACACGGGTTCGAGCCCTGGTCTGGGAAGATCCCACATGCCGCACAGCAACTAAGCCCGTGCACCACAGCTACTAAGCCTGCACTCTAGAGCCCGCGTGCCACAACTACTGAGCCCTCGTGCCACAAGTACTGAAGCCCGCGCACCTAGAGCCCGTGCTCCGCAACAAGAGAAGCCACCGCATTGAGAAGCCCGCGCACCGCAACGAGGAGTAGCCCCCACTCGCCGCAACTAGAGAAAGCCCACGCGCGGCAACGAAGACCCAACGCAGCCAAAAATAAATAAATATATTTTTTTAAAAATGAACTAGATGATTACTGGATAAACAGGAAGTATTGCCCCCAGCAAGGTCCCACCACATGGACCAGGGACACTGACTTTCTGAATGACCTTGGGTTGCCCCTCCATCTATGGGCCTCAGTTTCCCTTCTGCAAAGAGAAGGCCTGGGGCTGGGTGCTGTCTAGGAGCAGGTATGCACCAGCCAAAAGCTGCCTCTCCCTGCCCTTTGCCCTCAGGCCAGTGGCTCCAGGCTTCAGTCCTGAGCCCAAAGCCTCCATGATAAGAGGGTCCTTTATACCCACCCCAATTTCACAAACAGTAAGAAGACGGGCACCCCCTTTCACAGATGAGAATGCTGAGGCTCAGAGAGAGAAAGTGACTTATCTCAGGTCACACAGCACATGAGAAATAGACTGGGGACCTGAACTTGCCCCCATATCCCCACATTCTTCTCTCCTGCCATAAGTGAAGCCGCTTCACAGGCCTCTGCACGTCACAGCCCCCATTTCCTCATTCATTCATTTGAAAGGCCTTCACTGAGCCCCCACGTGCTGGGTGCTGGGGTGAGAAGGTGGACACAACCCAACGCCTCCCCGCCTCCCCCCAGAGGAGCTCAGAGTCACAGAGCAAACCTTTCAAACAGCTCCATACTGCACTGTTCCTTCCCTCTGTTCTGAGCTCTGCTGTGCTTACAGGAGGGTGATCTACTAGGTGTCTGACAATGACCTGCACATCTGGCTGGCACGTTACAGTTTACAAGATGCTTTCCCACGCGCCCATTTCACTTGTGCCTCATGAAAGTCCTTAGTCGGCCAGGCATCAGAATCACACAAACCACCAACAGCACAAAGCCAGGACTGACGGCTCCTCTCCCACGTCCTGCCCTCTACGCTCCCACACCTGTGGAGGGAGAACGTCTGCCTTTTCTAGTTTGTTTGTTTGTTTGTTTTCTTTTCTTTTTTGGCCACGCCACACGGCTTGCGGGATCTTAGTTCTCCGACCGGGGATCAAACCCGCACCCTTGGCAGTGAAAGTGTGGAGTCCTAACCACTGGACCACCAGGGAATTCCCTGTCTTTTCTAGTTTTGGAGAGAAGCCTCGGTGGCCAACTTGATTGTGCTGCCCCCGTCTCAATGTGTGAAGCAGGGACAGCTCGGCACCATCTCTACAGGCTGTTGTGAGGGAAGATGGCATTCAAACAGGGCCCAGCCCAGCCTGAGTACTGTCCAGAGAATGTGGGCATACATGTCCCCTTCCCCTCTGATGGGGAAGGGGCAGCTCACTGAGAAGCAGTGTCATACCCTAAGAGGGCAGGGACCCAGATCACTGAGTAAGAGAAACCCCCCCGAGTTCTGAAGCAGCAAGCACGGCACACTGACCTGTCAGTTTCCTCTGCCCAGGACAGAACTGACTTATTGTTCTTTTCCCAAGAGGGAAACAGAGGCACAGATGCTTCCAAGGGCACAGGGACAGGAATGGGGAGAAACCCCAGGGGCTGCCACCTTGCTCTAACAACTCCAATTCACGATTACCAACACAGTCTCTCCCCTCCAGACCAACAACTGCCAAGGAAGGGCCGTGCCCCCTGCCTGTGCCCCGCGCCCCCAGGGCAGCTGAGAAAGGAGCATTCTCCTGGGTCAAGGACGGGGTGAGATGTCAGTGATTTGTTTAATCAACAACAAGAGAGCAAACTCAAGACTTTCAACAGGAAGCACATCCAGGGAGAGAGATCCTAAAAGCTAAGACCGACCCCCGCCCCGGCCCTGAGGTTGGCCCTGAGGTTACGGGGGAGCCTTCGTCATTCCGAAGCCTTCCTGGACTGAATTCCAAGAGGCCGGACCACGGGGAGGGGGCCTAGCTGGGAGCAATCAGCTTGCTCAAGCCTCTTCTGTCCACCAGCATCCTTCCCCCAGGAGACAAGAGACAGGGGGGCTAACCCAGCTTGGGTTTTCCCACGCCCAGCTGGAGACCCAGCTCATCTGCAGCTAGAAACCGGAGTTAAAAATACCCTCCTTTGCCCGGACTGCAGCAAGTGGGAACCCCATCCTGCCCTGACTGAGGAGCCCCTCGGCCTGCCTCACCCCCAGCCTGCTGCTTCCCTCCCCACCTGGGATGGTTCTGGGGACAAAATGACCAAAACACACCACCAGAGCCACATTCTGACTTCAGAGCATGAAATGTTGGCATCTTTCCTCCTAGTGCCCAGGGCTGTCCTAGGGGCTCCAGAGCCACTGAGCTGGAGCCAGAAACGCTCACCTAGGTAGATATCTCCGAAGGAGCCACTCCCGATCTTCCGGCCCAGGCGGTACTTGTTCCCGACACGTAGCTCCATGGTTCACTCTTGCTGCAAAAGTAAACAGAAACACAGGGTCAGAGAAGAGGGAAGCTGGGAAGGGGGCCTAGCCCCCGGAGCCCACTCTTCCCCCACCAAAGGTCAGGCAAAGCCACGAGAAACTTGGGACATCACCATCCTCCCTCCCACCGTCCAGGAAGGGATTTGGCCTTGCTTTGCCTAAAAGCAACCAGGTGTCAGGTAGGCCAATAGCCTCCATCTGTGGTGAGGCTATTAGAACAGGTGTCAGTGCAGCCAGGCAGAAGCGGGACTAGAGACAAGGCCCAGGAGGAAAAGAGCAAAGCAAGCATCTCCTCGGGGGTTACTCATTCAGGGACCCTCCGATAGGAGCCTCTCAGGGGCAGGCCAGTCACAATGGGCAAACACTCTGAAAGGAAAATCAAGGACAAAGTGGGTGATGGGGAGGTGGGATGCAGGAGCTGATCACCCTGGGGGTGCGGCCATGGCAACCACCAGCAAATTCCAACCTCCAGGGATTGGAGGACAGCTTGAACTGTCTCCAGAGGAGTTCCTCAGCCCCATCAGGACTGACAGGATCCCCGTGCCCCCATCCTTACCCCAGGCCTCCAGCTTCCAGCACCAAGAACTGGAGGCCAGGTCTTCACAGCCTGGGCTGGTCTTCCCAGAGGCAGACCTTGCAAGTCTGCAGTGTGCCCTGCCCAACTCACGGGGAAGGCAAGAAAGGGGCCCCCAGAACATCCACCTTCTGGTCCTCCCCCTCTCTCGACCTCACAACACCAAGAACCTCACAAAGGACTCTCTGCAAGGATCTCTCTGGATGAACAGTTTGGGGCTGGTTTTCTTCCAGATTAGGAGGGTCTCCTAAGAGGGCCCTGCAGAGCAACTGAGGGGACCAAAGCCAGGTTTGGAGCTGAAGGACCAGCTTCTGTGGTGTGGGAGGAGGTCTGGGGGGAAAGCGCTGATCTGAGCACTTCCCTCCTTCCTGTGCCCCACCCTGGGTGTCCAAGCTCACAGAACATCAGGGGCCATGCTGGTAGGGATGCCTCTGCTCTGGCCTGGGGCAAAGGTCTGGGCAGCAGAGGAGGAAACTCAAAAGGCCAGGAGGAGGTGGTTTTTGCTCTGGGGGATGGGGAGGGTTGGCCTATGAAATAAGGAGAGGGATGGGGGGTCCCTAAGATCTCAGAGGGTCTACGAGAGGGCAAGTGCAGAAAACTATAAAGAGGTGCCGCTCCCTGCAGACAGGGAACTGAGGCCCAGGGAGGACACGCCACCTGCTCCCCACCCCACCCCAGCAGCAAGTTAGTGACAGTTTCCTCCCCTAAGACCCAGACAAGGTTCCTGCTGCCCTGCCTGGCAGCCTCCACCCTCTCAAACAGGACCTATTTCATGCCAGGGCCAGGAGGCAAACAAAACAGGAAGGTGGAAAAGCAGCTGTGTGCGGCACAGAGGCTCTGTCCCTTCCCCATGCCGAGTACTACCCCAAAAGCCAGACCCACCCGGGATGGGAGACGGGAGAGCTGTATTCCACAGTTGGTCAGGCTGGAGCTCTCCACCCCAGCAGAGGCAAGGAGCCAATAGTTCCTGCCCAGGAGAGACATCCAGCCCCAGCACTAGTTCCCAGGGAGCCGCCACTAGCCCTTCACCAATGGTCACAAGGAAGGAGCTCCACCCGGCGCCAGCCAAACTCCGGGCTCTCCACCAAGGGCCTCTGCCCACACGCCTGGCCAGTCCCAGCTGAGGTGCCAGGGCTGCCGACAGAACACACTCCACATATGCGGGAAACTCACATGCCATACACCTCACATACACACCGTCCCGTGTGTACACTCCAAAGGAAGAAACCGCAGACATACACTGTGAGCCCTGCTTGGGGAAGGGGGTGGGGGGTGGGCGGGTGTGTACACACACAAACAAATCCCCCCCCC
>NW_006780611.1:10284656-10286488 GCF_000442215.2 Lipotes vexillifer | reverse complement strand
CCCCGCCGCAGTCCGTCTTCCGCCAAGGCCAATTCAGAGACCACACATGGCAGCCGGGAAAGCCGCAGGTTAGGAAAGGAACATAAATACACCCGCATCCTATATTACATAAATACCCACGCCGGGTTATATAAATACCCGTGCCCTCTGTCTGGGTGTCTTACATAAATACACTGCACATGACCCCCCAACCCCTCCCCACTCACCGGGCTGTCGGCAGAGAAGGGCAGAGAAGAGAGGGTGCAAACAATCAGCCCTGCAGGCAACCACCACTTTTCTGGGCTACCACCCAGACCCGCCAGCGTTCCTCCTCCACCCCGGGAGCCAGGGCCCCAAGGAGAGCCTAGACCGTCCCAGCACTGTCTCCCCAAAAGCCTCCCAGAGGAGAGGAGAGAGGCTTGAGTCAGGAATGGAAGAGGCTTTCCAGTTCTTTGCTGCTTCTCTCCTTTGGGGGGCGGGGTGGGGGGGGTTGGTGTTGGAATAAACGAAAAAAAAAAAAAAAAAAAGGCGGACATGAAGATTCCGGAGTTTCAACTGGTTAAGAAAAATTAGACAAACTACCAAGCAGAACGGCACATGGGCAGTTTTCTTACTCCCTGCCCACCCCCCTCCCCAGCCAGGGCCCTTGTCCCTGGACCATTAAAATAAAAAGTGGGGGAACATCCCAGACACCCAGGCAAAGGAGCCCCAAACAGGCATTTATTGGGTGCAACTTAGACACTCAGGATCCCCTTTCCCTGTTCCAAAATCTTTCTCCCTGACGAAGGCTGATCCAAAAAGAAAATATGCAAGAAAACTAAGGGGAAAAGTTGGGGAGGGGGCTCACCCCACTTTGAGTTTGGGCGTGAAGAGCTTGGGAATCCTCTCTCTAAGGACACCCGGGCACAAACATAGTTTTATGTTCCACAGAGACTTGCAAAACATGGATTTCTCACACGCAGAAACGGGAGAATCCGATCTGATAAATAACCCCCACCCCTTTCTTTCTCTCCACAAAGGAAAACAGAATCGGTGGCTGGGTGACCACACACCCCATCACCCCAGGGCCCCCAAGCGCCCCCAGCCAACATGCGGGAGAGCAGCCTTGCTGACCCCCAGGTCTGGAGCACCCAGGCCAGGAGCGAAGGGGTTGGGGGCTCTGCTAATGCTCTGGTGAACCCCACCGAAGCCCAGGGTTTCGGAGAGAATTCCGAATCAACAGTATCGGGTGCACCCCAGCACCCCAGTCCCGGACCCCCTCCCTCAGCGTCCCCAAATCGCAGCCTGGGGTGGCCGCCCCGGCCGGCTGGGGCCTTGAACGGTCCAGCTGGGGGAGGGGGAGGCGGGCCGGACTGGGGGGGCCTCCCCCGGGCAAGCCTGCAAAATAATAATCACCCTCCTCCTCCTCGTCCCCAGTCGCGCCTTTGTCCTCGCCGGGCCGAGCGGGCGGCGCCCGGGCAGCCCCCCCATACCCGAGTGCGAACGCGCGTGTGTCCGCCCTCTCCTCCCCTCCCTCTCGCGCAAAAACAAAGAGGCGGAGGGAGCCCCGTTTCCCCCCAGGTTTGCGCCCCTTCGCGGGCCCGCAGCCCCCCAATATTTACCCCGCCGGGAAGGCGCCGGTGCCGGGCCGCTGCTCTGGGAGCTGCCGCGGGCGGGGGCGGCCCGCCTGGGCGGATGCCGGAGGATTCGCAGAGCCGCCGGGCGCGCCAGCCTCTCCTGGCCCAGCCGCCGCCACCGCCGCTGCCGCCGCGCTCCGCTCCACTCGTCCCGGCCGGGCTCAGGCTCTGGGATCTCAGCGCAGCCGACACGGCCTCCCTCCTCCCGGCCCTCCTGCCCGACCGCCCCCGCCGCCG
>NW_006780611.1:10264933-10284640 GCF_000442215.2 Lipotes vexillifer | reverse complement strand
CCCGCCGGCTCCCATTGAGCCCCGGGCCCGCCCGCTGATGTCATCCCGGGCCCGTCGCCGCCGCCCTGGAGGATTTAAAGGGCCCGCGCCCTCCGCTCCCGGGGACGCTGGGGGGCCCCGCAGCCAGGAAACACGGCCCCCCAGCCTCGCGAGGAGCACCTTGCAGGAACGGGGCCTTACGTGTGGGGCCGAGGAGCGCACACAGACACTGACACCCTGATCCAGTGGGGGCACAAGTGGAAAAACCTGGGAGGGGGTGGGGAGGAGGAGGGCGCACAAAAAGCTGGGTTCCTCTAGACCCAAACACTCCTCTCCCCTCTGCCCGGTTCTCTCTCCTCTCACACCCTAGTAGTGGGCCCCTCTGAAGGCCGGTGTTTGCAAAAGGAGAATGTTTACAGCGTTGGGGGACACTCCGCCTCGGGGCTATGAGTGCTGCAGAAAACACAGGCCAGGTTGACTCAGGGGCCAGCGATTTGACCGGACAGCAAGAGACGGAGGGATATTGACAAACGGCCCAGAGAGGTAGCTGGGGCTATGCTGCACTCTGCCCCCACGGAAAAAACAAATGCAAAGACCTTTTTCTTCACCCTTCTTCCTCTTCGGGCAGCTCAAACTGATGGATACAGAGCTGACCTCAATCCCAATCCTGTCCTCACTCGTTTAATGAGGGACCCCACACACTGCCATGGAGCCGACACTTGAGCCAGAGTCCCCCAAGTGGTGCACATTTAGCCAAGTCCCCGCCCAGCTCTGGGCTGGGGTTTCCTTATCTGCAAATCGGGAGGGAGCACCCGTCCCGCCCCAGGTCACCGAGAATTAATTAAGGCTTCCTACTGGCTTCCAGAGCAGGCGATGAAAGATTCCAGGGCAGAGTTATTAAAATGATATTTACACTGTACCATGCAAAGCTCCAAATTATGACACATCCATTCACGCACACAACTGTGGCTGTGGACACACAAAATGCTGGAGTGCACTGCAGCCCGTCCCAGAAGCAAGGTTCCTGGGAAGAGTCACTTCAAGAACAATCACACCTTCCTTCGAGCCTGAGGGACTTTAGTCACACACACTCTCCAAACTGTCAGGAGCCCCACAGACTGGTTTCTTCTTTCAGAGCCCAGGAAACTGCAGCCCAGAGACGGGAAGGGGTTGGCCTGGGACCACACAGCACAAGATGGCTCTGTTCTCTCATAGGTCCCTGGGAAAATGAGTCTATCATGATCTCACCTCCAAGAGCAGGAGAGTGAGAACAAGCCTCCCAGGAGAGGTCTGGGGCAGTCAGCTGGGGATCTGCCCTCAAAGCCACTTTTGCCAGAGAAGAGGGTCACCAGCAACTGGTGGGCTTTGTTTGGCTTGCATGGTGTTTTTCGTTATTTCTTTGGTTCTGTTAACTGATTCCCAGTGTTTTAAAATGGGAAGATTTCATATGACAGGTCTGTATTCCCTACTTCTCTCGAAGCACTAGGAGAACTGCCACTCTGGGCCCAAACGCACCCTGGGCCCTGACCATACTCAGCAGGCCTGGGCGGCAGCCACCCACATTTATCAAAGCCCAAGGGCCCCCACTTGTTTCCTCACATCAGCTTGTTTTACCCATTTTTATGACTCCCTCATCTCCTGGAAGTCCCTAAGTGTGACCTGTCCTAGAGGCCAGCCACCAGGCTCGGCTACCAATGCCCTTCCCTTCGTCATCTGTTTCCATCCCAATCTCACCGACCCTGAATCCTGCTTCCAGTGTCCAGGGAAGCCGGCCCTCCCTGTGGCTGCAGGTTCTCCTACGTGAGACAAGGTGCCAGGCCTAGGGCCCCAGACAGAGGGCCCCCCAGCACTACGGAGCAGGGTGGCCACACCACCCTGTGTCCTCTGTCTTCACCACCCCAACCTTCCAACCTGGCCCTGCTTCCCGGCCCTCCCTCTCCAGGAAGGGACTGATACTCCTCCAGCAACTACTAAGTACCTGGCACTGGGAAAGGTGTTATCTCATGTAATCCTCTCAACAACAGATGAAATCCTACTCTGTCCTTTCCCAGGTTCAGAGAGGAATCTGAGGCTCCTCACCTTTGCCTCAGGGTACACATTAACAGTCAGATGTCCCAGCTTCCCCTCCCAATCTTGTCACATGTCCCCTCCCATTCCAGAACTTGTAACTGACCCCCCTCTGCACCACTATTGAAGATCCTGGTCAACCAGTCTTGAGACCCACTCTTCCCCTGAAGGCCTGCCCCCAGCCTCTCCGCACACACACACCCCATCCCATCGCCCCCCAGTCTCTGCCTTGGAAGAATGCTCCCCACACGCCCCCCCGATTAGCTGTTCTGTGGACCCAAGTTCTCCTCTTCCCTACTCCCCTCTGAGACCACCCATGGGTCCTTCCGAAGCACTTTGCTGCTCATCTCTCAGGAGAAACTGAGGGGACACAAAACCTAGCCAAGGAGGGGAGGCGATTCCAAAGGGAAAGAAAACTTAACGACAGAGTTCTAGCAGCCTCTGGGCCTGACTTCTCTCTCCAGACTGGATTCTCAATGACTCCTCCTGGGACTTAACTCCCAACTCTAAAGCCCAAGGGTGTGTCTGGCTGGAGTTCCCCTAGCCCCCTTCCGTACATCCCACCCACCCACCCAGAAGATGCAGTTGGGCCTGGGACAATAGGTGTCAGTGAAGAGCTGATCACTGGGTCCCACCCTGGGTTTTAGCAGCTCTGCACTGGTCAGGGGAAACGTTCCAGACGGTTTGTTCCTATTTCCCCGGCACCCCAGAGCACAGGGCTGGGGATCTTGCGGTGCCCAGCGATGGCGAGAAAGATTTCAGCACCACCCCCGAGGGACCTGCAACCTGAGTCTTGGGGGTGGGATGCGGGGAGGAGGAGGTCACCAAGGATTTACCACGCAGCAGGGGAGGGTCCTTAAAATGACCCTACACAATCTGTGCCCTGAGGCTGTTCTGCAGGCCTGGCTCTCCCGCTGCCTGGGGCACTTTTCTCTCAGCTGTGTACCTCACCTCCCTCAGGTCAGGACTCTCAAGTCCCGTTCACAGGGAGGCCTTCCAATCATGATTTAAGATCTGCCTCTCCTTCTCTGCTTCATTTTGTTTCCTGGCACTTAACCACTACCTAACCTATTCTATATGGTACTTATTTGACTTTTTTTTTTTCTTGGTCTGCTTCCCCCACCGGAATATCAGTTGCACGAAGGTAGGGAGTTAAAGATCTTTGGGGGCATCACTGCGTCACCAGTATCGAGACTGGTGTCTGGCACACTGGAGGGATTTAACAAATATTTGCTGAATGAGTGAATGGTTGGATTGTAAAGGGACAGCCTCCACTCTCTCTGAAGACACATGAAGAGAGCTATCACTTATTGAGCACCTACTGTGTGCCAGGCCCTCTATGAGACCCGATACCTGCATTTGATCCTCACATCTATCCTCAGCAGAGATAGTGGCCTGGCAGAGCCCACTCTCTTAACCACCTCGCCCAGGCTGGTGGAGAACACAGCTCCGGGACAGGGCCCTGGCTCCCTCCATCGGACCCCTGAGCTCCTTTACTAGAGAAGCAACTCTGGGCCCCAGCTGAGAGCCACTGCTTTTCGACGCTTCTCCTGGGTGACCTCACCACATCGTCATGACTAGTCAGGTCATTCCCGGCAGTGATTCCTCCCTTCTCTGCCATCTTCAGCTGAGAGGCAGCAGGGCGGGCTAGCAACAGGCCTGGACCAGGGCCCAGGAGGCCTGGGTTCGAGTGCCAGCTCGGCCACTGAATTTCAGGGGGACCTTGGAGAATTCACAACCCCTCTCGAGGAGGCTGGACAAGGAGACTTCTAAGGCTCTTTCTTCAGTCTCCCTGTCTGTAAACTTAAGGCTGGACCAGATGGGGGACGGCCTACACGCTCCACATCCGGCACTCTGTTGAGAGAGATCCTGAGGTCCCACACATCTGGGCTCAGTGGAAAGGGTTCTCTTCCCACCATCACCCGCATATTCAAAACACGTGCACTTCCTGTCAGCTCTGTCTCCCAACTACATGCTGAACCCAGCTTGGATTACTTGGATACCACACTGGTCTGTTAATGGTGAGATCATGTCCCTCTGCTACTGAAAATACACTAATGGCTCCTTCTGTCGGCATGAAATCCATGCTCTCTTCCAGGTCTGCTATGATCTGGCCCCAATCTGCCTTTCAGATCTCACCTTGAACCTTTCTCCCCCTGGTCTTTTGTTTTGTCACATCTCAGGGCCTTTGCAATGGCCATTCCTTCTGCCTAGAATGATCTCCGCAGGTCGTCAACGGCTGCCTCCATCTCATGATTCAAACTGCAACTCAGAAGTTACCTCCTCACGGGGTCTTCCTTGACCTTCCCTCTTTGCTGGATCACCCTGACTTATTGTCTTTATGGAACTTACTAGAGGCTGAAAACATTAGCTTGTTTATTTTTAATGCCCATGAACATAAGCTCCAAGAGAAAGAATGCCCATGAACATAAGCTCCAAGAGAAAGAAACCCTCCTATAGCTGCTCCGTGGGTGCTCAGTTGGTAATACTTGGTAATACATAAATACTTGTGAGCGAACTCTGCCACGAACTCTGCCACGGGTATGTGGTCCCTGGGGTGGAGGCAGGGCCTGGCACTTCCCATCCCTGGGTCAGATGTTGCCTGACAGCCTTCCCTCAGGGACAGGCCTGTGGTTTCTCCCCACCCCCTCCCAGCCTTCTTGGCCTTCTTGTGGTGGGCTGTCGGCCCGCCCCCTCGGTTGCACACAGCCTCTCTCAGCAATCCCTGGGCTGCTGTCTTCTTAAGGGAAATCAGCTCCCAGTGGAGTTAGGAATGCCTGCCACGTGTCCAAAGGCACAGTGAACACTAACAATAACCCAGCATCACCGAAGGATCACATCACCCTGCCTCCAGCCCACCACCCCACCCCCAATGCCTCCATCCACTTCCTTCCTTCAACTCAGCCTGTCACCTGGCTGCCCCTCTGGGCTCACCTGACCTCTCTGCTCGGCACAATCTCCCTCATTCGCACTGCTGTCGATTCTCTCCAAAACTTGCTCCTTCCATCCTTTGGGAATCCAAGGAATCCCATCCCCGGGACACACAACCACTCATTAGCCGGGCCACAGGAATTACGATGATTGCCACGGCTAATAATCCCAATTCCCACAACAACACTTCTCAACTCAGCATAGTTGCTGCGACTCATCACCTCCTCAGCATGTCACACGTCTGTCCACAAACATTTCCTGATGCCAACTCCTTGCAGGGCCTGAGAGATCCACACTGGACCCTGTTCGCCGAGAGTTGACAATCTGCCTGGGGAGGCTGCGTATACCCAAGAAAAAGACGGACTAACAGTGCCGGAGAGGGACTTCCCTGGCGGTCCAGTGGTTAAGACTCCGAGCTTCCACTGCAGGGGGCGCGTGTTCGATCCCTGGTCGGGGAACTAAGATCCTGCGTGCTGCGTGGGGAAAACAAAAAACAACGCTGGAGAGAACATGCCAGCAGTGAGTGCAGGAGGACAGATCCACGGGGCCTGGGATCAGCGGAGGCACCAAAGTGTGGTGAGCTGGCCCCTCACCCTCCACTGGGGCATTCTGTAAGATACACGACCTGGGTTTGCTTAACTTCATGTGAAATGCTACACAAATACAGCATCCAGACAAGCCCCTGAGCCCCCTTCAGACCAGACTGCCCCCAGGCCCCTCCAGTGATTCAGGAGTTGCCATGGGGGAGGGTGGGGGAGGGGGGACTTGAAGATGGATGGGATTTGGAGGGTGGAGGGGAAACAGAGGATAAGGAAGAACAGCCCAAGTGAATGTTCTATGGAAGGAACCTCAGATATTTGGGGGTGGGAGCCACTGTGGGGAGACCAATCCAGTGGCACTGGGGGTCTCTCTTCCTCTGGGGAGAAGCTTGAAAGGGAAGGTGGAAGTCGGCAGGGACTCCAATTCCAGACAGTAAAGATGGGATTTATCCACTCGTTTTGCTCAGAGCAGCTTCGAGTTTTACGCACAGATGAGAAGAAGAGGGGGAAGCTGAACTGGCTTATTGGACAGACAGTGAGCCGCGTGCGCACCAGACGCCTATGATAGGATCTTGTTTAACTCTACAACCACCCTGTGAGTTGCAGATCGCCCCACCTGTTTCACAGCTAGAAGCCCGAGGCTGAGAGAGTTGAGGAGAATCTGACCTAATGTTCAGAACGGTTATGAAAGACTCCATTTACCCTCCCAGACCCACCCTGGAGCTTCACCCTGCCTCAGGGACTGTGCCCCAATCCGCCTTTGTCTCCCTCGGTGCATGCCGACCCAGACCTGCCTGTGTATCTGAGGCCTCTACTGAATGAGTCTGCTCACCTGCTCTGGAGACATCCAGGGGATGCTGTTGCCCACTAAGGTAGCTATCTCCAAAGTAGATGCCTGTAGAACCCCAGAAAGTTCATGCAGTGATCCACTGGGGTGTGGGAAGGAAAAAAGTCAGAATTTGTATTCTTATTTCATCTTAGTCTTCCAAGTATTCTATTTTAATGTTTGTTTGTTTGTTTGGCTGCACAGCACGGCATGCAGGATCTTAGTTCCCCGACCAGGGAATCGAACCCGTGACCCCTGCAGTGGAAGCTCGGAGTCTTAACCACCAGACCGCCAGGGAAGTCCCTAATGTTTGTGCTATAATACACACATTAGCACAGAGAATATATATATATATATATATATATATATATATATATATATATATATATAAGCCCAGAAGTAACTGAGGACTTGAATCCAGCTAGTTGAAGCAGGGTCTCTACCACCAATGCCTCTCAAGTGAGAACTCATTGCAGGGGTCCTAAACACTAATGCAAACTTTGGTTGCACACCCAGTCTGTACAAATACTTTTGAACATGACTTTTGTTTTTAAATGTATGTATGTTACAACTTAGGTATATATGTATATATATATATATATATATATATATATATACATATATACCTAAGTTGTAACATACATACATTTAAAAACAAAAGTCATGTTCAAAAGTATTTGTACAGACTGGGTGTGCAACCAAAGTTTGCATTAGTGTTTAGGACCCCTGCAATGAGTTCTCACTTGAGAGGCATTGGTGGTAGAGACCCTGCTTCAACTAGCTGGATTCAAGTCCTCAGTTACTTCTGGGCTATGTGGCTGGGTGAGTTTACAGAACCTTCCTAAGCCTCATTTCCTCCTCTCAGAAATGGGAGTGGCAGTAGTACTCACCTCAGGTGGATTAAAAGAGGTGATGGACAAAAAGCCTGTAGCTCGGAGCTTGACACCTGAATATCAGATGCAGTAATTACCAATTCAGTTATGGGAAGCAGGGCCAAACCTCATCTGGGCCTTGGGGTGGGCCCTGCTCCAGTGGAGTGTGTCTGCTGTAGGAGATCCAGAACCCAGAATGAGTCATTAGAAATCAGTATGACCAGGGTTAAGACATAGATCAAGACATCAACAGACACCAATGGAGTGTGAGGAATCCCAGAAAGCCCTGATGGTCCACGCAAAGATGACAACAAAGAGATGTATCTGGAAAAACAGACGTGTGTCAAATCAGACACCATTTTAGGCTAAAGAGGCAGCAGTCATGGGAATGCACGCTGGAGTCAGCATGCCTGGGGTTGAATCCTGGCTCCACGTGGGCAACTTATTTAACCTCCCTGTGCCTCAGTTTCACCATCTGTAAAACAGGGACAATAATGTGTCTGTTTCATTGTATTGCTCTAAAGCACTTAGAACAAGAGGCTGGTAAATGAGGCTCTCAATAAGTATTCATTATTTGGTTCTTAGACAGGGGCAACAGAGGTGTGGATGTTTCAGAAAGTATAATTTCCCAGGCCCAAGGCAGGGACTTGGTTCTGGTCCTGGGACTGACCGTCACTCTAAATGACTTAAAAATTGTGACCATGCAATGGGCTACCTCCAATTTTCCGTGAATTGGAAAGTGACCTCCCCAATTCTGTTTCACAACATCAGAGACCCCAGATACCCAATTGCTAGGGGAAACTGACACCCTCATTACTGTCCTGGAGTGACAGGCCAGGCAGAAAGAGACACCCTCAGAGGACTGTAGACCCTCACTACAAGATTTTCTTAATGCTCAGGAGTTCCCACCAGGGCTCAGAGCCCTTTCTCATCCAGCGGGAGCAGGCTATAGGGGCACGTTACAGGAGAGCCAAATTAGAAACACAGAACAGGGGACTTCCCAGGTGGTGCAGTGGTTAAGAATCTGCCTGCCAATGCAGGGGACAGAGGTTCAAGCCCTGGTCTGGGAAGATCCCACATGCAGCGAAGCAACTAAGCCCATGCACCACAACTACTGAGCCTGCGCTCTAGAGTCCGTAAGCCACAACTACTGAGCCCACGTGCCACCACTACAGAAGCCTGCACGCCTAGAGCCCATGCTCCGCAACAAGAGAAGCCACCGCAATGAGAAGCCTGCGCACCGCAATGAAGAGTAGCCCCCACTCGCTGCAACTAGGGAAAGCCCGCACACAGCAGCGAAGACCCAACGCAGCCAAAACTAACTAACTAACTAACTAAATTGTTTTAAAAGAAGAAAGAAACACAGAACAAAACCTCCCAGGTCCAGAAACAGATGGCTCAGGGGAGTGTGGATTTCCCACCCTAACTGAGGTGTGGCCACAGGTACCTGCCTGGTTCAGCTGACAGGTTCCCAGACCCCCTCTGAAGATGGCCAGGGGATCAGAAGATGAGGAGTTCAGGGTGAGGGTATATGACTGAATGGGCCCCTAAAAGTGGAGGAGGCCCTGGCTACCTGTGGATGGACAGGCCTGGCAGTGGGTACTAAGTAGGTAGGTGGAGAGTTATTATCCCCATTTCACAGATGAGAAAATGGAGGCTCAAAGAACAGAGACTTCTGTTTTCTCTAAGCACAACTTGGCCTGGTCTAAGTGCAGCTGGTGACTCAACCCTGATCTCTTCCTCCCCCTACCTTGAGTAGTCTCTGGTGTGGAGACCTCTGGGGAAGTTAGGAGCCCTGGAGTCCACATGTACTCTGTTACTGCTGCCTGTGTGGATCCTGAACAAATCACCTGTCCTCGGAGCCTCAGTTTCTTTATCTGTACAAGGGGTTGATTACTAAGTTCCACCTCTGCCCACCCTCCTGCTTTTCGTCCACTCCCCTCACTCTGAACTCATTCCAGAAGCTCGTCCCAAGGAATTGAAGCCATTGAGGGCCTGGAGGTCACCAGCCCTGCCTTAGGGGCCCTGTCTGTGCCTGGCCGACACAGAGTGGATGCTGGTTCATGCCCATCTGCCCCAGACCCAGAGACCTCTCCATTCTGGGGTTTTTCCCAAGAACCCATCCCCCTCTCCCCAGCTCTTCCCCTACTCCACTCCCTCAGCAGCTTCCGCTGGTCCAAATCCCTCCTCCAAACTCACTAACACGTGGAAGCTTTCTCTGTCAGAACCATGCGGTGGGGTGGGGGGCGGGGGTGATTCTCTACATAAATTAGCTCACTTAATCCTCACAATACTCTGGGGAAATAGCTTTATGTAGCCATTTTCCAGATGTGGAAACCGAAGCTTAGGGAGAGCAAAGATCTTTCCCAAGATCCCACTGTTGGAGGCAGAGGTCTTGGCCTGCCTGACGTGGAGCCCATGTTTTTTCTCTTACACCTCCCTGTCTCCCCCGCAAATCCTTCCTCCAAGGGTTCAAAATGGTACCCAACTATGGCCCATCCTTCAGATGCAACATCATGCAGCCATTAAAAATAACGATTACACATACACGAATGACTAATAACAACATGAGAAAATGCTTATGACACAATGTTAAGAGGAGAAAAGCAAGACACAAAAATTGTAAATACAGTATAAAATTACATTAAAATGATTGTGGGTAGAAAAAAGATTGAAAGGAAATATATCAAAATATCCACAGTTGTTTTGCTTATGTGTTAGTACCATGGGCGATTTCCTTCCTATTTTTGTCCAGTTGCCAAAGAGTCAATCAGTGCATATTACTTTTACAACAAAGCAGAGATATCATGTAAAAAAATAATAATTTGTGGTCGAAATATTTGGAAACCTGCTGTTTCCTCTTCAGCTTCCTCTCCTTCAGATCCCTCCAAAGCCTACGTTTTCTGTACAACGTGACTATAACCGAGAGATATGGTAGGAGTTTGGGGAGCAACCAGTACCTTCACAGACCCAGGACCCGCTCCGTTCTTTGACCAGGCTCTCCTCTGCGTCCAGTGAGGACTCCCACCACGGACCCTCCTCCCAGCCCCCAGTCGGAACTCCTGCTGACGCTTACCTGACACTCGCGTGTTGGGCTCCGGGATGGGAGATGCGTACACCTGTCTCTCCAGGTGAGGAGGATTTAGCTAGGGCGCAGCGCGGAGGAAGGAGGTAGCCTGCCTGGGGCGGGGGCTGTGACGTCACCGCCTCAGCCACGCCCCCGGCTTCCCGGCCACGCCCCGGCTTCCAGCTCCGCGGGGATTCCTGGTTCTCATGCTTGCGGGGTGAGGTGATGGGGACACTTCCCCCAACACGTACGCCTCATTCGGACCGGGCCCCCAGCCGTCAGCTGTGCCTCCAAGTGCGACCCCCGGGGGTGGGCGGACTGAGAGGGGAGGTTCCACTCTTCCAGAGTGAGGGACCCCTTGAGAAACCAAGAAAGAGTTGGGATTCCCAACACCCCACATCCACCCCCATCCCCCGCTTACACAGAACAGTTGGGTCCTCGGATTCCAGGTTCAAATCACCTGGGGTAAGGAATGATCTCCGGAGGGACAGGGGGAGCCTCTGATTCCTCGAGTGTTTTCTTCAATTCATACCCCACTCTCTGAACTTCCCTCCAACCCTATATAGGGTTGATATATCTTTTAAATCTCTCTCTCTGTCTTTCATTGAGATATAATTCACGTAACATAAAATTCACCGTTTAAAAAAGTATACAACTTGGTGGCTTTTAGTAGATTCACAGGGTTTTGCAACCATTACCTCTATCTAACTCCCTAACATTTTTATCACCCAGAAAAAGAAACCCCTTACCCACCAGCAGTCACTCCCCATTTCTGCCCTCCTCCAGCTCCTGGTGACCAGTAATTTACTTTTGTCTTTTGCCTATTCTGGTTATTTCATATAAATGGATCACATGATGTGCAACCTTTTGCATCTGGCTTCACTTGGCATCTTGCTGTCAAGGTTCCACCATGTGGTCACATGTATCAGTACGTCAGGGATGCAGTACTTTTTCTGGCTGAATAGTATTCCAGATCGAGTTTCCCACAGTCCAGAATTGGTTGACTGCATCCCTGTGGTGTCTCTTAACATGCTCCATTATCCCCCGTATTTCCTATAAACTGGTAATTAGATGTAGATTCTAAAGGCTGGAGGCTTGATTTGATTTGGATTCAATGATTTTCTCAAGAATATTTCACGGGTGATGTTGTGCCCCTCCCAGTGCATCAGAGCAGGAGCCATAGAGTATTGGGTTGTTCCACCATTTAGCGATGCTGAGATTGATCAGTGGCTTTAGGTGTTATTAACCTCATCCTTCTGTTATAAAGTTCCCCATCAAACTTTTACCCAGGGATTTTAGCATCCACTGATGATCATGGACTAGGTCTCCTATTTTACCTTACAGTTTACAGATAAGGAAACTGACGCTAAGAGATGAGAAGTGGTTTGCCCAAATCACAGCGTTAGTGATAACCCATGGGCCACAGCTACTGAGCCTGCGCTCTAGAGCCCTCGAGCCACAACTACTAAGCCCACGTGCCACAACTACTGAAGCCCACGTGCCTAGAGCCCATGCTCTGCAACAAGAGAAGCCACCGCAATGAGAAGCCCGCACACTGCAACGAAGAGTAGCCCCCACTCGACACAACTAGAGAAAAGCCCGCGTGCAGCAACGAAGACCCAACACAGCCAAATATAAATAAATAAATAAATATTAAAAAGAAAAAAAGATGGCAGCCTCATTCAAACTAAGAAAAATGCAAATTACAGCTACACCAAGATTCCACTCTCACCCATCAGCTTGGGAAAGATACAAAATGTGGGTAACACACTGATGGCAAGGCTCCATTGGAAACAGGCCCCTTCATCCCAGGGAGAGTAAATGTGTACAGTCCCAGAGGAGAGCAATGACGATACCCATCAAAATGACAACTGCATGTTTCCTTTGACCTCGGTCCAAATCCAGGTATTTATCTTACAGGTATCAATGCACAGAAGGGAACTGGCTTATGAAAAGGGTTGTTCATAGCAGTGTGTGTGTTATTTGTTGGAAACATGTCCATCAATAAGGAGCTGATAAAATAGAACATTCATCCAATGGACCTTAATGAAGTCGTATAAATGAATGAGGAAGCACTTTATGTACAGATGGGGAAAAGATCTACATGAAGTTTTGCTCAGTGAAAAAAAAACAAGTTTCAGAGAAGAGTATATAGTTTGTGACTATTTATGTAAAAAGGGAGGAGAGAGAACATGCATCCGTCTTTTCTATCTATCCATCATCTATCTATCCATCATCTATCTATCCATCATCTATCTATCCATCATCTATCTATCCATCATCTATCTATCTATCTATCTATCTATCTATCTATCTATCTTTTTTGACCACGCCACGTAGCATGCAGGATCTTAGTTTCCCGACCAGGGATCGAACCCTTGCCCCCTGCATTGACAGCGTGGAGTCTTAACCACTGGACCACCAGGGAAGTCCCTCTATCTATATTATGAATATCTCTGACTGGCAATATAAGAGGCTGATGCTTTGGGGGGCTTCTCCAGGAGAGGAAATGGGTGGCTGAGGGAAAGTCATGGGAGGGAGACTTTTACTGTACCATCTCTGGTAACTTTTGCATTTTGATCCATGTGAAAATATTTTCCATTCCAAAAACTACATTAAATTAAAAGTTTAAGAGTCCATCTTACAGAAAGGGAGACTCGTGGGTCAACAGAGTTTGCAGGTTCCTCTCCTTCAACACCCCGGGTAAAGGAGGGCACGAGGGAAGGAGGGTGTCCTCTCCTTGCTTTTCCTGCTTTAATTCTCGCAGCCACCTCCCCATTTTTCAGATGTTGATACCGAGGCTCAGAGCTGGAGAATGACTCCCTGAAGGCACAAGGCTGGGGTGCAGGGGGCAGCCAACATCCAGTTCACATCCATGGCTCCTGACCCTCCCATTGGCCATCACCACATGATGCCGCCCCAGCTGGCCAGCAGACGTGATGGATTTCTCAGCTAACTCTTCATCCTGAAATCCTGAAATTTCTGGTTATTTGACCAAAGTGGACTATTGTTTGCCTGAATTACACTGTATTTAAAAAAAAAAAAAAAAAGGATAAGCTGATTGAATGAGCAGTCATAGGACTGGAATGACTCAGGCTAGATTTATCAGGGGCTTGACTGGACTGGCCTGTTCACTAAATTATTTGGGAGTTTACTTTAAATTTAGCAGCATTTGGATTCATCGGCTTTTTGAATAGGCCTGGGTTTGGAAAGAAATTCAATTAAGTGGTTCTTTGACTAAATTAATGGGATTATTTTTATGATTGAATTACGGCAGTTTCTTTCAAGACTTAATTTGCCTCCTCACTGCAGCTTTTCGAGACCTTACCAGGGAGTTCTGGGGGAGATGGAGACTCTGACCACTTCCAGTTCACTCTGTGCAGCATCTGCTTCCTCTGGGAACCCCTCTAGGACCCGCCAGCTCCCCCACTTCACAGCAGTCACGCTTCCTTGTTTGGCTCCCTGGTTCACGCTGTTGATGGTAAAGGGTTTCCAGAACTGTTTCCCCGTCAGGCTCTCAACTCTTTGGGGACAGAGACCGTGGATTCACCTGGTCCCAGTGCTTGGCACAGGTCTTGGCCCAAAGCAGGAGCTCAGGCCAGGCAGGAATGAATTCAACTGAACTGATCCCAAGTCTTCTGACTCCAAGGTCACAGGACACAAGCCTCCTCCCACTTAGTTCTTCTGAGAGAAAGGAGGGGATTTCTAACCCAACTCATGTTGGGATTATATCCTGAAGCTCCCACCACTCCACTCCCATTCCAGCCAGCATCTAGCACCCACTAATACAGATCTCTAAAGTGTACCACCCTTTACGGTTTACAAAGAGTTCCCCACCTCCTCTCTTTAATCTCAGAGCAATGCACTGAGAAGTGGGTTCTTCCCCTCCCTTTACAGCTGATATCCCTGGGGCTCAGAGAGGGGCAGGGCCTTGCTTAATATCACACAGCCAGTGGGTAGGGGAATGTCAGGACTCCAGGCTCCTGGAAGGCAGGACTGAGGCCAGGAGTTGTGCAGGGCAGTGGAGAGATTGTAGGGACAGCCCCACTCTGTACTTGAAGGGTGGAGGGATGAGGGCTGGGGAGGACCACAGAGCCCATGGCCTGAGCTGTGAGATGGGGCAGCAGAAGGTCGGGGGAGATTCCACGAAGTTCTGGGAGGTGAGGAGGTGACTGGCAGTAGCGGGAAGAGGAAACGGATGTAGATTCACCCATTCAGTTATCAGCAGAGCTGCTGAGGCTAGCCCTGGGCTGGGCCTCAGATGCAGGGAGGGGCTGGCAGGACACTCAGGTCCCCCGCTCTCAGGAGGGGCACGGGGCACAGGGGGGTCACTGGCCCTCACCTCAAAGGGTGAGAAAAGCTCCCGAGGAGGAAGGGCAGCTCGGCATGGGAGGGTAGCCAGGAAGGTACTAAAGGAGGAGGAGTTTGCCTGGCAGGGAAATGTTAATCCTGCTGGCCAGAGGCCTATGCACCGCCCACCGCCCACCGTGTGCCTGGCTCTGTTCCACGTGCTCTCCACAGGCTGACCCGGCCCTCAGGCCAACCTGGGAGCCAGTGCTATTAGCATCCCCGGTTAACAGCTGAACTCTGGTGTTCAGGGCAGTGGCTTGCTCAAGGTCACGTGGCTGGTAAGAGGCAGGGCTGGCCTCGAACCCCGGCAGGAAGGCTCCCAAGCCTGGCTCCTAACTACACTGCACAGCCCCACAGTGCACGGGGTCACCGGGCAGGGGGATGAGTAAAATGAAGGTAAGATGATTTGGGTTGAATCCCCCCTCGTGCACCCACAACTGTGCAACCTGGACTTCTCTGAGCCACTGCTTCAAGATGCGGAAAAAATCCTGCTTTGCAGTTTATGGAGAATAGAGCCCTGTGCCTGGCACACACCAGGTGCTCAGTCAAGTGGGGTCCCTTCCCTCCCTTGCACTCCTGAGAAGGTCAGGGACAGAATCACGGGGCCTTCCCTCCGGCCCCCTCCCAGGGGCCTAGAGAGACCTTCTTGTCCAGCCCACTGGGTGTACAGAGAGCAGGCCAGAGGTGGGCCCTCTTGAACTTCTTGATGATGATGGGGATGAGAATGATGGCGGTGACATGGAGCATGACGGCGGTAGTGGCGGTGGTGATGGAACTCTGCCCCCTCCCTGGCATTCCGGCAGGTCAGGGCGGGTTCAGCTAAGTGCTGGGCATAGTTCTGGGTGTGTGGGAGTGTGAGCACCCAGAAAACTGCACTGTGGGCTTATGGCCTTGGCCCTGTCAATGAGGGTGCCCTGCCCTCAGGTCATGGCGCTTGATGACTCCCTCTGCCCCACCTTTACTGCTCTCTGACGGAGCACGTCCCTCGAGATTGACTTTCCAGGAGGCCACACTTCCTAGAAGATTGTAACCAAAGTCTAGAGAGGGGAAACCCTTGCCTGAGGTCACACAGCAAATCTCAACAGGGCAGGAACCCAGGGCTCCTGACACCTGACTCTCTACCAGCTCCACCTGCACCCACTGAGTTAAGAGGGTGGACGGGAAAGTTGCTTTAAACCAGTCCGTCAGCAGGTTCCGCCTGAGCTCCTACTGTGCGCTGCCACCAGGAAGGACCTGGAGTTTGTGGAGACGCAACCTACAGGAGGCACTCAGAAGAGGAAACGAGGTCAACGCCGCCGGAGGACATGGGAGAAGGCATTCCCAGAGGGAGGGAGAGCGAAGGCACCAGTGAGGGAGGGGGCGGGCAGGGCGAGGACCCCAGAAGCAGAGTCTCCTACGGGGCCACTCCTTGAGGTGGGCGCTGGTGCCCAGAGGGCGGGTGCAGGGTCTGGTGCAACCCCCGAGGAGTGATGGCAGAGGTCACCTGGGGCCAGGAGCCTTGAGTACCAGGCCAAAGCCTCTGGATCCTATCCTGTAGACTGCGGGGGTCCCAGGAGGTTTTCAGCAGAGGACAGACCTGAGGGTCTTCTCAGAGGGCTGGGCTGTGTGTGACAGCTGGGGTAGGGGTGGGAGGACCATAGGACACTAAGACTCCCTGAGTTGTGATGACCGAGAGGTCTTGGGAGCCTGGAATGTCTCGTTCAGTGTGAGTCTGTGTGGGGAAGGTTGGGGTCCCAGGCCGGGGCCTGCCTCCCCCTGCTCCCCGCCCCCAGCACCGCCCCACCTCCTTCGTCTTTTTCATTCTGTGCTCCTGCTTCAGTGCCTTTGCCTTTTGAGGACACACTCTCCTTCCTTCTCTACAGCTTTGCAGGACTCCCCTTTCCCCTGCTCTGCTTGCCCAATTCCAGCTCAGTTCTTGTTTTTTAAATAAAAATGTAAATTTCATTTTTTTTCTTGGAAGTTTTTTTCAATCAAAATTTTTTTTCAGTGAGAAATTTTAAGGAATTACCTGGTGGTCCAGTGGTTAGGACTCCACGCTTCCATTGCAGGGGGAACCAGTTCGATCCCTGGTCAGGGAACTAAGATCCTGCAGGACATGTGGCCAAAAAAAAAAAAAAAAGAAAACATTTTTAATGAAAATTGTGTGTGTTTTAAATTGTGGTAAATATATGTGTCTTAAAGTTACCATTTTAGCCATTTTTAAGTGCACAGTTCTGTGTTATTAAGTACATTCACATTGTCGTGTAACCATCACCTCCCTCATCTTCCCAAATTGAAACGTGGTGCCCACTAAACCCTAACTCCCACTCCCACTCCCCCTCCCCCAGCCGGGGGCAACCTCCAGTCTACTGTCTGTCTCTGTGAACCTGACTCCTTCAGATACCGCATACGAGTGGAGCCGTAAACCTGTCTCTTAAAGCTCAGAGGACAGGCCACCTCCTCTGAGAAGTCTCCCGGACTCCCAGGCAGAGAATTCACGTGATAGGCTTCAAGCCTTTGCCCGCTCTCCCCACCCCAGCAGGGGAGGCCTCCAGAGGGCTTCTCACCCAGCCTCCTGCTTCCATGGAGTGGGCTTCACTCGGGTCAGGAGGAAATTCTCTGAACTTCTTTGGAGTCGTTGATGACTATGGTGGTGGTGATGTTGATGACGATGATGGGATGATGGTGATGTTGATGATGATGACAACCACAATGAAGAGGGCGGGCAATCTCTGGCCCTTCTGCTGACATATTTCTCTGACCAGGGCAGTCCTGGAGGCCAAGAGTGTGTCTATTACCATCCTGTGCCAAGGCTGGGCACTGCCTGGATCTGAGTACTGGGTGGCAGGGGAGGACCGCAACTCTGTCACCATCGTGACATCAGCCCCTCATCCTCTGGCCCTGCCACTCCCACCATGGCCCATGATGCTAACACTGGTTGTCCTTGGCTGTGCCTTTCCCTCTCTCCTTAACCTGGGCGGGGGTGTCCTGGAAGCCTGGCCCATGATGCTCTCCCCCACCACTGGCACTGATTGGAACACGCTAGCCCAGTTGGCTGGAAGGCTCTCCTTAGCACATTTTTTTCTTTCTTCTTTTTTTGGGCCACACCGCACAGCTTGTGGTATCTTAGTTCCCGGACCAGGGATTAAACCCGTGCCCCCTGCAATGGAAGCACGGGGTCCTAACCACTGGACTGCCAGGGAATTCCCATCCTTAGTACTTTTTTGTGCTATGAGTGGGTAGGGCTGGGGAAACCAAGGCACAGGGAGGTGCCCTGACTTGCCCAAGCCACCCTAGAAACCTGCTCCCCTTGCTGGTCTCTGGGCTCTGGGACCACACGGGGAAGCAGCCTGCAGGCTCCTGTGCAGGAGATAGGTCAGACCCTGGGCTCTGTGCCAAGGTGTGGGAGCCACCTGACCTGGCTTCAGATCCCAGTCTGCTCACTCCTTCTGGTGGCCATGGCTCAGTCCTCATTTGTAAGTGGGATGCATGATGGGGCTGCTTCTCAGAGCAGCTGGAGCTCTGCGTGAGGCAAGCATGCCAGGTCCAGGCCAGGCTCAAGGCAGAGCCTCAGCAAATACCCCCTCTGCCCTCCTTTCCTGTTCTGAGGTGTGTAGTGGGCAGCTCAGTGGTATAGACAGCCTGGAGAGAGGGAGGTTCAAGTCCTGGCCCCACCTCTGACCCACTCTGAACGTCAGTATCTTCATCTGCCTCTCCTAGCTGCTGTGTTGTGCACGTGTGACGGGCCACGCACAGGGGCTGTGAAGGCCACCCCCAGCTTTGGTTCTCCTTGAGGGAGATGGAAGGGGCTGTGTTAGGCTGGCCCTGAGGCAACGTGGGAAGAGGGCCAAGTGGGAAGCAGGTCCTGGCCCTCAGGGTCTGCCAGGGCCCACGTGGCAGACACTCTGGAGGTTGTGAAGGGTGCTATTCCCTGAGTCCAGGACCTCCCATGGGGCCTGTGGAGCCTCTCCCTTCTCCCGCTGTGTGCAGAGTGAGCTGCCAATTCCTGTTCCGTTTAATTTTCCAAGTCGAGGTGCGGGGTGGAGGTGGGATTGCTAAGTCCTTAAACCTCCAGGGAGGCAGTGGAGGGCGCACTGGGCAGAGACAGAGGCTCAGCGTTGTCCTGTCCTCCTGTGAGAGCACTGGCAAATCCCCTCCCCTTTGGGGACTCGGGTTCCCCCGTCGGCAGATGGGGATCTCCACGGGCAGGGAGCTGGGCTTGGAGTCAGGTGTGACCTCAGGGGACTCACCTCCTTCTCCTGGCTCCTTTTCCCCACCTGGCTATGAGAGGTTTCGGTCAGACCAAGGCAGGACCTTGCTTTGAGAGCAGGGACACCTGGCACAAAAGCCACTCTCCGTTTGTTACTAAATCTTGCTTCCGGATTGCCAGGGTCAAAAAGGCCCTTGCAGACTGCTGTGTCCACTTGATAGATGGGGAAAGTGAGGCTGCGGGGGTGAGGCGACCTGCCTGGGGCCCTAGCGGGGAGTCAACGCCAGGCCAGTCCCAGGCCCAGGTCCCCCAGTTTCCCGGATGCTTTTCCTCCCGCAGCGTCCTGGCCTGCCTCCCAGGGCTAGAACTCTGACGGCGGGCAGCGCGGAGGGCGCGCGCCTGCTGCCCCCACGTGGCCGCTGCGGGCGCTGCAGGCCGGGTCCGGGTCACGCGGGGCGGGGGTGCTCCTTGGTGCCAGGCCCGGGGCCGACGCGAGGGGCACCGGCAGAGAGAAGACGGGCCCTGACTACCCAAAACTCTCAGGACTGAGACTGCTACCCCTAGAAGTGCCCTGAATGCGTTCACTTACAATTGGGAAACTTGGGATGATTCTGGGAGGCTATGTCACTTGAACAGGTGGCCCTGAGTGTTGGTGATCGCTCTGCCTTGGAGGGGTCCAGGCCACAGCTGAATTATGTGCTGGCCCGAAAACAGTGAGGCTTTGGAACCTGACAGAGGGGCTTCCTAGAGCTCAGCGGCTCAAACTAAGACCCTGGCTTGGGCCCTCCCTTGGAGGAGCTTGCATCTTTGTGGGAGCAGAAGCCTGCTGAGCTCTTTGCTGGGAGAAGCTACAGGACTCAGTGACTGTGTATGGGGGGGGGGGGGGG
>NW_006780611.1:10257692-10264670 GCF_000442215.2 Lipotes vexillifer | reverse complement strand
GGGGGGGGGGGGGGTGGCAAGGAAGGGGCGACTTCAAGGGAGAGCTCAGGATTCTGGCCCAGGAGATGGGGGCCATGGAACTGGATGGTGCCTGGGGGGTGCTGAGCTTGTTGGGGCTTTCTGAGCTGGAGGAGCTGGAGAGGGCAGGGGGAGGAGCTGAGGACGGACTGTGTGTGTAGATGTTCTCACAGACATCTTCCCTATGACAGGTGAGGTAATCTACCCATTTGACAGATGAGGTCATCGAGGCTTAGAGAGAGGAGGAGAGAGGCCAGATCAGCCAGGGTCACTGAGTTCTGAGTGTCTGAGCTACAGGAACTTAGCGATCCCAGTCCCTCCACAGGCCCTGGGACTTTACTGTTGGGAGATTCAGGCCCTCAGGGGAGGAGTCCCAAGGAGAGGACAGGAGAGGCTCAGAGCCCCCAGGGAGACAAATACCCAGCCACTGATTCCCTGTGTGGCCTTGAGTAAGTCCCTTCACCTCCCCAAGCCTCAGCTGCCTCACCTGTGAAATGGTATGAACTATCTCCCTCCAGAGGGGTTGGGAAGATTAAGTTAGATTTTGAGAAGTATGAAAGTGCCAGGCCCAGTGACAAGCACCTAGTAAGCCTGGCAGGTAATAAACACTCCTTCCCTTTCCCCTTCTGACTGGAACAGTCAGGAAGGCTACCTGAAGGAGGCAGGCCTTGACGGTAAGGGCTGATTCAGAGAGATCCAGAGTGAGCTGCTTGGCTCCTCTATCACCTGGGGTCCCTGTGCACCAGGCCAAGGGATGCTGTAGTCACAGCTGCTCTCCCAGGCCCCAGAGCACCCAAAACTCCACCCTGGAGAGATCTCTTCCTGAGAGAGGGGAGAGATAACAAAGCCCCCTTCCCACCCTCAATTCATTCCTATTGGCCCCGAGCCCAGCCAGCCTATGTTGGAAAAATCTCCCTGTTCTCATTGTCTCTGCTCCAGGAAAGGCTTGTCTTCTGGAAGGAAACAAGCATTTATTGGAGAGCCTGCTCTGCTCTCATCATTTCTCTTGACCCACAGCATCACTGCCCTGAGAGCCAGGTACCATTACTACCTGATACAGTTGGGGATATGGAGGCTCAGGGAGTGAGGGTCTTGCTGAAAAGGGCATCTTGACTGCAGAGCTGGGAGCTAGCCACTGGGCAGTGCTGCCTTTGCGAATGGCTCCCCCTCTTGTGTGAGCTCCTGGGGGCAGGGCTGTGCCTGGCATGAGTCCCGCAGGCTCTTAGTGAATTTTGAGTGAGTGAACAAAGGCATGAATGAATGACAGTCTGGTCTGTGAATGATCCAGAGACATCACCCTAGGACTCCAAGACGCTGTGGATCTGGAAGGTCAGAGAGAATCACCTGGGAATGTGCAGAGTCGCTTCCAGAAGGACACAAAGGAACTGGTACTGGTGGTTGCCTCTGGGCATGGGGGTGGAGAAGGGGGAGAGAAGGAGATTTACTCTTCTGTTTGAATGTTTATCTTATATATCATAACGTGCATATATCATAATGTATGATTATAACACATTATGTGCATGTTTAATAAATGAGTTCAGAAGTAAATAATCACCTGGGGAGCTCCTTAAACATACGGACTCCTGGGCTGCAGCTCCAGAGGGTGGAAGCAGTGGGTTTGGGGGTGGCAGGGGACTAGGATAAGTTCCCCAGGTGATTCTGTTACAGGTGGCCCTGGGCCACACTACAGAAACAAAATCACCAGCTGGGTCCTCTTCCCACTGGCCACCAGCTGGGTTAATTTGCATGGTCTTTTGCGTATATTTGCATGATGTCTCTGGTTCCAAATGAAGCCTGTGTCAGCCTTTATCCTGAGGGAAGCCTCTTCCCTCCCCACCTCGTCCCCCATCACTGACCCCATCCCCAGACCTGGCCAGCTTGGACAAGCCCCTTCCTCCTCATCCCCTATCCACCAGCTAAATATGTCACTCTTTTACCCCATCTCCACATTCTCCCAGCTCCCCAAGGCTGGCACACACATGTCACCTCCCCCAGCTGAGTCAGCTGAGTCTGCTCCCCATCTCACACTCTCTGTCCCCTCCTCTGAACTCCAAAATACTCGAACCTCTCTCATGTGCATCTCTGTGCACTGAACACTCACGGTGGGCCCAGGGCTGAGCCAGGCCCTTCCCTCATCTCATCCCACCCAGTCCTCCAGAGACACCCATGAGACCAGACCCCATTAGGCCCATTTTACATATGAGAAAACTGAGCCTTAGGGAAATCACATGACTTACCAGAAAGTGACAGCTCTTTCCATTCCACAGACCTGCCTCCTAAAATGCCCTTTTGGCATATTCACTCTTCCCATGTTAATTGCATTTGGGTTTTGTCTTGCTTCGGTTGCTCTAATTGGGTCTTTAAAATTACCTGGGTCATACACACTTACTGTAAAATCATGCAAACAATCAAGAAATATTTGAATAAAATATGAATTGCCCCTCCACCCCCACCCCCACCCCCCCCAAGCATGACACTCTTTAGGAAGAGCTGCTCTGAACAGTCTGGGGTCTCCTTCCAACCTCATGCATTTACATACAGATGTGATATAGGCAAATAGATAGGCATAGCATTTTTATTGTTAACATGTACATGCAAAAAATATACAATTCAAAGGAAAACAATGCAGACATCCATGTACTCACCATCCATAAAAATTGCCAGCATCTTAGAAGCACACCTTTGTGCCCCTCCGCAGCTGCACCCTCCTTCCTCTTCTGACTTTCCTTATAGGCTGGTCACATATGTGCACTCTTAAATAACAAATTTAGGAGGAGAATTGTTAAATTATTGTGTGTGCAACATGTTCAACTCTATTAGGCAAGGCTAAACCATTTTCCAAGGAGACTGAACCAATTTTTACTCCTACCCAGAGGGAAGGAGAGTCCCCACTGAGCCGTATCCTTGCCAAATGTGGAACTGTCCAACTTTGTAATTTTTACCAAGCTAGTGGGAGTAAAATTGCAACTCATTGTGGCTTTACTTTTCCTGTTGACTAATGATATTTAATATCTTCTTGTTTATGTCTTCCATATCCTTAGCAATTCTTTTATCTTCTTGATATATCTGGCAATTGAAAGAGTTGTGATAAAAATCTCTGATTATGATAATGGATTTGTTTATGTCTCCTTGTTTTGCTTTGTATGTTTTGAAGTTGTGTTATCAGGTGCATAAGAGTTTAGAATTGTTATATCTTCCGGGAGTTACATATTCCTTGTTTCTAATAATGCTTTTGTCTTGAAGCTTAGTTTGTCTGTTTAAATAATGATAAATCTTTTGATTTTGATCTTTTCCCAGGTAAAGAAGGACTATTCTTCTTATCTGGGTCAAATCACTTCTGAACTACCAGTTGGTCTTAGTGAGAAGTGACTTGACTTCTTATTTTGAAAATATTTGTATTATGGAAACCTTTCAACATATACAAAAGTACAGAATTGTATAAATGACCTCCCATGTAACCATCAACCAGCTTAGACATATACCAAATCAACATATTTATCCCCACCAGCTCCCCCATCCCATATTATTTTAAAGCAAATCCCATATGTCATATAAATTATTCCTTAAATATTTGAATATGTATGTCTAAGAGGAAAGGACTTAAAAAAAAAAACAACCCAAGTCCCATTATCATCCTGTAACAATAATTTCCTAACATCATCAAATATCATTTTGTTTGTTTATTCGTTTGTTTCAATCAGGATCTAAATAAGGCCTGTGAGAGCGCGTAGTTGGTCAATGTCTCCTACATCTCATTCAATCTATAGGTTCCTACCCTAACTCTTTTACTTTCCTTGCAATTTGTTTGTTGAAGAAACCAGACCATTTGTCCTTTATATAAAAATATTTTGTTTGATGGGATTATGTAGCTAATGTTCTTTAGCAATATGTATTGGCCATATTTCCTCTCAGAACATATAAGTTAATTTTGGGTTTTTAGTTGGTATTCAGAACTCCATAGTTACTATTTATTTTTCTTAATTAGACGTATTTTAGCAGCAAGCTTTTTTTAAAAAAATAAATGTATTTATTTATTTATGGCTGCGTTAGGTCTTCGTTGCTGTGCAAAGGCTTTCTCTAGTTGTGGCGAGCGGGGCCTCCTCTTCGTTGCAGTGCACAGGCTTCTCATTGCGGTGGCCTCTCTTGTTGCGGAGCACAGGCTCTAGGCACGCAGCCTTCAGTAGTTGCAGCATGCAGGCTCAGTAGTTGTGGTGCACAGGCTTAGTTGCTCCACGGCATGTGGGATCTTCCTGGACCAGGGCTCAAACCCGTGTCCCCTGCATTGGCAGGCGGATTCTTCACCACTGTACCACCAGGGAAGTCCCATAGTTACTTTTTTTTTTTTTTTTTAATGTCTTATCTCTTCTACTTAGCTACTATGAGCACTGGATGTGCTAATTCACTCAACAAACATTTAATGAGCACCTACTATATGTCAGGCCCTATGCCAGATCCTGAAAAATATAATGGTGAACAAGCCAAAAATATTTCTGCAGCTTCATCTCAAACTTTGGTGGTCTGCAGAATCCCTGAAGAGACCCTGTTAAAATGCAGGTCCCAGGGTCCCATCCCAGACAGGCTGTCAGGGGTCTTGGGTGGGAACCAGGAATGGGCACCTTTGGTCAAGTGCTGTCCTGTGGAAATCTGAGCCACAAATACAAGCAACATTTGCCAATTTCGATTTTCTAGTACTAATTACATGACAAGGTGAAAAGAAACAGGTGAAAAGTCTCTTACAGAAAATTTTAATTATATAATTTAATACATAAAATAAAATTTATTTAATATATAAATAAAATATTTTAATTACATATTTTATTTAACCCAATTTATCTGAAGTATAATTTTAACATGTAATGAATCATAAAAAATTATGAGATATTTTGTATTCTTTTTTTAAGTACTAAGACGTCGAAATCGGTTGTGTGTTTTACATTTACAGCACTTCTCAACTCTGACCAGCCACGAGTCAAGTGCTCCCTGTGGGTCGTGGCTACTATACCTGACAGCGGAGCCGGTGACCTGGTCTGGATGCCCGGGGGCCACAGCAGGAGCAACGCTGGACTGGATAATATTTGTGAAGAGCACTTAGCAGATTCTGGTGTCCCAAACAAAATATGGGGACAAAGACACCTGGGCCCCAATCCCGCCTCCAACCTTCTGCCCTTTCCTTGGAAGTGGCTTCACCTCCAGAGCTCGAATCTCCGCGCCTAGAACGGGCGAATTGTCCTGCCTCGAGGTAGTGGAGGAGCATCTAATGAGACGGTGTGAGGCGCCCTCTGCGTGTTGGTGGCAAGGAGGCGTGAAGGATGCGGAGAGGTTTGGAAACCGACAGAGGGCGGAGCAGGGCTCAAGCCGGGGCTTCCCAACACCGCAGGAACCGGAATGAGGGGACACGTCCGCCGGCTGCACTCAGCCTGCAGCCCCCGAGGCCACCACGGGGCGGCGCTGTGGGAAGGGACCCCCGGGGATCGCGCAGGGACCCCCGGGGCTGGCATGCGGCCCGAGAATTTTTAGTAACCACTTGCCTGGCGTGGACTTCCCCGGGGAGGGGAGGATTGGATCATTCTGGTTCCCTCTGCGGCAGGAGGGGAAACTGAGGCGAGGAACGGTTTCCCCCGTCACTTTAAAAAATTCAACCAACAGCTGATGTGATGGAACTCAGGCTTCGGAGTCTGGGTGAGGTCTCGGCTCCGACCAGCTGAGGAACCTTGACTCGTAGGCCATTCAAGCTCCCAGGCTGGTTTTCACACCTGTAAAACGGGGATACCGGTACCTCCCAGGGCAGGAGCAGGACCACAGCAGGTGATGGCTAGAAAGGGGCTTTACCAACCGTCTGGTGTGGAGCCAGGGTCAACACCTGCACAGGGATTGAAAGGTGAACTTTGAAGGATGAGGATACAAATAACACAACTGCCATGAGCTAAGTGATTAATCTCCTTTACACTCTCATAACAGCCCATGAGGTTGGCGCTACTATTGCACCCATGTTCCAGATGAGAAAACTGAGTCTCAGAGATGTGGTGCGGTTTGCCTGAGGTCACATAGCCCAGCAGAGCCTGTACGCGACTCCCGGGTTCTGTGCTCACGTCTGACCAGGCGTTGGCTGAGGCTGGAGAGGGTGGGCCTCTTCTTGCCCAGCCGTTGTCTTTCATCTCTGGTTCCTGGTTTCCTTCCTCCCTTCTCCTTCCTTCCTTCTCAGCCTCTCTGGCCTCCCACTCCATCTCCCCCCAGGTTGCCAGTCTCCCCATTAAAACAAGGAGCCTCTCCATGCCTACGACTCATACCTGCCACTCAGAGTGGCCACAGTGGTGGGCTCAGGGCATGTGCCTCAAGCCTGGCCAATGGATTCTGGGAGGGTTGGAACTGTTGGAAGAGGGCCTGTCTCCTTTTGCCTGCTTAGAAGCTGAGCATTTGTGAGCCTGGGCTTCTGGAAATGCGACTTCACTCTTAACCCAGAGGAGCTGACTGACCTGTGGGCTCATGCACTGGGATGCAGCTGAAGCATCTCCAGTCTTCCGCCTGCCCCACCCTGCCCCCACCTCCCACCCATCTCCACCCCTTTCCCACCACTGACTCACCAGACCTAGGATCTGAGAGTCGAAGGGCCCCAAGACGTGGGTCCCTCAACCCCCTACTTCCACCGGGAAAGTTCTCAGCGCCACGCCGACAGGTGAGGCAGGTGTGCCAAGCAAGGAGGTTGGCCCAAAGATGCACAGCTGGTGAGCAGTGGGCCCACCGGCTAGAATCCCATCAAGGTATTCATTCCATTCCACATCTAGCAAACCTCTTGAACCCCTGCCCAGAGGCCAGCTATGAGGGTGTGGGGTGTGGCTCTGGAGACAGACCCCCCCCCACCCCCCCACCCCGGGCTCAGGTTCCAGCTTCCTCACTCAATAGTGATCTCGGGCAAATTATTGCACTTCTCTGTGCCTGTTTCTTATCTGTAAAACAAGGGAA
>NW_006780611.1:10243091-10257447 GCF_000442215.2 Lipotes vexillifer | reverse complement strand
GAAAGAGTGAAGTCCCCTTGTGTCTCCAGAAACCCCAAGCATTCTGCCCATTGGTAGCAGTCCCTTCTTTCATGGGACCATGCTTTGCTCATGCCATCCCTCTACTTAGATTCCTTCCAGAGTGACCATAGAGTGGTTAAAAGCATGGACTCTGGGCCCAGGCAGTCTGGCTTCCAATCCCATCTGCAGATGAGGAGAAGGGAAAGGGAACCACAGATGTAAAGGCACTGAGGTAGGAAACTGTGTAGCACTGGTGAGAAGGTTCTGTGGGGCTGAATGAGTAAGCTGTATGGCTGCACTGCTGATCTAGCATCCTGTCTCCCTCCTCTGCCCCCTTGGGAATTTCTGCTCTCCCTGGGATAGGGCTTCGGAAACAGGGACTGGCTTGAAGGCTCCGGGGACCTCATTTGAATAATACAGTGGAGAACTGGGGGGGTCCTGATTTGCATGATGGCCCTCTGGGAGAAATAGTGTCCCAGAGGCAGGAGAGGCCCAAGGTCACAGCTTGGCAATGCCTGGCAGGACGGGGGAGGGGGGAGGGGGTTTGCTGCAGGCCCTCAGCAGCCAAACACCCTCACACGGAGCTCTGGGCCTCTCCACAGAGGAGCTGGAAGCTGAAATAGGACTCTATTTTGGGGGCCTGAGGCGAGCTGGAGTCACTTCCCTGCCAGATGGGAGAGGTTGCCTCAGTCTCTCCGAGGCCAGGCTCTCCGCCCTGCAGGAGTGGCAAGGTGTGGGCCTTGACAGTGGGGTGCGAGGCGGGGGGCACGGGCTGGGAAGAGGGAGAGGATGGTGCTGCTCTGGGGTTTGATAGTGCATTCGTCATCTCCCTCTGTCCGCCCAGCTGCCCTGGGAGGGCGAGCTGGGGCTTTCCCCATTTCACGGAAGAACAGACAGGTTCAGAGAGGCCAAGTCGCCTGTGCAAGATCACTGAGCAGCAAGTGGCAAAGCCAGGATTCAGCCGGGGCCTGGATGACACCCTAGCCTGTGTGCTAACCACAGCAGCGTACCTGAGCTTGACCTCAATACGCAGAAGGTGAAGCCGTTTCCTGAGCACCTACTGTGTGCCGGCCCCTCTCACACACTAGCTCAGTGAGCTCAAGCCGCGCCCTGGCAGGAAACCATCATCACCCCCATTTCACAAACGGGCCTGAGAAGGGTCAGGCTTGGGATGCCCTGGCCTCAGCTGGGCATCTGAGTTACTGCATGACCACGGGCAGATCCCTTCTCTTTGCTGGCCTCAGTCTCCCCATCTGTAATTCAAGGAGGTGGGCTCAGGTCTGTGACGTGTCTCCCAGGGAGGCTGACAGAGAGCTGGGGGCGGGGAGGTGGCCAGGATGACAGAGGGAGTTTTTCAAGCCTACCTTCCCCTTCCCGCTGCTTCCTGCAAACTCATTTTCCAGGTCTTCAAGTCAGACCCACCTATCTGCAAGGGAAGAGAAGGAATTTGCATTTCCTGAGCCCAGACTAGGCCTGACGCTGTGTGGCGGGATCCACATGCACGATGCCATCTAGTCCACACGCTGTGGCCCCTGTGGAAGTTGGACAGTTGTTATTGGGTCGTTCTTACAGCTGAAGCCCAGAGAGGGGAAGCAAGTCGCTCAGGACAACCCAGAGAGGAAGGGGCGCCACTGGCCCCTCGCCAAGGCTGTGGGCTCCTAGCCCTTCCCTTTCTGCTGTGTCCTTCCTGACGCCACCGAGAGCCAGGGCCTTCCTCAGCTGAAGGCCGTGCTCCCAGCCCCCAGCCTGCGTCCTGGGCCGCCAGGGGGCGGCAAGGCCATCTGTGGGCCCCCTCGTCACCCACGCCTTCCCTGCAGAGACTGGACTAGAAATAGCCCCGTCCATCCTCGCCACGGTTCCCACCTTGCCCGCTTGCCATGCTCACCTGTGCGTGTCCTCCCCTCCTCGCACCTGTCAGGGAGAAGACAGGAACCAAGCTGCCCCTCCCACTTCCCGTCAGTAATCCGTCCCGCCACGCCCCCCTGCTGAGGCTCCTCTCGCAGCATCCCCGCTTCTGCCTGTCTCGTCGCTGAGCCCAGAAAACTGCCCCGTCTGTTCCTGCTGCCCCATCCACCTTCTTTCAGAGGCCCCAGAAGCAGCGTAAAGGCTTCATGGAGGCCGGGCGCCATCAGGGCTGCCGACCTGCCGGCCACTCCAGCCCACTGGCCGCCATATGCAGCTTCCCGAAGGCCTCTCCCATCACTCGCCCCTCTGCGCCAAGACCACCCAGGTCTTCCCACCGCCTGCAGGAAAAGGCTCCTCAGTCTGCTGGACTCACCTGCTCACCTGGCCCAGCCCCCCAAGAGTAGCTGTCCTCCCCCGCGACACGCGCCCGCCTCCCCGACCTCGCTCTCCTATCAGCCAACCTCCGCGGCGGCTCAGGGACTAAAACACCAACAACCGTAAGGCCAGAAAGCCCTGGCAGAGCCCTGAGTTGCTCTATGACCTTGGGTAATTCACGTGGCCTCTCTGAGCCTCCTCATCTGTAAAATGGGGATAATAATAGAACACTCCATTCCGTCCCCACGCCCTGAACCCTCTCCTACCTCCACGGACCTGCCCTGAGCCCCCCCGGTCCAGGTGTTGGCAGAGAGGCCCAGGAGGGAGAGAGGAAGGAGGGGCTTAGACAGGCCTGGAAGGAGCTGAGAAGGAGAGGACAGCAAGCTGAGCCTCGGCTCTGCCTGGCAGGGAAGGTCCCAGAAGCACGAGGCACAGGTGCTGTCCTCCAGACCCTCATTCCAAGGGGCCACACCCCAGAAGGAAGTAATCCTAGTGACAGGTCGGGGGTCAGGAGCCTGACTCTGGATTGAGCTCTGCACCTGCCTCTTTGTATGACGTCTCAAACCCCCTCCCTGGGCCTGTTTGCCCCCGTCCATGGGTACCAGGAGTCCCCTCTTGGCCTCCTTCCCACTGTGGGCACTGTGAGAGCTGAGACCAGCCCGCAGGGGCTCTGGCCTACCTGCCCTGTTGCCATGGTGCGTGTAGCGCAGTGGACAGCTATGGCGACTGTAACCAAGGAGCCCTGCCTGCTGTCCCAAGCTTGAGCATGGAGTGTTGGGAATTGCCCACGGTCCCATTTGGCACTGGCAGCAGGGCCGAGGCCAGAGGGCTCGGGCCTCCCAGCTCTCTCCCAACACCACCGCCCAAGGTTGAACGGCTGTGGGCCCAGGCCCCAGCTACATCTTTGCCTGTTTGGTTCAGTGCTGAATCCCCTCTGCTAGACCAGGCTCCTCCTTGCTCGTAGTAGGTGCTCAACAAATATTTGTTTCATGAAGGAATGACTGAATGACACAGAAGGCCTTTGAAATCTGTAGTGGGTGGGGCTGACGTGTGAGCTGATGGCCAGGACCTAGGCAAATGCCTCTGGCTGGGATCCCAAAGGGCTTGGGTAGGGATTCTACGCCAGGTTTGGGGCAGTGAACAGAGTAAGTGGGGGGCCCTGGAGGTTGCCAGTGATTGCGGGAGGGGGCAAAGATAGGCCTGGGTGTCGACCCAATTTTGCCAAGTGCCAATTTTACTCATATCCTGTGAGCTGAGTGACCTATCAGTTTTCCCTTTTTGCATGGCTGCCAGGAACCTCAGGGGTCAGTTTTCAAACTGTGTCTCATATGGTAAACCCACCAAAATCCTGACTGGAAGACAACTCACATTTATTATTATTGTTTTTATTTATTTATTTATCTATTTAAGTTAGTTTATTTATTTTTGGCTGTGTTGGGTCTTTGTTGCTGCACGCAGGCTTTCTCTAGTTGCAGAGAGCAGGAGTTACTCTTCCTCGTGGTGCAAGGGCTTCTCACTGCAGTGGCTTCTCTTGTTGTGGAGCACGGGCTCTAGGTGCACGGGCTTCAGTAGTTGTGGCATGCAGGCTCAGTAGTTGTGGCACACGGGCTTAGTTGCTCCGCGGCATGTGGGATCTTCCCAGACCAGGGCTCGAACCCGTGTCCCCTGAATTGGCAGGCGGATTCTTAACCACTGCGCCACCAGGGAAGTCCTCACATTTATTTGGATCCAGTAATATGCCCAAGACCATGCTGTGCCTGGTCACGTATGAGATCTCATTTAACCCAAACAACAAGTGTGTGACGCAGATATGAATGGCCCTTCCTAACAGATGAGGAGACAGGTTCCTAGACATAAATCAACTTGCCCAAAGTCACAGAGCTACTAACTGGCAGTGGCAGGACCCCCTGGCTCTCACTCTCACAACCTTCTTCAAATATTGACATAAATGCCGCTGCTCTTGGCTCCGTGCCCTGGTACCAGCGCTGTGCCCATTGCCGGCCGGTCTTCCTTACCTGCGCTCACCCTCTGCACAGGGAGCCCCTGGAGGAGCTGTGGAGGGGGAGCTTGGTTTTGAAACTTCTCCATTTTCTAATCCTGGGAACCCAGCTCTACACCGTCCTTGTGCAAAGGTTCAGATGCTGGGGGTTGCCTTTTTAGAGAGGCTGACAAACACAGTCCAGAATTCTGTTAGTACTTAGCCTGAGCAGACAGCCACAAGAAGAAAAAGTTAAAAAAAAAAAAAAAGGCACGAAGATGTTGATCACAGCACTGTGCATCTTGGAGAAATGCTGAGATTCATCTGGATACAGGAGGGGAAGGATTAAGCCAACAGAGCTCATCAGAGGGCTGGCTTCATGGGAGGGACCCAAGCTCGGTTCAGTGCTCTGTGGTCTCTGTCTTGAAATTCTTAATTTTATCTTTGAACTTGTAAGTTTTATGCGTGAAGTCCAGTGGGATGATGTGGCGTGCACATGAGCAGAGGAGGTAATCTGAAGAAAGGAAAAAGTTTTATTTTTAGTGCCTTTAATGGCACAGTGTTCCCGACTTGTGAACAAGGGACACACATTTTATTTTGCAGTGGACCCCACAAAGCGTGTTGCTGGTGCGGTGAAAAGAGCACGGGGCTGGGGTCCAGGAGAGTGGGGTTCAAGGTTATTCCCCTCTGGGCCTCAGTTTCCCCACCTGTAAATGAGGGGTTGGCCCGCTGACCTCTATGATTTTATGAACATTATATTGAACATTATGAACATTATACTGTCATTAAAAATGGAAAATGAGGTTAGGCCTCTGCACTTTCACTGCTGAGGGCGTGGGTTCAATCCCTGGTCCAGGAACTAAGATCCTGCAAGCACGCAGCATGGCCCAAACAAACAAATAAATAAATAAAACAGCCGGTATCCTCAGCTACCCCCCCTCCCCCCACCAGGGTTTTGCTCAGCAGTGCTGGGCCACAGGACCCTTTATACAAATAAAAATAAAAAATGGAAAATGTGTAGAACCCATCAATACCAAAAGAAAATCAGTACTCAGAAAAAGCTACAGTGAGAAAAACCAGATCCAGGAAGAAGGGGCTGGGATCATAGCCACGGGATCTAACTAAAGCCTAACAAAGATAAGGCGAGAATTCGGACGAGGTGAAACAGCTGAGTTGAACGCCTTCTAGATTCTTTTCTATTTTTCCTTACGCAATTTGCGTTCATAATGAAAATGCTTTTTTTCAGAAGCTGGGGAGGAGGAAGCAAAGATGAACCTAGAAGAATTAGACCCGAGTGGTGGGGTTTTAGACGGGATGAGGGCAGGCTGTCAGCTGGGTGAGCCCTCACCTCTCTCTCCCTTTCTCCCACGAGATGTCCCGGGGCTGTGACTGAAGGAGGCTAGAGAGGGGACAGGGCAGGGTCTCCGCTTCCTGGACCCTCAGGGGAGATGGGTTGGAGCCAGGAAGGGCTCGGCGACTCCTCCAAGGCCCCTTCCGTGACTCCAAGCTAGTGATATATATCTAAGGTTCTTACACCCCCAGATTCAGCGATCCCCCCTATCTCGGTGCCGCCAGGAGCCGCGAGTGAAGTGAGAGATCAGAGGAGCTGCCTGCCAGGGAGCAGGGGAGGGGAAGGGAGGTGGGAGGGCTGTGAAGGGGAGCAGGTGGGAGAAGGAAGGTGAGTCAGCGCAGAGCGGAACAGCAGGGCTTTGCAGCCTTGGAGCCTCCCTGCAGCGGCGTGCTCGCCTCTGGGCTCTGGGCTCGCACCCCTGTGGTCCCCGCCCCCCCCCGTGCCCACCCCCAGTGCCCTCCGCTTTGACACCCCGGAAAGTCCTTGCTTCGGGCGCTCGTCAAAACTTGTCTATCCTGTGTCCTACTCGCATGTAAACAGAGAGATGGGCCCTCCTTAAGGAGCCACTGTCACAAGTGTCTGAGCAAAGTGGCACACTGGTGACAAGGAAGGTGTTCGAGAGGGACCTTGAAGTGTCGCCACATCACTCTGGACGGGAGGCCCTCTTAGGGTGGGCCCACACCCCTTCCTCTCTTGTCCTTATGGATGGAGGGCTGGGCAGCCTCTAAGATGTGCTCCAGGTCGAAGGTGCTGTATCCAAGGGTGCCTGAGTCTGAGGTTTTCTTTAGTTACCAGTGGCAGCCCAGGGCACCAGAGCATCACTGAGATGAAGCAGGCAGGAGAGGATGAGATAGACGAGGTTCTCCCAGGGGTCTGCAGGGCTGGATGGGGTGGGGGGTGACACCCTGGGGTGCTCCCACCTGGCGCTCTTCTGAGAGCGTGGGCAGGTGAGCGGCTGTACTTTTGTCTTGCTGAGTGGCCCCTGTAGGCCCTTCGAGGCCCCCAAAGGTCACAGGTGCACTATGGGAAATCTGGGTAGGGGCAAAGGAGGAAAAGGGAGGCAGCCCCTCCCCCCTCTCCTAGCCCCTGCCTCAGGGAGGACGGGAGTGAAGGGGAAGCCAGCCCCTGGGCTTCTGACAGTCTTCACCTTGGTTCAGGCCAGCCCCTTTGTTCTCTGGGCCTCAGTTTCCTCTCTGAGACCAAACCCTTGTCCCACCTACCTTGAAAGGTGTTATGCAAAAAAGAGACATTGTAATGAGTTGTTGGGGACTTGGACCCCTTTCTCCAAGAAAGAGGCCTCAGGTTCTCCTATTAAACTGTTAAGGCATGTGGAATGCACCATGATTTACCCAAATGGCCAAATGTTGCCTGATGAAATGTGGTCATTCACAAGCAGCCGACAGCTCTTCACAGCAGGTGAGCCTGCCTCCTGGTTCCCTGTGTTTCCTGAGAGAGCTGGCACCTTTGCTAGAAGATTCCTGGGAGCAGGGAGGGTGCCCTCTGCTTCCTCATACTCCGAATGTTGGGTACACGGTTGGCCTGTAAAATAGACTTAGAGCTGGAAGGAACCCCCAAACTCGAAGATTCTGTGATCGATGAGCGATCATGGCCACAATTCCACCGAGTGTGTTCACCCTTTGCGATAGGACTTGACCACGCTCCCAAGGGGTGGAGTCGGTTTCCTGCCCCTTGAATTGTGACTGGGATTAGCCAATAAAATGCAATGGAAGTGATGTTATACAAGTTCAAGGCTAGGCTCCAGAGACTTTGCAGCTTCTGCCTTCACCCTCTTAGGCGCCAGGAAGGGACCCGGTGTAGCCAAGTGGGGGAAGAGAGGCCACTGGAGGAGAGCCGGGGCCCCCCGTGCCCCCCACCCCCACCCCCACCCCCGGGCCAACAGTGAGACCTACTGCCCAACACGTGAGTGAGGCCCTCATGGATCTTACAGCCTGGCTGATCTCCCCGCTGAGCAGGGCTGCTGGAGTGAGCCCAGGGAAACCAGATGAGGAGCCGCGCAGCCCTCCTACAGCGCCGCAGAAAGAATAAACCATTGTTGTCTAAGTTGAGGGTGGCCTGTTACACAGCACAGGCTAACTGAAGCCCGGGGCGGGGAAGGGACTCACCCAAGGCCCCACAGTGAGGCAGAGACCAGGTCCGACTATGACCAGGTTTCCCCGCTGCCCCCTAGAGCCCTTCCCACCACAGTGTCCTGCAGCCAAGTTAATCAGCCCAGCCTGGCGGGGGTGGTTATGTGGGGTGTAAACCAAGCAGGCTCTTCCCACTTCTCCCTGAGTCATAAAGGGTTGGCTGACGTCCACACAGGCTTCCCCTGCCCATCATCACTTAGGAAGAAAGTATGGTTCATCCCATTCTAAAGATAGTGAAGCTGAGACCAAGAGCTGATGGGCAACTTGCTGACAGCCACACAGCTTGTTAATAGCAAAGCTCTGACTCAAACCCACTCAGACCTCTTAGGGCCACTTAGGATCCTTCCCACTGGCTCCCAGGAAGGAGACCAGCAGGTGATAAAGTTCCCTCCAAGGGTCAGTCTCTCAGACAGGGGCACAGACACATACACAATACATACAAACCTACCACACACACACACACACACACACACACACACACACACACACAATACACACATATGTACCACACACAGACATGCCACGTTGGTCTCTCTCTCTCTCTCTCTCTCTCCTCTCTCTCTCTCTCTCTCTCCGTTTCCCTCTATCTCTCCTTCCCAGCCCTCCATCTTCAATCAGCCTACCGCTAATGGACCATATACTTTATTAAAAATATATAGTTACAAACTCCATTGTCAACCTGGGCTGGGCCTGCAGGCCCAGAGGGCCCACAGGGAGGGATGGCCCTTACCCTGCTCCTTGAGGTCCCACTTCTGCACCCAAACCCAGTACTATCCAGGGGCCAAGAGAGCTGGCTCCGAGGGTCTCAAGGGACCAGCCAGCTGGGCAGGGGAAGGTTGGGCTTGAGGGGTGCGGAGTGCGAGGGCTGCACCTCCTCGCCCTGCAGGTACAAATGGCAGAAGGTGGATGTGGTGCCTCCATCTCTCCATTTATAGATATTTACGAAAGAAAGTCATGAGCAACAGACCACAGTCATGCAAAAGAAACGCACACCCCTCCCACCCCCTCAAACTAACCACTGGCCCACCCCAGAACCCCAAGATGCCCACCCCCGACAGTCCAGCCGCCTTCCCCAAGGTTCTGAGAGCAAAGGGGGAATGTCCTTGAAGGGTCGGTGGGGAAAGGGTGGTGGGTCTGGGGTTCCTGAGCCGCCAGTGGGTAGGTGCTGGAGAACCCAGGCTGACCAGACCGAGGGTATCCTGGCCCTTTCCCAGGCCTGGGTTCTGGAGTCAGTAGGAAGGGGCCTCCCAGTCTCTGAAGCCCCCAGCTCTCTCCAGAAGGTCCTTGGAGCCAGGGTGAGCCACTCTGTCCTGAGTGCGGTGGAGGTGTCCTGGCAGCCCACCCCCGGAAGAGGCTCTGGTGGGAAGCGAGAGGGCGGGCCTGGAGGTCAGATGGCGGACTCCCTGCGGTAGGAGATGTTGTCCAGCGGGAGGGTGGCTTGCATGCGCTCCAGATCCAGGTGGCTGCCAAACTCCAGCATCCGGATGATGCCCGCCTCCTCCTTGGAGCCTGCCTCCAGGCCCAGGCCCGCGGCCACGGCGGCAGCAGCCGCGGCCTCCTCCTCCATCTCCTCTTCCTCCTGGCTCATGAGGGCCAGCTCGTTCTCGTAGCAGAAGGCACTGGGCGGGGGCGGGGGGGCGGGCAGCACGGTGATCTTACTCTCCTGCAGCTCCCGGGCGGAGCAGCAGGGCGTGCCGGCCACCTCGTAGGTCTTGTGGAAGCGCGAGTAGTCCACCTTGTAGTGGCTCTTCTCCTCGAAGACCACGGGCTCGAAGCGGTGGCCCCATAGGATCTCGCTGGCCAGGTAGGAGCTGCGGGCCTGGGTGGTCATGGCCGTTGCCTCCACCATGCCCTCCAGGATGACCACGATCTCAAAGTCCTCCGACTCCAGCTCCTCCTTGCCCATGCCGTAGAGCGGGCTGTCCTCGTCGATCTCGTGGACGATGATGATGGGCGACACCAGGAAGATGCGGTCCAGGCCGATGTCGTAGCCCACGTTGAGGTCCCGCTGGTCCAGCGGCAGGTACTCGCCCTCCTGGGTCATGTAGGGCTTGATGAGCTGGGCCCGCACGTGGGCCTCCACGATGTGGCTCTTGCGCAGGTTGCCCACGCGCCACATCAGGCAGAGCTTGCCGTCACGCACCGAGATGACCGCGTGGTGGCTGAACAGCAGCGTCTGCGCCCGCTTCTTGGGCCGGGCCATCTTGGCCATGATGGTGCCGATCATGAAGGAGTCGATGACGCAGCCCACGATGGACTGGACCACCACGGCGATGACCGCCAGCGGGCACTCCTCCGTCACGCATCGGAACCCGTAGCCGATGGTAGTCTGCGTCTCCACTGAGAACAGGAAGGCACCCAGGAAGCCGTTCACGTGCATGATGCAGGGCTTGGCGGCCGCCGGGGCCGCCCCGCCGCCTCCCGCCACCGGGGCCCCCGCCGCGGGCCCCCCCGGGCCGGCCTCCAGGTCACCGTGGAAGAAGGCGATGCACCAGAAGAGGAGGCCAAAAAAGAGCCAGGAGACAAGGAAGGCCGCGGAAAAGATCATCAGCATGTAGCGCCAGCGTGTGTCCACGCAGGTGGTGAAGATGTCCGCCATGTAGCGCTGCGACTTGTTGCTCAGGTTGGCAAAGTAGACGTTGCATTGGCCGTTCTTCTTGACGAAGCGGTTGCGGCGTTTCCGCCGGGGCACGTGGGCCTGCCCGTTGCGGCTGTGCCCGTGCATGTCCTGAAGCCGGCGTGGTCACCTGGGAAGACGCAGGGCCTGCGGGGGAGAAGCAGACGCGTGAGACGCTGGCGAGCGAGTGGCTGCCTGCCGTGGGAGCGGCTCTCCAAGGGCCCCCGGAGTCCAGGTTCCAGGGCTGCAGGGAACCCACCCAATGATGCTCAGAAGGGGCGGAGCCTGGACTGGGACCCAAGGCTTCCTCCACCACATGGGCAGAATGTTAAGGTGGTTCTGACGACAGGGAGGGCGTGCCTCCGTGGCTGGCCCAGCTCCGGGATCGGGGTCTGCCAGACCAGAAGCTGAGGCCACCGGGATCCAGGCCCTAGTCCCAGCCCCTCCCGCTGCCCCTCCTCCCCCACCGAAACCTCCTGTGCCTGCTCTTCCGGGGGGCTTCCTGATGCCCATCTCAGCACCGCCCCCGCACTGTTTGTCTCACGTGCCCTGAGCAGAGGAAGTGGTGAACGCTCTGGGCCCCGCTCACCTCCCCGGGTTCAGCCTCTGCCCTTCTGGGTCTCTCGGGGGCCGGACATCCTTCTGCGCCGTCCAGTTCGGCAGCCACTGGCCACCTGTGGCTCTTACATTTAATTAAAATTAAATAAAATGTTAACTTCAGTTCCCCGGCTGCACTCGCCACATTTCAAGGGCTCCATAGCCACATGTGGCGAATGGCCACCATACTGGACAGAGCAGATGCAGGACATTTCCATCATTGCAGTAAGTTCTACTGGGCAGTGCTGGGACCCACAGTCCAACGTCAGTTCCTGTCCTGTCCCCAAACTTGTTGGGAGCAGTGGTGGGTGAACACTCCAGTGTGGTGGTCAGGATGGAGGTAAGGGGAGCCCTGATTTTTGGCTCCCGTGTAGGCATCCCTATTTCCACATCACAGGTGAGGAAATGGGGGCTCAGAGAGGGGAACCGGCCTGTCTAAGGCCTCACAGCTGGTAAGTGGGTCCAGGTCCAGGCGTGTCTAACTCTTCAGCCCCCAGGTGCTGTCAGGATTGCTGAGTTCGCGGTGTGAAGACCTGGGGTGGCGGAGGCAGACACACCACTACCTAGCTACGTAAACTCAGGCAACCCATTTCACCTCTCTGAGCCTCCGTTTCCTCAGTTGTAAAACGGGGATCAAAACCCTACCTCACAGGACCCGAGGAGACAGTAGGTGCTCAGTTAAAGCCAGTTGCCCTCCTGCCTTCTTTCCCGCTTCCTAGAGCAGGAGGAAGCTGGTGAGAGGCAGGATTTGCCTGTCAGCATCCCCAGCTGTTTCGGTGGAGGCGGCCTCTCACCCTGCCGGGTGGCGGGCGTGCCAGTTGGGCCCACGGAGGGCAGACCTTCCCTCACCCTCCCCTCCGCTGGGGCCCCAGGAGAGAGATGGTGCCGCCCAGGGCCCCAGCGGATGGCAGGGCCGGGGCTGGGCCCGGGCCCGGGTTCCCGGTAACGTTTTGGCCCAGAATTATATAAGGCTGGAAGTTTCTATTTTCTGTTCTATTCTTCTTCCTGATCTAATTGTGCATCTGTGGCAATGTTTATACACTTCCCCGGTTCAGGACAACTCGGTTGCCGCAGCAACCGGTGCGCGCCAACGCTGTAACTTAGAGATCAACAGCTTCAGAGCCTGCCTCTTCCTGGGAGAAACTCCCTCTCTCAGCCCAGGGAGAGTGAGCCCTGCCCCCATCTCCCCCCTCCCTGCGGTCACCCCACCCTGACTCTGGGTTCTCCTCCCTTCCCCCCTTAAAAGGAGCTCCCTGCATCCCGCAGTCCTGGATTGAAGTCCCAGATCCACCATGTAACTCGGGCAAGTTACGTGACTGCTCTGCACCTCAGTTTCCTCATCTGGAAACTGGGACCAGTGAGACCCATCAGTCTAAAGACCTAACAGGTAATGCGGGTGTGCAGGGCTGGCCCTTAAGAGGTCATGATTTTAACTGGGCATCCCAGACCCTCTCTGCTACCTCCCCTAGAGTCCCAACAGCCAGGGCTCCAGGTGGGTAGCCCTGAGGGCATTGGGGGTCAGGGGCACCTTCAAGGCTATAAATGGCTTTCAGGGAGGTCTTCCTTCGCTAAATACATCCCTTTCTGCTTTGTCTCACCATCTCGAATGCATCCATTCGCACCACAGAAAGAACCAGAGCCCGTAGGAAGGGTTTCAAGATCACTGATTTCAAGACCCTCATTTTACATCTGAGGCCAAGGAAGCTCAGAGCTGAAATGAACTTGCTAAGGGTCCCAGAGCAGGTGCGCCAGCCCTGAGCAATCACCTCACTTCCACTCCTGGAAGGTCAAGGAGGTGCTCCTGGGAAGAGGAGCTTCCTCTCTGGACGGGGTTGGGGTAGAACTTCGGGCTAAGGAAGAGAGGGCACCAGCCCAGCCCTGGCAGGCCCTGGACCCACCAGCCTCAGGTTTGCAGGATAGAGGCAGAGGGAACAGAGTGTAGCAACCTGGACCTTTGGTGGATGAAGATGGTGAGGCCCAGAGAGGGTAAGGGCCCTGTCCAAGGCCAGACAGGAGCCCAGGGTGCTGCGGGGCCCTCGATCTCTGCCCAAAGGGACAGGTCCTGACCTTGGGGGTTCATCTGGTGCTGCAGGAGAGGGTTCTTCACGGGGCTCCCCTCACCAGCACTGCCCACTGTTTCCCATCCCTGAGTGGAAGTGCCAGGAGTCTCAGCGAAGCCCCAGGACGAGGCTCTGTACGTCCCTACCCCCTACACTCAGCCCCAGCCCCTGCCCTTCCGTCACCCCAATTCCCCATCCCCGGCACCCACATGTAGCCCGGGTGGGGGCACAGCTCATCTCCTGGCCCCACGCCTCTCCCAGTCACAGCAACCATTCCCCAAGCCCCTGCCCAGGGCCAGGCCGGGGGCCACCACCGCTGTACCCGCTAGCTCGGGCGGTGCTCAGAAACGTCCACTCCTGGGCCTTTGGGAAAGCTGCCCGCGAGCACAGGTGCTGCCACCAGGTCCGACACCCTCCACCACGGGCAGCCCGTGTGTGGGGCGTCCCCCTGAAGACCCTGGGCTGGTGAGGGCCTAGCCCCTCGTCCTCAGTGACCTGCCCAGATACACCACCACTCCATCCATCACCACAGCCCCTGCACAAGAGCAGGAGGTTAGGCTGCCGGCAAGGATGACACAAAGTGAGGGGTACGGAGCTCGGCGAGTGCTCGCGGGTCACAGCCGCCAGGAGACAGCCAGCTTTTCTGTCCCTTGTTTGTCACACGGGGCTTCCTGGCGAAGGCACAAGGACCCAAGGGAAAAGTGTGAAAGAGAAAGGGACACAGATCATGGGAGAGAGGCGACAGGCATTGATGATTGGGTACCATCTTCCTCCGAATATAGATGTTTTATTAAAAGAGAGAGAGAGAGAGAGAGCAAGGGTGTCCTAGCTGTTCAGGTGCCTGTACCATGGCTACAACTAAGTGTACTCTTCTGGAAAAAGGGAGCTGGTCTAACCCGCTTGCACCAAAAGTGCCCTGTGTGCACACACTGGGGAACAGGGTTTCTATGGTGGGGGCCTGGCGGGCCAGGCGCTCTGGCTGCCTTGTTGGGTGACCTGGAACAAGTCCCTCCCCTTCCCAGCCAGGCTCTCCCTCGTTTATTCTAAGAGTGCAGCCTGCAGCATCTTTCATGGTGAACGTTCTTTCTTTTTGTGAAATAATGGGGATGGGAGATGCTGGCTGCTTTTTGAAATGTAATGTCCTTTCTTAGCCAAGTGAAGAATCGACAATGCTGTGCAAGTTACCAACTTTTTTTTTTTTTTTTGGTTTTGCTGTGCTGTTTCCCCAGTTGTCTGGATCCTGGACAACTAGGGAAACCGAGGCTGAGAGCAGGGCTGTGGCACATGAGTCAGCAGCTGGCGATGGACACCTGAGCCTCAGGGAAA
>NW_006780611.1:10238979-10243010 GCF_000442215.2 Lipotes vexillifer | reverse complement strand
AGGAAAAGAGTGAAGGTGACCAGCAGGGCTGTCAACTCGCTGGCACCATCTCTATCCTGCTCCTTCCTGAGGAGTTAGGGAGGGCTGGACCCTGCCTGCCAGGGGCTCCAGAGAGACAGGAGGACCACCCCACACTTGTGTGTCCTCTTAGGTTTTCCCTATGATATGATGACACCAAATGCCCCCTCCTCGCCCACAGCTCCCTTTGCCGACAAAAAGCCAATAAACTGGCGGCAGCCTCAGCAGTTTCCCACAGCCTGGGAAGGCTGTGCAGGCGAATCTCCCCACGAGCACCCGCCGCCACTCGTGGGAGTCACGGTGGCATCTGCAGGTGCGTCACGCAGGCCCTCTGGCCCCAGACAGCAGCAGCAGCAGCGTGTCCTGAGGCCCAGGCGGGCTGGCCTGGGCGCACTCAGCCCCTAGACGGCGGTGGGCGGGAGGGAGGGGGCGGAAGCGCACACGTAGCGAGTGCTTAGCCTGCCTGCAGGCCTTCAAGCACCCCCACTGATGTTGGGTAGGACAGCAGGGGAGGCGGAGGGACTTGCCGGAGGTCACACAGCTCAGAGTGGGGCCCAGCTGAACCCATCATCCCTCGGTGGCTGCCCTCAGAGAGGGAATGCTCTGGAAGTGCCAGCTCTATGCCAGGCGCTGTCTGGTCCCTCTTGCTGAAACATCACTACAACTCTTTGTTAATTTAACAAGTATTTATTAAGCACCTACCACAGCAACAAGCAGGGTTATTATTTCTCTTCCCAGCTGAAGAATCACAGGCTGGGGGTGGGGGTGGGGGAGTAGGGACGGGGATGGGGTCACACAGCAGATGTGGCAAAACCGGGATTCCGACTCAGGCCTGGGTGGGTCCAGGTCCTGGCTCACCCTGGTCCCCAGCCTCTGGCCTTCCCTTCACCTCCCATGATGCCCTGTTCAACCCGGACCCCCTCACGCCTCTCCCCAGCTCTCCAGCCTCAGCCCGAGCCCGCTCTGTTCTCTGAAGCCTTCCGTGGCTGCACTGCCAGCCGCCAGCCCTGCTTCCTCACAGCCCCTTGACCCTCACTCGGCTTCTTTTTAACTTGATGAAAATAATGTGCTGGTTAAAGCCTCGCATTTGGGGCTTTAACCAACACATTAGGCTGTCAGGCTCAGCTCTGTCAACCTCCTAGCATGTCCTCTGTGGACCTCGGTTTCCTCACCTGCAAAATGGAGATGATGCTAACAGTACCTACCTCACCTACGTAATAGAAACATCAGCTGAGGGTTCAACAGGGCATTGCAGGTAAAACACAATGAATGAGATGAGATGAAGATGATGATGATGATGAAGATGACAGTGTAAGAACACTGGCCTGGGAGACCGGAAACTTGGCTTCAAGTCCTGGCTCCACCACTAACTGCTCCAGCCAGGGGCTCCTTCTCTCCATCTGCAAAATGGGGGACCGTAATTGCTCTCTGGCCAGAGAGCTGGGAAGACGTAATGAAGCAAGAGCCCAGCACAGCGTCTGAAATAAGGCGGGTGATCTGGTGGGCCTTCTTGAGTCTGATGAGCCCCACTCATCCCTCAGTCCCTCTTGGGCCTGAGGGGAGGCTGCCTCTTCTAGCAGAGGGCGCACCCATGGGGAAATGGGGGCGGTGCAGGGCCAGGGGGTGGGGGGGAGAGAAGATTTCCCTGGAGGAAGTGGAAGGAATTAACAACACTGCCCGATTTCCCAGCCTTGTGAGGAGCACAGGGCCTGCCCCCAACCCCAGCTCTGACTGTGGCCTCTCAGGCCTGGACTACCTGCTTTGGCGGGGAGGGTCCTTTCATCTCACACACATGGGGATTTGGAGGAGGGAGAGGACTTAAGTGCAGGCAGCTGTGCTCCTCAAAGAGTAAGAGGTGGCTAAGGATGGATCTAGCTATGGGGGTGTCCCGTCCTGCCCACGGTCCTCTGCAGGCCCCTGTCCTGCTCCTCAGACACTGGGAGGTCTGACTACCTTCTCTCGATGAATCTCCAGAGCCCAAATCTTCCCCCTCCCAGGGCAGTGGCTCTGACTCTGGAGTCTCTGTACCACTTTCCAGCTGTGTGACATTGGGCAAGTTACTCAACCTCTCTGGTCCCTGCACACCTCATCCTTAGGTGGCGCTAAGAGTATTCCTTACCTCATAAGATTATTCTGAGAGGTAAATGGGATCATGCAGAGGTGCCCAGCACAGAGTAAGTGGCTGGTAAGTGGTACAAATCACTTCAGAGGCTGAACAGTCCTTCCCTCGATCCCCTCCCCTGGATTTCAGATGTCATGCCCCGGAGCCCACCCTGCACCCATCATGCGGCCCCGTCCAACTTTTCTTCCAACACCAGCACTAGGGAGCAGGTGAGTAAGAGCAGTGGCCTCAGACTCTCACAGGGCTGGGCCGGAAGTGGGCTCAGTCCCGTCTGGCTCCAGCAGGGTCCTTGACCTCTAAGCTTCAGTGCCTTCATTTACAAAGGAACACAGTAACGCCTACCTTGCAGGGTGGTGTCGTGCGGACCAGAAGCAGATTGTCAACCGTCATAAAAGTGCAGGCCACACCGTGGGGGCTCAACAGACTCTCTTCCTCCCCCTCACCTTCTTTTGTACCCCGAAATCCCACTGCACACGTAGCCCCTCCCCCACTGGCCAGCAGTGTGACATTGCGAAATCCACACGGAGCATTTAGTATGCACTTGCTCTGTGTGGCCACTGTTCTGAGTGCTTTACGCTGATCAATTCCTGCCATCCTCATCATGACCTCAGAGGAAGTTTCCGTTTTCATCCCTACTTTATTTATTTTTAAAATTTTTTTGGCTGCACCACGTGGCTTGCAGGATCTTAGTTCTCTGACCAGGGATTGAACCTGTGCCCCCTGCTGTGGAATTGCGAGTCCTAACCACTGGACCGCCAGGGAATGCCCCATCCCTACTTTAGAAGTAAGATAACCAAGGCACAGAGAGTTTCGGCAACTTGCCGAAGGTCACACAGCTTGTAAGTAGTAAAGCCAGGATTTGGAACCAAGCAGTTTGATGCCAGAGCACATTCATTAGACACTCTGCTCTCCTGCCTCAGAGAAACACTGTCGTATCAAAAGTTTCTTCCACTTAGTAAACATTTATCACGCCTGTCCTCCTTTGTGCCAGGTTCTGTCCAGCAGGTCCTACTGGGAAAGGAGAAACTGGGTCATAGGGCAAGTTGGAGCCAGGAACTGGGTCCCTGATTTGAGGTTCAGCCAGAGCCTAGACACACAGGTGACTCTGGGCTCCAGAGGGGCTCTGAGCAGTGTCGGGTGACCTGGCTCATTCCTTCAGCTCTACACTGCACCTCCCAACCACTCAGCCAGCCAGTGAACAGGTTTAGAAAGCAAATTCCCCAGAATGTCCAGACGGACCTTCCAGTCATGGCCAAATGGCAGGAGCTGGTGGCGGGAGGACAGAAGGGCCACTGCTCCAAGCTGCAGGTATGCCCTGTGCTACATTGCTAACGCCTGGCCCCTGCCCTGATAGATGGAAGGCTCCCTGCTCCCAAAGGAGCCTCTTCTATTGGCCAGACAGTCCCACTAAAGAGGCCCCCCCAGACAACTTTGCCCTCTCCCTATAGGAATTTGAAGGCAAGGGCAGATCCCCGAAGGCTTCTCTCTTCCAGAACAACCTCTGCTCCCTCTCTGGTGGTGGGATTCAATCCCCCACTGCCTTGCTGTGGCTTCTAGGGACCTGCTCTGCTGCATGCTCATTGCTCATAGGCACTCACTCAGTTACTATTGCACACTTGCTGTGGGTCAGGCACAGGCTGTGGACTCACGCAACTTAGGCATCGGTTGGGGAGAGATGCTATACACATAACAAGCATTTGCACAGGCGGCAGCCATAAGCTATGGTGAGCTGCTTGAAGGAAAATTATGGTGTGATGTGAGAGAGAAGACAAGGGGCCGTAGTTCGATGGGGGTCCTCGAAGGCCTCTTTGAGAAAATGACATTTAAACTGAGACCTGAGTAGTAGGTGGGAGCCAAGACAATCGGGAGAATTGTGTATCTGTGTGGAAGA
>NW_006780611.1:10231088-10238898 GCF_000442215.2 Lipotes vexillifer | reverse complement strand
AGCGGTGTAGAACATTCCAGAAAGAGAATCTGCAGCAAGGCCAGATAGCAGGACTGAAGTGAGCAAGAGGGAGAGTCGCCCAGGCTGAGGCCCCAGAGGTGAGGGGTGGGCAGGGTTTCAGAACTCATCCTCATTGCTAATGGGAAACGGGCAGGTGGTGAGGTTTTGCCTGGTTTGATCTTTTAAACCTTCATGTGACATCTTTAAGACAAAGAGGAATAAGCTGTAGTATAATAAACCCTTGTGTATTCACCACCAGGCTTCAAAAATAAAACATCCTCAATATGGCCCCAGTGGCACCCCTGCCCTTGTCTGGCCTCAGAGGCCTCTGCTGTCTGATCATGGGGCACACACTGAAATGAGACGTTAGGATGCTTTGTGGGGCACAGTGGAAGCTGCAGGCCAGCGACAGGGCTACCGCTGCTGCCCAGGCGGCTGATGACAGTGGCTTGGAGCTGCCAGGGTGGTGGCAGCGTTGCTCATGAGAAGTAAGGAGGTTGGGGACACATTCCGGACAAAGAGCCCCCAGGTGTGGCGATGGGCTGCGGGGTTGGGGAGAGGGGTGTCAGGAATAGGTAATGGTGAGATGCTGAAAGAGGACCAGTTCCTAGTGTGCAGTGGCCTTGGAATGGCCTTCCACAACGGGAAGTCCACGGCATGTCAGCCCCCGAGATCCGGACAGAGCTAGACTCATTCGATCGTGCGCACCTGGATGAGGCTGTCAGTTGTAAGAGTGGATGAGATCGGCCAGGCAGGCAGGCTGGATGGGAACAGAAGAGGGCCTCAGACTCAGCCCCGAGCATCTCAGGCACGCCTGCCTCAGCAGACGGAGGCCAAGGGGCAGAGGGAGAGAAGCAGCAGGACAGCGGGGCCCCTGCAGCCAGGAGAAGGGGGAGTTTCAGCAGAGTCGCCCACTTGGCCCTGACCAGCCCAGACCACCTAGGCCAGTGGCGCCACCTCCTTTACCCCATGAGGATGCTCCCTCTCCCTGGCCAGAAAGGGTGAAGACTCCTCACGGGCAGAGGAAAAGGCAAGGTGCTGGGCGGGGTTGCGGGGGGCGGCAGGGGGCAGGAACAGAGGTGACTTCCACACAGCCCACAGCTGCCCTCCGACCCCAGCTCCACAGCCAGGGGTGGGCGTGATCACTGCCAGCCCCTCCCCCCATTGCCTCATCCTGGGCTTCTCAGCAAAGGAGACTCCAGGAGCTGGAGCTGCCGGCCTGGGAAGAGGGTCTCCCAGAGTTTGGGGAGTGGGGGCTGATGCCCCCTCACTCACACAGGATTCCCTGAATTCTCTGCTGGGCTCACAGGCTGAACCTAAGAAGAGGTGTGGGGAGGAGGGGGAGTGGGTCAGCGGGGTCAGAGCCAAGTGCCAGGGCAAATTCAACCAAGGCCACCCCGGGCAGCTTCAGAGAGTCATGGGATTGCCTGTGACACTTGTGTGGGCTCCTGGGCCTGCAGACACTCATGCACTCAAGGAGCCAGGCGCCTGGTTTGCCCAGCCCAGACTGGAAGCAGCCCAAACACGGCACACCGCGAAGCCAGGAAAAAAGGAGGGGGAGCCCGGTAGGAAGCGGTGTAGGTCTTTCAGATGTGTGTGTGTTTTTTTTTTTGTTTTTTTGTTTTTTTTTTTTTGCGGTACGCGGGGCCTCTCACTGTTGTGGCCTCTCCCGTTGCGGAGCACAGGCTCCGGACGTGCAGGCTCAGCGGCCATGGCTCATGGGCCCAGCCGCTCCGCGGCATGTGGGATCTTCCCGGACCGGGGCACGAACCCATGTCCCCTGCATCGGCAGGCAGACTCTCAACCACTGCGCCACCAGGGAAGCCCTTCAAGATGTGTTTTTAAGTGAAAGAAGGTAACCGTGATGAACACTGAGCATAGTATCTACCATTTGTATAAAAAAGGAGAGAAAAGAAATTTATAAATACACATCTTTGCTTTTCTGTGCTTGTCTATGGATGGAGACCCAGGAAACTGGTGACACTGGCTGCCTCCGGGGAGGGGAAGCAGGTGCCTGGGGGAGGGGTGAGAGGAAGAATTCTCACTGTATTCCCATTTGTGTCTTTTTATTTTAGAACCGTATGAATGTATTACCTACAAAAAAAAAAAAAAAGACACATAGAAAGTTTTAAAACTAGTGTGTACCTATGTGTATTTTCTGAGAAGGGTCATAGCATTCATAAGGTCCTCAAAACGGACTGTGATCCCAGAAAGCCTGAGAACAAACGCTTCACTTTGGTACTGAGTGGCCATGGAAAAATGTCTTAACCTCTCTGAATTGCATCCATAAAAAGGGGAGGAACAACACCCACTTCACAGGCATGTTGCCAAGATGAACAGTGACAGTGGAGGGTAAGGGGTTATAAACTGTAAAATGCAAAAACCCTTTGTGAAGGGGATGATTTACCGTCACCTCCAGTCCTCTCCGCTGCCCCCTCCAGGGCTCCTCTGAGCCCACGGTCCTCTCAGCAGTTCTGATGGAGGCTGCTGGCTCACCCTTGCCTCCCTCCTCAAGTCCTCCAGGCCTGAGGGCCCCTCTGCGGGATGCCCCGCTCCCAGCCTCTCTATTCAGAGCCCATGCAGTGTCCAGGCTCAGCCTTGACTAAAAATACCACCCGGCCCCAATCGCCCTCCAGAGACAAGCAGATTTGGCACCTGCTCCAGTGTCTGCTGGGCGTCTAAGAGGCATCACAAACCCAGCATAGCCAAGATGGAAGGATAGCCCCTCCCCTGCCTTCCCCATCCCTGTCTGTGACCTCCGGGGGGCGCTGCTCAGGCATCACACCTGGGCATCATCCTTCAACCCTCCCGGAACCCAAGAGTCATAATAATGGTATGATAACTAACATTTAGTGTTTACTCTGGGCCAAGCTCTGGCCACTCCTTTGACCCTCATGACACCCTGGAGGTGGGCACTGTTATTTTCGTCCCCCCCGGGCGTTCAGGAGCTTCCCCAAGCAGGTGAACTGCAGGAATGGGACCTGGACGTGGGCCCCACGCCCAGTGCATCCAGCCTGCAGCGCCCTCCCTGCCGCAAGCCACGTCATTGCCGACAACTGCAGGGGGTCCTCCCTGAGCCTCCCTGCCTCCACTCCCCGTGCAGTCCGTCTCCACACGGGCTGAGGACCCACGTCACTCTTCAGCGTGGAGCTCTCGGCTTCCCACGGTGCCGTCCTGCCCTCCAGTCTCCCCTCTCCACTCCCACCCCGACCCCCGACGCCCGACCACTCGGGCCTTTCTTCTTGTCCCTCTGGGTCTGTGCATTGGCTGCCCCTCCTGGAAAAAATCCTCCAAGACTCCACTGCTCACACCTTCCTACCATTCAGGTCTTGACTCAAAGGCTGCCTCCTCCAAGAGGCCCCCCAGGCATTCTCCGTCTGCGTCCTGGTCTTCCTCACAGCATTTATCCAATCCAAACTGATTTCACCCACAATCTCCGTAAGTGCCGGGGCCTCAACTCTCTGCTTCACCCCTGAACCCCAGTGCCTGGCACAACGCAGACACTCAATAAACATCCGACAACTGACAAAGAGACGAGGTAATTTCAGCCTCTGTCATAATTCCCGTGAAGGACCTAAGCAAGGGTGATGTGACAGAACGTGACCAGGGAGGAGCTATTTTTGTCACCAGAGTTAGGGAGAACCTCTCAGTGGAGGTGGCCTCTGAGTGGAGACCAGAAGGAGATCTTCTGTGGTGCTGGAGTGGGGCAGGACGTCCAGGGCCTCGGGCCTCGGCCTCACACTCCTACGGGGCACTGGCTTCTCGGCAGGTGTCCCCAGGTGTCCTCCCAGCGGGGCACCCAGGGTCCTAGGCCCATAAAAGAAGCTCCAAGGACAGGAGGAGGCAGTGCCGGGGCAGGGTCAGCAGGAGAGGGCGCAGCAGACAGGCCTCGGAAGGGCCAGACAGCGGCAGGAACACTCCTGCTCATCCACAGCCGTGAGGGACTGGTGCTATCAGAATGCCTACTATGCGCAGGCAAAGAGCTACGTGCTCACCCATCATCTCTGACCATCTGCCAGCTGGCTCCTGAGGCCAGAGACTCGCAACCTCCATTCATTCATTCATTCATTCGTCACCCTAAAAATATGCTGAGCTGGACAGGCAGCTGCCCTCCTGCCTAGTATGTGTCCAACACAGCCCAGTGTCTTCCCTCGGAGGGCACTCCATAAGTCATTGTGGAATGAATGAACACTTATTGAGCACCTGCTGTGTGCTGGGAGAAGAGAAATGAGTAAGACACCACCCTGCTTTGCTGAGCTCTGCATGTAAGTATGTGAGGAGGGCAGAAAGGATCCTCACAGCCAGAGGGCTTGGAGAGAAGGTCGCCAGAAAGACACGAGGCAAACAGAGAGCCCAAAGACAAAGCAGGGCTGGTGGGGGCAGAGAGCGGGACCTAGGCCCCAGGGTGGGGTGGTTGACCAGGAGGTCGGGGGCCTGGAGCTAAGTGGGCTGCTGGGCAAAGGAAGGAAGGTCTGAGGACAGAATAGCAGCAGCCTGCAATTCTCAGCACTTATATTCTTAGGAACCAAGCACCTGGAAAAAAGGAATCTGGACACTCAAGCCTTCTCAGTGTTGCCTCCAGGATTTCTATACGGGGCAGTAAATTTCAGACTTTCTGACCAAGACCCAGAGTAAAAACATACTGTAGGACTTCCCTGGTGGTGCAATGGTTGAGAATCTGCCTGCCAGTGCAGGGGACACGGGTTTGAGCCCTGGTCCAGGAAGATCCCACGTGCCACGGAGCAACTAAACCCATGAGCCACAACTACGGAGCCTGTGCTCTAGAGCCCGCGTGCCACAACCACTGAGCCCGCGAGCCACAACTACTGAAGCCCACACGCCTAGAGCCCGTGCCTCGCAACAAGAGAAGCTACCGCAGTGAGAAGCCAGTGCACTGCAACGAAGACTGACCCCCGCTCACTGCAACCAGGGAAACCCCGCGCACATCAATGAAGACCCAACGCAGCCACGAATAAATAAATAAATAAATCTATATATTAAAAAAAAACATATTTTACATTGCTACTCATCATACAATACAGTCCATATATTTTAAGAGATGAAACAAGAGCATCACAAAATAATACCCTCATTACATACAAGTGCTTGAAATTTTCTTTTTTTAAAAATTCATTTATTTTATTTTATTTATATTTGGCTGCATTGGGTCTTCGTTGCTGCACGCAGGCTTTTCTCTAGTTGCGGCGAGTGGGGGCTACTCTTCATTGCGGTGCGCGGGGTTATTGCTGTGGCTTCTCTTGTTGTGGAGCACGGACTCTAGGCGCACTGGTTTCAGTAGCTGTGGCACGCGGGCTCAGTAGTTGTGGCTCGCGGGCTCTAGAGCACGGGCTCAGTAGTTGTGGCACACGGGCTTAGTTGCTCCGCGACATGTGAGATCTTCCCGGACCAGGGATCGAACCTGTGTCTCCTGCATTGGCAGGCGGGTTTTTTAACACTGTGCCACCATTGAAGACCGAAAATTTTTTTTTTTTTTTTTAAAAAAAAAAAAAAAAAAAAACCCATAAGTAGTGGACTCAACTAACTCAATTTCACAACCACTAATGGGTCAGGACCTGCATGCAATTTGAAAAGCACTGACCTTCGGGGTGCTTAGGAGCTGTGAATGGGTTGAGATGGGATCTAGGGCTTATCTTGAAGCTGCAACTGACCATTCTTGGATCATGGGCTTTGGGGGCACACAACTGTGGGTAGAGTTGTTGGAAGTCAAGGGGGAGTATGTGGCACAGTCTGTTAGACCCTTAGGGTCACAGGACCTCTGCACTGCGGTCCAAACAACAGGGACTCTGGGTTCTGGGTCCAATCCCTTCCCTGACCCTGTATTAGAACCCGCTGCTGTCCCCCTGACAGATGCCATTCAGCAGTTGCTTGCCCACCTCCCATGACTCCCCCTCCTCAGGCAGATCCCTAGAGTGTGGGGAGTGAGGCTCTGCCATGCTATTAGTGCAGCTGGTGGCTGTAAGTCCTTCCCATGGCTGCCTTGTCTGTTCTCTCTGTCCCCTGGCCTGTCACCTCAGGGACCCGGGCCAGCTCCAGCACGAGGCCATGGCCTGCTCTCTGCCCCACTTGGTTCCCTCTCCTCCCTGTGGCCCGGCTCCTGCCCCATGGCTAGGGGGTGGCCCTGGAGCCCAGCCAGAGAGAGGCTCTTTCCAAGGTCAGGTGGCCTCAGGATCTGCAGCTGCGCAGCCTGGCGCTGGTGCTCAGCCAGGCCTGCCCCCACCCAAGCAGGTCTGGAGGGCTCAGCACAGAGGTCAGGTGCTGACGCTCAACACAGCCAGAGGAGCAGTGTCTGAAGGTGATGACCGGGGACCTGGAAGTCTGCCAAGAGTGCCCACTGAGGGGTCAGGGCACACAGAAGCTCATGTCTACAACAGGCCTTGTTATACTCCCAGGCTCAAGAGATCTTCCCAGCAACCCGCAGGTGCAGAGGCACAAGCCCACCCTATGGGTCAGGGGATGGAGGCTCAGAGAGGTGAAAAGGCTGCCTAAGGTCACACAGCCAACTCAGGGATGGAGTTGGACTTGAACCCAGATTTTCTGTTTCTCATCCACAGGCCTCAGCAGGGACTACTGAGGCCAGAGGAAAGAAGCCTTGGGGAAACAGGCTAGTTTCCTCAGACCCCAGAGTGCAGAGCCAAGGCCAAAGTGGGGGGCAGGTCTCAATTAGCAGAACCCTCTAGACACAAGTGGGCTACCCCGGGAGATGGGGAGCTCCCCCTCAAAAGGGTGTGAGGGGCTCTGATGCCCATGTGTCAGAGTGACTGCAGCCTCGTCTGCCACCGGTTCACGTCACCCACAGCTAGGGCCCCTCTAGCTCTGTGCCTGCCACCTCCCCTGTATGGCCTCATGGAGTTCTCCCATTGCTGACCCCTATTCCATCTGTCCCCAGGCTGAGTGGCACCTTAACTCTTCGGGGTGGTGGTGGCGGGCTAGACTTCTCAGGCCTACAATGGGAGAGGGGAGGCTCCTTCAGGGAGTTTGGGGTGGGGGTCGGAGAGCAGCTGCAGGGTGGTGGTGGGGAAAAAGCCTCGCTGGGGTGTCCCAGAGGCCAGTAAAGCTTGGTGCCAATTCTGCCACCAAGGCGAGGTTGGGCAAACTCCCCTCCCCAGGCCTCAATCTCCCCATCAGTAAAATGGGATCAGCCCCTCACTGTGAATGTACCCCCTCCTCCCCGGCCTAGCTAAGGTCCCCTCCCATCCTTGCTGCCCAGGTGGAGCTGGGATGGTCTCTGAGAACAGGGGGGGCAGCAAAAGGAAGAAGTCAGGCACTTCCCCCCACCGTCACCACAGGTAGCCTCAGAGGAGCGAAGCGAGGTTCCCAGGGGGATGGTGACCTGGTTAATGTCACTCGGGATAAGTGAGTGATACAATCCCAGGCCTGTCTTCCTCGCTCAGCTGCACCCACTGTGACAAGGGGCTGCTGCCTCTGCCCATCTCTCCAACCTAGGGGTTTCCCCAGGAGATCAGCTCATCCCCTGCACAGATACAAGGAGTGTCTGAGGGAGACAGAGGTGTCAGCAGCCCTGGGAGAGGGGAGGCAAAGGAATCAGAAGGAGCCCCGAGCTCTGGTCCAGCCCCAGCTCTGTCACCATCACTGTGTGACCTTGGGCAAATCACTGTGGTCTCTGGGCTCCGTTGCTCCATCTCCCAGCAGACTGCTAGAGAAAAAGCAGACACAGGAGCAGACCAGCACTGCAGGGTAAAGGTGGGGAGAGTGTCCTCCTTCATCCGAGACCAGGGGCTGTTTCTGCGCAGCTGCATCCATGCCGCACCCCATCTCCCCCCTGCCCTTC
>NW_006780611.1:10228925-10231048 GCF_000442215.2 Lipotes vexillifer | reverse complement strand
GCCCACCCAAGCAGGCCTAGACCCAAGCTGCCGGCTGATAGGTCACCATGGCAACGCCAACTCCCTACACAGCACCAGCTGGGGTCTGGACCACCAAGGACCACCTTCCTTGGTAGCCCCTCTCCTTGACCTGCCAATGCTCCTCATGGGCACCTCCCCCTGCTTATAGGCCAGATGTTCCGGCATCTGGCAGTAGGGCTGGTGAACGACTGACCAGGTAGCCACGGGCAGGAGTGGGGGAACTGGCGCAGGGAGAGGAAGGGGAGCCCCAGGCTGGACGGGATGCCCCCTCCTTCCCTCAGAGGCCAAATGGAGGGTCGCAGAATGGCTAGAACTGGGACTGGGTGCATTCCCAGCGGGACAAACAACATGTGGCTCTTTCTACCCGTTGGACCTGGGGGCAAACTCTTGCTTCTCATTGAGCCTCAGTTTTCTCACCTGCAAAGTGGGAGCGATGGCCTTCAGAGGGTGGCGGGGAGGTTTAAGTGAGGTCATGAATATAAAGTCCAGCGTAAAGCCTGGTACATTGGACCTTGTCCCCTTCCTGCAGCTGGACCTCTAGGAAAACCTTTGTCACCCCAGTGGCCAACCAATAGCACCATCTATCCGAGCAGTTCGCGTGTATGAGATGTGAGTGAGTGGATGTGAGTGTGTGCAAGTGTGTGAGAGAAAGCGTCTGTGATAGTGGGCCAGAGAGTGTGCGAGTTGGAGGGGGTGTGTGTGTTGGGAGGAGGTGAGGCAGGGGGATGCATGCGCCGGGGGCCACGGGGGCCGCACCCCAGCATTCCTCCCACCCATTTGCCTGGCCCGTGTGTCCTGAAAAGGAACAGGGGTCTTAGAACCAGGTGAAACCCATCAGTTCAAATTGAGTCCAGTCACTTTCCATTTGTGTCCAGCTGGTCCCTCCCCCTCGCTGAACCTCAGTTTCCCCTTCTGTGAACAGAGGGACCCACCAATGCCCCAAGTCAGGTTCAACACAGGGACCAGATGGCGGGCCGCAGGGGCAGAACTGGCCCCGGCCTTTGGGAATGGGGGGCTGAGACCCGGAGCAAGCTGGAGCGTGAGCTCCCCTGTCCCCCGGCTGCACCCCACCCACCACCCCGTCAGGCCCGTGTGCGCGCCTGCAGGAGCGCGCATGTGTGACTCAAGGTCTATTCATAGCTGAGCTCCACCAGCTGCAGCGTCACAAGCAGAGGGGCCTCAGCCCATATTATTATTTCAATTACCATCTGAATTAAAAGTTTGAGCAGCGATCAGCCCACGTAGCGAGGAGAAGAGGCAGCAGGAGAAAAATAAAGATGAAAAGCAGAAGTGCTGTGCTCGGAGACCCCCCGCACCCCAAGGAGGACTGAGTCGCTGAGGAGGCTTAAAGGTTATGCCAACCCCCAGGATTCCTGCCCGCCCTTCTCCCGGGGCCCAGGGTCCTCATGGGAATGGGAGGAGCACTTTGAGAGACAGCCCAACGGCAGCTACTGTGTAGAAATAGATCATTTAGTCCAGATTCTTGACCACGCGGATGGGCGTACTAAGCTCAGAGAGGGTGAGGAGCTGACCTAACGTCACACAGGGAGCCACACCCAAGGCTGCTGGCTCCAAGACCCTCTCTTGCCAGACAGGTCCCATCTACAGTTTCTCCTGACCTCACAGGCTGTATGACACTGACATCTGTGGATGGCCCTGGGGCAGGACCAGGGAGGACAGAGGTGGACCTGCTATCCCTGCTGGTTTCTCTTCCTGCTTCCTTCTCCCTGTTCCCAAGGCTGGCTCCCTTACCCACGGCCCTAGCCTAGAGCCAGCACTCTCAGCCCTCTGCCAAACCACCCAGCAGTCTGCACCCCCAGTCCCAGACCTCACTCCACCATCAGCCCAAAGGCCCCTCCTTGCCCACTGGTGCAGGGGACAGAGCCCTGGCTCATTATCTAACTCTCCAGTCAGCTTCGGGCAGGCCATTCTTTGTCTCTGAGCCTCAGTCCTCCCCTTTGTAAAATGAGTTCTCCCCTTGGGCGCATGTCTATTTCTATGTCTTCAGAACAGAGCCCCCATGGGATCTCTGAGGGGGTGTCATGCTCTGGGGCGACGCACCACCTCCTGCCAAGCCCCATCCCCGGGGAGGGACGACGTTT
>NW_006780611.1:10225423-10228915 GCF_000442215.2 Lipotes vexillifer | reverse complement strand
GGGGGCGACGTTTTCCCCTCTTTCCTCAAGGAAGTCCCAGGGACAGCCCCGGAGAATCAGACTCAGGCCTGGACTCAGACCCAGGTTCCTTCACTTCCCTGCTGTGCGACCTTGGACAAATCACAGAGACTCTCTGAGCCGTGGCTCCCCCATCTATAACACGGGGACCTCAGTTCGACATTGTGTGGTTGCTGGGAGGGTTAAATGAGAAGGAATTTACAAAAGCTCCTAGCCCAACGCCTGGCACAGCGACGTGAGTTTCCTTACTGGGAAGCCTGTAAGTGATGGATGCTGCTTCCCAGCTCCTCCTGGATGTATCAAAGACTCTTGAGATTTTGAAGGTGGGGATGTTATTCAACCTCACCCATAAAGCAGGAGTCACCAGGTCAGATCGCTGGCAGGTACTCAGTTGGTTCTGCTTGAATAGCTCCAGGCATAAGGAGCTCACTATTTCACAAAACATCCACAGATGCACCTCCAGCTCTGGGAATCTTCTAGAAGGGGCTGTAATCTTCCATCTTAACCCCAAATCCAGCCTGTCCCTGACTGGGACTGCCTGAAACTGGCTTGAAAATGAGGCTGAAAGAGAGCTCTTCAAATAGACCAAGTGAGGGATGGGAATAACGGCCAGGGACGGTGAGGATGGGGCAGCCAGGGAGCAGGAAGGGAACAGGGAGGGGGCCAAAGTGAGAACTGGGCCCTCAAAACTCCCGGGTCCTGTCCGGGCTGGCCACAGTCTTCCACAGGAGGTGTGTGTATCTGCCTGTCTCTCCGTCTACTTCCAGGCAGGGCTGGGAGCCAGGAGCCCTGGGTTCAGGCCCCAGCTCAGCTTCTTCCACCCCCAAACCATCAGTGTGACCTTGGCGGGGCGGTGGGGGGGGGGGTCCACTTCCCTCCCTGGGCTTTGGTTTCCACTTTTGTAAAATAAGGGCATCAGACCAGTGATTTAAGTGCCAAGCCTTCTGTCTGAACTGAAACGCTCTCCTGCCAATGGCTGTGTCAGCCTGCCCCCCACCTCCAGCCCAGCGTGCCGGGAGCCGTGGGGCCCCTCAGTGTCCGGTTTCATGCCAGAGACCCTGTCTCTACCCCTGTCCCCCTCTTTCGTGTCTAGTACCTCTTTCACATCTAGGGCTTTTGAGGGTTCTATCACCCCATTTTACAGGTGAGGAGATGGAGGCATAAGGAGGTAAAGTCACTTGCTCAAGGTCACAGAGAGCCATTCAAAATTCAGGACTCCTCCTCTGTGCCCAGGACAGCAGCGGGACTCAAGGGCATCTTTTTTCAGGAGAGTCATCAAGATCTTGAATGGCCAACAGTTCTCGATACAGATGTAGAGTCTGCCCGGGGTGAGGGTGAGGGGGCTGCCCAAGGTCACACAGCAGAGCAATGACAGATCGGGGTCCTGAACCCAGGCTCCCTGCCTCCCAGGCCTCGCCTAGCCCAGGGGACAGCAACACAGGCCTGACCTCCTGCCCTGCCCTGGGATCTCCGAGATTAGAGCCCTTGTTCTGCCTCGAGGCCCTGCCTGGCTGCTCCCGGAAGCCCCCAACACCTGGGACTGAGGGGTTAGAGTGAGCAGGAAGACAGGAAAGAAAGTTGAGGGTTGGCCGCTTGCCCCCCAGCCCTCTGTCCCTCCCTCTCCTTCTCTCCTCGTGCAAGGGGAGCGGTGGTGATGTAATGCACTCGGCTTTGGTCCCGATGCCAATCTCAGAAGAGAGACGACAGATTGCGTGAGCCAAATTTGGCATCCTAGGGGGAGAGGCATGAGAAGTGGAGATGTGGAGGAGACGAGCGAGGAGCCTGGGGAGGCAGGAGACGGCCCCCTGCCCAGCAGACCCCGGAATGCCTCCCTCCTTCGATGCCGGCCCCCACCTCCGCCCTAGCCCACCTGGCCTCGGGGCCTCCCCTCCTCACTCTGGGAGGCCGGCCTGGCTGCTGCTGGGACCCTCCAGGCCTGGTGCTGCCAGTCCTGCCCCCCCGACACACCGCTCCAGCTCCATTTCCCACCGCCGCTAGTCTCCTGGTTACCATGCTGCTGGTTGTCATGTCGCTTACATGTCCTCGTGACTCAGTGGTCCCCGCAGAGGGGCCCCCTCCTCCTCACACCCCCCTCGGCACACGCCCCCGCCTCCCCCAGATCCACATTAAGAACCAGCCCGCCCTGTAAGCCTACACTGTTCCTCCTCCCCTTCCCTCTTAGATCCTAAGCTAAGAAATTTTTTCACGGCATCTCCTAAAGCTACTTTATTCTCTGCTCCGCAAATGTCTGTTAAGAACCTACTGTGCTCCAGGCTTGTGTCAGCTGCTTCCAGAGACCTCACATGGTCTGTAAATCACTTGGCAACCCAATGAAGTCAGTACCATCATCCCCACTCTCCAGTTGAAGAAACTGAGGCTCAGAGAGGTCAGGCCAGCTGCCCAAGGTCACCCAGCAGAAATTCAAGGCCAGCTTTGTCTGCTCCCAGTCACCCCAACACTTTTTATGGGAGAGGAGCTTCTCTTTCAAGGGTGACCCAAAGGTTCCTGAGGAATAGCTCCCAAGCCCCAGCTCCCCCCTCTCATTCTGGGTACTCCCCTTCTTGGTCAGCCTTATTTCAGGCCATATTCCCCTCTCCCCATTAGCTGTTCATCTTTCCGAAGGTAAGATGAGTCCTTACTCCCATGTGTTCAGCGCTTCCGCAGCCTGAACAGTCCTCAGCTCATCTGAGCGCAGGCGCCCCCTCCTCGCCTTGGAGGTCAGTGGGACAGGGAAGAGTGTCCTCATTCCACAGATATGGAAGTTGAGGGTCAGGGAGGAGCGTGACTTGTCCACGTGCCGGCTCCTCAGCTATAGCCGAGCTGATTTCTAGAAGCCTAAATGGAGGATATACAAGGCCCACTGCCCAGCCTGGAAAACCCCAGAAAGAGCCCATCCTCCCAGTGGAGAACAGAGTAGAATATTCTAGGTTCAGCCCTCCAGACTCCCATTTGGCTATGGGTCAGCTCAACGGCCAACAGCCTTTGCTCCTGCCATGTTGCACCTCAGCCCGTATCCTACCACCATCTTCGACGTTTTGTTCCCCTCATCCCAGGCCGAGCCAGGACCACCGTTTGGCTCTCAGGCCCCCCAAATCCTGCCAACAGCTCCAAAAAGCCCCAAAGCCCTGGAGCTCACAAGACTGGATGTGGGGGAGAAGTGGAACAGACATTTTACACACACACACACAGGTCTGGCTCCTCTCTGGGCCTTGCATGCGTGGCTCTTAGGCCTCCCTCCCTCAGCTCCCCCGTTCTCTCAACCTGCTTCTTGACATCCTGCTTCTCTTGAGGCCCTCACCTGCCAACTCAGCCAGGCCACCCTCCACCTGTCTCTCCCCCTCCCCCACCCTCTCCCCATCCCGGAGCCTAGGCTCTGGGAGCAAAAGTGTCATGTAGATGCTGGTCGGGGGGACACTGCGCACCGGCACGGTGGCAGGGAAGTTTCCCTACTCCAGGGCTCGTTCAGACCTCTCT
>NW_006780611.1:10221997-10225413 GCF_000442215.2 Lipotes vexillifer | reverse complement strand
GGGGTTCTCCGTCTGGGGAGGGAAAAGCAGTCTTGCCTCTCTGCACAGCCTGTTTCCACTACTGTGAAATGTGAACTGCCTTCTTCTCTGGATACCTGTCCACCAACCCTAGGGTCTTGGGGTCCAAAATAGGTGCTCAAAACATGAGAAGTGGGATATTGTTGTCAGGGCCATTTGCAAACAGGCCCCAGTTGGGGAGGTGGAAAGGAGACACAAGTTACCTGCCTTGAAACTCCTCCAACCCAGTGTGACAGCTGGGGGTGGGTAGAGGCAGGGAAAGGTCATGGCCGGGGCAGAAGGTCAAGGCCCCTTTCACTCACCTCTACCCCCCTTCCTGGCAGAAACCCAGATCTCAGCGCTCCCGACGACGACGACGACTACGACGACGACGACGACGACGGACAGAGGACAGAGCTCACCAGGTCCTGGGGAGTCGCCCGACCGCGCTGAACGCACGCCTGGCCGCGGGAACCCGGGTCAGGGATAAGGTGCTGAGCGGGCGGGGACCGAGCCGCCAGGCCCTGGGACACACAGACACGCACGCGGCCGGACAGACGACGGACAGCGCCAGCGGCGAGCGCGGGCCCGGCTTACCGCGGGGCGCAGGGTCCGACGAGTCTCCGGGAGGCGGCGAGCGGGCGCTACATCCCAGGCGCAGTCGGGCGGGCGGCGTCCCGGGCGGGGAGAAGGGTGTCCCGGCGCCCACTCCCCGCGAACTCGGCGGGCCGGCCCCGCCCCCCCTCCCCGGCTGCCTGTGGGTCTGTCCGTCGGTCCCCGGGTCTCGCGGTCTCCGGGCCGTCCCGCGCCGCTCCCCGCGGGCCGCCCAACTTTCAGCGCTGCCCCGCGCCGCGCCCTCGGCGCCGCCTCGGCTTCAGCATCGTCGGGCCCCGGGCCGGGGCTCAGAGCGCGAGGGTCCGGGGACCCATGGCGCTGGCGCCCCCCGCCCCCGCCGCAGGCTCCTTCCCTCCGCCGCCCCCACTGTTCTCTCGCTGTCACTCCGCGCTGTCCCCCGCCCTGCGCTCCGCTCCCTGCCCCGCTGCGCTCGCCTCTGGCCCCGAGACCCCCGCGGCCGGCCAGCCCCGGCTCTGCCGCCACCTCCCCCGCCGCGCCCTCGGCTCTCTGTTTCTCCCGGTCTCTCCTGCCCCCGTCGGTCTCTCGGTCTCTCCCTGCGGGTCCCTGTCTTCGTCTCCGTCGCCTTCCCAGTCTGTCCCCTGCCTTCCTCTACCCCTGCTCTGTCTCTCCCCTGCGCGTCTCTGTCTCGTTCCGGTCCCTGCCTCTGTCTCTCTCCCTCCCTCCCACTCTCGGTGCGGCCCCCGCGGTCTCGGACCCAGGCCCCTGCCTCTGCCGCGTCCCCGGCTTGCCCGGGAGCCCGAGCTCCCGCCGCCCGCGGCGCGCCGAGAACTCCCAACTCGCGGCACGCCGCCCGGCTTTGCGAGACTTTCGCCCCTCCTCACACGTGACCCGCGCCCCACTGCGGAGGCCGCGCGCCCCCACCCCCAGCCCCGGAGCCCCGGGCGGCCCACCGGGCCCGGCCCTGTCCCTTCTCCTCAGCCTAGCCAGGCATGACACCCCCTCCCACCCGCCGGCCGCGCGGGCTGAGCACGGGCTGGGGGCCACGTGGTCCGCTCCTGCCCGAGATCCTGGCCGGGTTTTCCTCCTCCCCCCCCAGGAGCGCTCCTCCCAGAACCCATTCCGAGGGTGCGCTCCCGGGTTTTCTCGCCCCCCAGGGGCAGGTGGAGAGGTTTCCTCCGTGCTGGGAAGGGAGTGGGTGGGAGAGGGTCGGTACCGGCTTCGGTAGCGCCGGGCCACTCCCCTCTATGGTCCCCTTTCCCTCCTGAAGAACGGGCAGTTAAGGACCATGCACACCCCGCTCCGGGAGACGGAGGTGTGGCCCTGCTGGAATGACCCTCACAATCAGCTAGGTAGCACCGCCCCGTTTTACAGACTGGGAGACTGAGTACCAGAGAGGGTCACAGGCTTGCCCAAGGTCACCCAGAGCTGGCAGAGGCGGGTCAAACCCCAGTCTCTCTCTGCGTCCCCATTACCCCAAAGTGTCTTTATAAGGGAGGATCACGCCCTTTTCCTTCTCGCCCTGAGTGCGCTCAGGTCTGGGTCCACACTCTGTACTGCAGGGAGAGGACCCCAGCACCTCAGCCCCTGGTGAGCCAGCCATTTCCATGGCCATCCTGGCACCTCACTGCAACCCTCCGAGGACGCAGGAGATTGGAGGTTGCAGGGTAGGAGGATGAGAGAATGCCTGCAGTTAGACAGCCAGAAGGACTTACCTGGGAGCCTGGCCATCTCTGACTGGCCCTAGTTAAGAGAGGGAGACTGAGGCATCCCAAAGCTGGATTGAGAATTTATTGAATATAAAATCTCCTGCTTTGCCTTCAAGCTGATCCTCTGAAGTTGCATCAGGCACAGGAACCACAGCACATGAACCACCATGACGGTGTCCAATCCCCAGAGACCCCCCTCAACTGAAAGGATCCAGTCCCAACTCCTCAGTGTGATGTACGGTCAGGCCCCACCTTATCCCACACCCCATGTACCCACACATACATCCTGATTCCTATAGATTCCAGAACACACCAGATGCTTCCACACCTCTCTGCCTTTGCACGTGCTGTTCTTCCTGCCTGAAATGCCCTTCCTCCTTCTCTGCTCTGAGAATTCCTGCTGTTCCTCAGTCCAGCCTCCACGCCACCTCCCCTAGGAAGCCCTCCTGCTGCCCTCACCTACTCATTCACTCATCCAGCACCGGGCACAAGTTTGGTTCTTGTTAAGTAGGCTTGGGAGTCAGGCCAGCCTGGGCTCAACGGCACATGCAGCTTCAAGACCTTGAGCAAATTTTCTATTTAACCTGTCTATAAAATGAGGACCCTCACTGTCCCTCGCCTCAAAGGTGCAGGTCAAGTGAGGTGGATGCACAAGAAATGCACAGCTCATAGTTGGTGCTCAATAAATGTGACCATCCCTTCTCGGTCCTCCCTTCAACGCTGTGCAGAGCCGCACAGCACGTATCCCATTCCATGCCCCGCTTCCTCATTACCCTGCTGTGCCCTCATGGGGTGGCAACGAGGACTGATGTTCCATGGAATGAGTCTTTGGCCTGTGAATGGGTGGGGGAACTCAAGCAATCTGAACGCTGGGTCAGCGGCCATGTGTGCCTGGTACCTATCATACCTTTCCATGAATTGAAAGTGGGAGGATGCAGGTGAGGCAAATGGCCTGTGGTCTCTTCACCTGGCCAGAGGCCTGGCCTGGTGGCTGCCCTGGGAGTGTGGGGTACAGGGGAAGGAGGAGGGGCAGCAAGAAGGGGGAGATGGAGACAAGGGTGTCTTTAGACCTAGAGCATCTTTTCCCATGGGATCAAACCCAATGTTAGGTCCCTGTGCACCAGTTTAAGGAAAGAA
>NW_006780611.1:10218045-10221987 GCF_000442215.2 Lipotes vexillifer | reverse complement strand
ATGGTGGCTCAGGATCAGTGAGTTCAGGGAAAGAGGAGGAGGAGGCCTGGTGGCTGTGACGACACAGGGGTTGAGAGGAAGCATCTGGTTATGGTCCCCTTGCTAGGCGTCTGCAGCCCCCATTGCTCATCTCCTGTAAGGAGAGTCCTGTGGAGGCTGAGGGTGGAATGGAAGGAAGTGGGGAGAGGCAGAAAGGACAGCTCCAGGCAGGGAGAGCTTCATGGACCCCAGAAAAAAGAGTCTCTTCTCTACCATCCACCCCTGTGTGACTCTGGGCAGCTCTGTCCTCTTTGGGCCTCAGTTTCCTCATATGTAAAGTGGGGAGGACAGTATCCACTTTAAGGGGATGTTCTGAGGATGATTTTTTTTTTTAATTTATTTATTTTTGGCTGTGTTGTGTCTTGGTTGCTGCGCGCAGGCCTTCTCTAGTTGCAGCGAGCGGGGTCTACTCATTGTTGCAGTGTGCTGGCTTCTCATCGCAGTGGCTTCTCTTGTTGCGGAGCACGGGCTTTAGAGCGCAGGCTCAGTAGTTGTGGCACACAGGCTCAGTAGTTGTGGCTCATGGGCTCTAGAGCGCAGGCTCAGTAGTTGTGGCGCACAGGCTTAGTTGCTTTGCGGCATGTGGGATCTTCCTGGACCAGGGCTCGAACCCGTGTCCCCTGCAATGGCAGGCGGATTCTTAACCACTGAGCCACCAGGGAAGCCCTCTGAGGATGATTAAAGACTAAAGGAAGAATTTTGTTTAAGTAGCTTCTAGCCGTGTGCGGGGCAGGGAGACAGGTGTGCAGAGGCTGCACGGGTGTGGGTGGTAGACTTGGGTGTCAGAAGCTGGGTGACCCTGGGCAAGTTGCTTGTCCTCACTGGACTGCAGAGGCCTCATCTGTAATGAGACAGTCTGGACTGGGGCCCCAAAGGGCAAATAGACTTTGTCATCATCTAACGCAGAAGCCCCTCCGGATGGAGGGCAGAGAAAAAGCATCTCTTGAGTGACTGTCATCAGCCAGCACTGCTCTAGACCTTCACGAGCATTGTCTCATTTAATCGTCACAAGAGCCCCATGACACCACACTTGTTACCAATGGGGAAACTGAGGCATGTGGCATGGCCCGGGTGGCTAGGAAAAACTCTCTGCAAGGGGAGACTTGCTCTGAAGTTTGATGGGATATGACAGTAGAAACCTTCGTCCATCTGTACATTTTGCCAAAGCTTTCTGCCCATTCTCCATTCTCTCATTTGACCCTCATAACAACTCGCTGAGTTTCACAGGTAAGAAACCTGGAGGAAAAAAAAAAAAAAAGAAACCTAGAGAGAGGAAGACCCTTTCCTGGGGTCACTGAGGGAGTAAGCAAGTATCTGAACCATGATTTGAACCTGGTCCTAGTTTCTGGGGAAAGGTCATCCCAGGCCAGCAGAGCACCCACTAACTGGCTCACTCTGGCAGCCCAGCCAGGCCTCCCTGGTCCCACAGGGGCCCGGAGAGCTTGTGAAGAGGACTGGGAGGGCTGGAGGGGAAGGGGACTTGGGCCAGGCAGGTGGGACAGCTGGTGGGGGGAGGGAAAAGTCCACCTCAAAATGCCAGAGCCGAAAGAGAAGAACAAATACCGTATGCTAACACATATATATGGAATCTAAAAAAAAAAAAAAAAAAAATGGTTCTGAAGAACCTAGGGGCAGGACAGGAATGAAGTAGAGAATGGACTTGTGGACACAGGAAGGGGGAAGGGTAAGCTGGGATGAAGTGAGAAAGTGACATGGACATATATGCACTACCAAATGTAAAATAGCTAGTGGGAAGCAGCCACATAGCACAGGGAGATCAGCCTGGTGCTTTGTGACCACCTAGGGGGGTGGGATAGGGAGGGTGGGAGGGAGATGCAAGAGGGAGGGGATATGGGGTTATATGTGTACATATAGCTGATTCACTTTGTTATATAGCAGAAACTAACACACCATTGTAAAGCAATAATACTCCAATAAAGATGTTAAAAAATAAATTAAAATTAAAATTAAAAAACCAAACAAAATGCCAGAGCCACAGGGTCCAGAGGTTATTGGCCCAGAGAGCTCCTTAAAGTCAGACAAGCCCATTCTACAGATGGGGCAAACTGAGACAGCTCAGCTGCTTAGATTAGAAATCACACCAGGACACAGCTGGCCTGCCTCAGAGCTCTAAAGTCCCAGCAGCCCTGAGGGGTGAGGACCGGAGGTGGGGAAAGGGGAAATGGGGGTCCAGAGGACCCATCCTAGCAAGCTGGGCCCTGGGGACAGAGGACTGTAGGGGTCTCTCCCGCCCTCCGCTCCCACCCTCGCCCACCCCCCAGCACTCAGTAGTCACCAGGGTGGAATATTTTAGCACCTATAGAAAAACCGCCACAGACGGCCGTGGCAGCTGTTGCTAAGGAGACGCTCCCAAAATAGCCCCCCTCCGCCAACCTTTCCCGCTGCTGCTCCTGCTGTGGGGAGGGGAAGAGGCCAGGCGGAGAGGGGGTGGCACACGAGCCCTGGCCTCAGGTTCACCCACCCACCCTTGCCCCTGGTGCCCACACTGGCCAAAGACCCAGACAAGCTAAAGACCTGGGCAGCCACAGGTCTGCAGAGGGGGCAAGAGTGAGCTGAAGCATGTCTGTGGCCGAGGCCACAGTCCTTAGCTAGGGGAAGATCAGCCAGATGAGGGGAGACGGGAGAGAAAAGAGTTCCTGCGCCCAGGACCCCCAGCACACTCCCACACATGCACAATCACAGACCTCACAGTTTTACACACCCACTTGTGCACACCACAAGTACAAACTCACAAATGTCCACCTAAATATGCATATACAGCATCAAAGACACAAATAGATGCATGGGCAAACACATATGCCACAAATACACAACATACACCTGCAAGCACATACCACACAGCCATAAATACACACATTTACATACACACACTCAAATACACATCCCAAGTACACCCCCCCCCCAACATATGCATGCCGGGCACATGTGTATACACACACACACACACACACACATACACACACAGACACCAATAGCCTCACAGCACATGAATACATAACTGTCCAAACATGCCCAGCATGTGGCATTCAAAGGGCACTGAGTAGTGTGTCCTGGGCTCTGTCCAGGGAATGTGTTCTGGGACCTTCTATGATCCAGCCAGAGGGTGGAAAATTAGGAGGATGGGTGGAGGGTGATGTCTCTGTGAACCCCTGTAACTGGGTGGTCTGGGGACCAAAGGGTCCCTGGTGCCTGTGGAGATCTGCCCTGAGCCCATTCCTTAGGAAGCAGAAAATGGGGGCAGGGAACTCTCACCTACCAACTGGAAACCTCCGGGCATGGAGAGTTCAGAGCCCCAGGTTCACTGTGCAGCTGGTTGTCACCGAGGATGCCTTTGGGGCTGGGGTTATGATGAGGACCAGAAGGCAGTAGGCTAGCGAATGGTGGTGGTCCCAGACACGCGCAGAGCCCTTTACAGTTTATAAGCCACTTTTACACTCGTTGTTTCACATACTCGGTAACAACTACTCTGAGATATTGGTGGTATTGTCCCCATCCCTGAGACCCAGACAGGAGAGGGGACTTGAAGACCACAGAGCACTAGCAGAGCTGGAACCAGACCCCAAGGAGATGCCAGCACACAGCCCTATGTGCCTCCCACTTGACTGTGAGACACAAGCTGGAAAGCAGGCCACCAGGGTGCAGAGCTTGGCTTTGCCCCTGATTTGCCCTATGGTACTGGGGAGTAGCCAAGCCCTCATCTCCCCACCTGGAAAGCCGAGAGTGAATCCCTAGGGGTGTATTCAAACAGCAGTTTATGGCCACAGTCAGGGCTGGGAGTGGAGTTTCCCAGATGCCCTCGGAATGCCAGCGCAAGGACAAAGGGCGCGGAGTCGCTCCCCTCCGCACTTGGCCAGCCGCCCTCTCGCTCCAGCCTCGCTCCGT
>NW_006780611.1:10213656-10218035 GCF_000442215.2 Lipotes vexillifer | reverse complement strand
CAGCAATCCGGTCTCCGGGTCTTCGGTGGCGCCTCGTCATTCCGGAGACTCGGCTAGCGGCTTGCGGTTGCCTTGGGAACCTCGCCCCGGCCCATGCGCGAGGTGCGCGGTTCTCCGCGCAGGGCGCTGAGCCTGCGCCGGACGCTGGGAGATTGGCCTTTGGAGTCTCAGAAAGACAGCTGTCGCCAGTGGCGAGGTGTCGCCAGGGCATCGCGGACAGGGTTGGTTTCTTTTTCTTTTTCTTTTAATCGAGGTGTAACTAACAAACAGTAATACACCTTAAGAGTACAGCTCAGTGAGTTTTTACGTAGGTATAAAACTCATGTAATCACCAGTCGGATCTAGATACAGAACACTTCCAGCGCCCAAGAAGGCTTCCTCGGACCGAGAGGTTACAAATAATTGTCTCTTTTGCGCTTCTCCGGGAATAAACCGGCGAGGGAGTGATTGCCTTCTGAGGACACGGAATTTCCATGTTTTCTCCCGGCTCTGCTTTGCCTCGTTGGGCCTCAGTGTCCTGTAAAGGGGAGCAAGGGACTGGCATTTGTTGCGTGGTTTACTCCTTGCAAAGCGCTTTAGAAACCTAGCTAACTCTGACCCTGATAGCTACCCTTTGAAGTCAGTACTTGGTTTACCCTCAAGTTACCGATGAGAACACTATGACTTGGAGAGGTTAAATAAATTGCGCGAATTCGGACAGCTCGTACGTAGGGGAGCTTGAGCCTCGAACAAAGGTCTCTCTAACCCTGACGTTCATCCTTCTTCCCTCTCCTATTGTTTTTTTTTTTTTCCTTTCTTGTTTTGGCTGCGCAGCACTGGGAGGCCCCGAACAGGGAGTGGTATCATACGTATCTCTGCGCCTTTGCGCATGTAGTTCCTTCTACTTGGGACACTCTACTCTCTTCCCCCAGGCTCTGTCCTTGAGACAAGCTCCTACTCATCCTTCAATGCCTGGCTTTGGCATCCTCTGAAGCCTTCCTAACTGCAGTTCTCCCTCATGACTCCCCCCCACCAGCCCAGGGTAATTACTCTCTCCTCTGCGCCATATCCAATGCATGCACAGGCACCCGCCTCCCACGGTGCCCCAGGGGCTCCTTAAGTCTGCACCTACAATCAACCTGCAAGGCGCCTGGCACACAGCTGGTCTTCAATAAATGTGCTTGGGACTGAAAGTGGAAGAGAGGTTTTGGAAGCTTGGTTTCCCGCCAGGTAAAAATGGGGCGCATACTAGGCCCTGCCGTGTGTCACTCAAAACGTATTGAGCGGGAGTGGGGAGGGGGAAGCTTCCAGAACACCTGAGGCGGAACCACAGGAAGGTTGCCCTCAGCCCACCCCCATTCTATTAGGGAACAGGCTCGTCCACGCCTCTTGCGGGGGCGGGGTGGGGCGGGCGCTGGACCTCGGGCTCGGGGCTGCCTGGGAAGGGTTCATTCCTTCCACGAGGGGAGCGTCCACTTGCTGCCGAGACCAGAGAAAGCCATAGCGGCCCCCAGGAACCCGAAGGGAGTCCCGGGAGCCCGGGCCAATAGCTCCCACCTCCTTCCAGGGCCCTGCCCAGCCAGAGGCAGCTGATTAAGCGGTGGGGTGTCCTCAGGATCGTGATTTTCACTTTATATCCACACTTTCCTTCTCCACAGAACTTGAGGCAGTTAGCAGGATATTCAAAAGAGCGGTGAAATATAACAAAGGGCTAGGACCAGGTAGGAAAAAAAGACTATACATACATTTTTTCTTCCTATAATTGAGCAACTCTCCCGTTCACTCTCCCATAAATGTGACTTTGAACATACAGTTTGCTTTTTTAATGAGGGAAAAAGAATCCTTGCCCTTTGAACTGAAGGAAATTTCCCCCTTGGCCTCCCCTCAATTGCATTCCTACAGCAGACAAATTTCGAGTGTCAGGAAAGTGAGGCTGAGCAGTGAGGGACTTGCCGGGAACCACCCAGCGTCCGGGAAAGATAGGTCCGACAGTGCAGGTGGCCAGAGTGCCGGCCTGCGCTAGAGCCAGGGGAGTAAAATGAGTAGGGGATTTTCCCCTGCTCTTCGTTGGGAGCTTGGAAAAATGCTCCACCTTGAAGATGGAGTAGGTGTGAAAAAGGCAGGGCTGATGACTAAGGACGGAGTGGTAGAACCTTGGGGAGAGGGGGTCTATGTGACCTGTGGGAGCAAGAGACAAGGTTGAGCCTCAGTTTCCTTATCTGCAAAATTGGGGTGATGAGTTTTCTGTCCTGAGACATAGGGAGTATCAGTTTCATAGGGAGTCTGGGAAGACTAGATGTAAGGAGGACCGAATAACAAGTCAGCAATACTTGTCTCTTCATTATCCCCATCAACAGATGGGAAAGCTGAGGCCCAAGGAGGAGACAAGGCAGGCTCAAGGCCACTGTGGCAGGCCCAGGACAAGATCTTGAGTTCTTCCCCCTCCACCACCAATGGTGGTCACTCCTCAGACCTCCCCTGGCCTGGGCCAGTTCCCCTGTGGTCCCCCTGGAGAAATAGAGGGCAGAGGATTCTAGCCTTGTTCCATCCCCTGCTGGCAGTTGGGGCTGCTTCTCAAGAGGACAGATGTTTTACCAAATGGCAAATGCACGTGCTTTTCCCTGGCTTGGGGAGGAGGTGGGCGCTGAGAAAGAGATGCCAGCTGGTTGGGCAGAGAGAACTGTAGCCACACCTGAGGGATTTAAATAGCCACCGCCTTCTCTGGGCACTGACTGGAGGGGAGGTATCTGGGCAGGGCTGAGGGTGGGGGAGCAGGGAACATAGCGGCCCATTCAGAACCTGTCACAGCCCTGGGATGAGTGCCTGGCTCTTCCTCCAAGAAGAACTGTGACCACGCATCTCACTTCCCTGGGCCTCTATAGGCTTCTCCTGCAAAGTGAGGATTTAAAGCCTGCTTCTGAGGGTGACTGTTGAGGCTGAATGGAGAGAACCTGTCTAACGTGCCTGACTCATGCCTGGCACCCAGTAGATGCCCAATACTTGATGGCTATCCCGGCCAGGGCAGGAGTCCCCACTGCAGCATCCGTGACAAATGGCACCCACCCCCCTGCTCACCTGCCTCACATGACAGGGAGCTCATCACCTCCCATGACAACCCACAATGTAATGTCATGATTTAATTGCATGAACCCTGAAGTCAGACTGTGTGGTGGAATCCAGGCTCCACTAGTGTCTGTGTGACCTTAAGCAAATTACTTAAACTCTCTGTGCCTCAGTTTCCCCAGGGTAGAATGGGGATAATAACAGTTCCTCCCTCTTAGTTTTGCTTAGATCAGTGCTTCTCACACTTTCGTGTGCACACAAATCACTCAGGGATCTTGTTTAACCACAGATTCTGATTCAATTGGTCTGGGGCGGGGCCCAAGATTCCGCATTCCCAGCAGGCAATACAGAGGCTGCTGGTCCTTGGACCACATTTTGTGTCTCAAAAGACTGCCTTGCCCTGGGAGTCATGGTGAGGGGGCCATGGAAGGGTCACTAGTAGAGGAGTGACAGAATTCATCATGGCAAAGCCTCTCTGGCTGTCTGTGATGGGGAGGGGGGCCACAGAAAGGAAGCCAGTAATTTAGGGAGAGATGAAGGTCCTGAGTGGGAGAAGGGGCTACAGGGGTCAAGAGGGCGGCGGTGATAAGGGCCCTTAGCACATGCGATCCACTACTACAGATGCAGAGACCAAGGCCCAGAGAGGGTGTCTGACCTACTCAGGTCAAGCAGCACTGACAGGATTCCTGCCCACAGTTGGTCCTTCACCCTTCACCCCTCCCAACTTGCTGGCCAACATTCCCCAGCCCTCTGGAGTCTCTTCTGGCCTGTGCTCATGTTTAACATTTTGTCACACCAAGAAGAGGGAGACACTAGGGAGGACCCTGGATCTCCCTGAGAGACCTGACCTCTTCCATGCTCACAGTGACCCCGTTTTACAGATGAAAAAACTGAGGCCAAGAGAGAGGAAGTCTCTCAGCACCCAGGCTGGAACCAAGGTCAGCCTGACTCCCAACCGGAGACTCTTCGGTTACCATTGTCCAACAGGTCAGGTCAGGACAAGGCGGCTCCTCAAAGTAACAGGCGGGAGGGTGAGGAACCCAGCTCCAGCTCTCTCCCCACCCGAGGAGTTCCAACCCCAGGCTGATGATGACAGTAGCAGTGGGTCACCGTTTATGGGGGGCTTCCAACCTGCTGAGCTCATGCCAAGCAGTGGCACGCGGGACCCCACTTCACCCCAGCACGTGTCTTCTTAGCCCTGTGTACAGATGAGGGAACCGAGGCAGAGAGAGGGACTCAGTGGCTTGCCCACGGTCACGTGCGGTAGGACCCCGGGTTCCGAGAAGAGAAGGCAGAGTCCCGGACTCCCGGCGGACCCTTCTCCGGGTATAGTGGCG
>NW_006780611.1:10197100-10212208 GCF_000442215.2 Lipotes vexillifer | reverse complement strand
GGTGGCAGGCGCCTCGCCCGCCAGAAAGTTTCCCAGGAGTTGGCTGAGAGCGGGCCGGACCATGAACGTGTTTCGTATCCTGGGCGACCTGAGCCACCTCCTGGCTATGATTTTGCTACTGGGGAAGATCTGGCGCTCCAAGTGCTGCACGGGTGAGGGGCGATGCGGGCGCGAGGTGGGGCCTCGGGGGCGGAGGGCCAGCCACACGCCCCTGCTGCAGGGCTTACGGGGAGCCTCCTGAATGTCTGTTGAGGGTGGGCACTTCGGCTTGGGGGTGCTTGAAACTGTTTTCGCGTAGCTCAGCTTCCAAAGAAAACTTAAAATTGTACCATATCACAGAAAAAGGATCCGCGGAAGTCAGGAGGGAGGATGGGCTTCCCCCTCCCTCCCCTGCTTGGCGTTGCCACTGCTAGTTGGAAGAGGAGGGGGATAAGGAGGAGGTGACACCCCCTTTGCTGCCCAGGAGCAGCATCCCTTGGGGCCCTTTGTTCTCTCTGCCCCCACCCAGGGTGGGGACCGGGGCGCGGGGGAGAAGGAGCTGCACACACAGGAAGCGGCTCCAGACCCTCAAGGTCTTCTTTTTTCCTGCCCCCACCACTCTCCCCTCCCCCTCCCAGACTTCCCCCCTCCCCGCAAGTTGGGCCCTCTTTCCTCCCCAGCCTGTGCCTCAGGCGGCTATGATGTGGCAGGAGGGGCACCAGCCAGGCCCAGGTGGGCATGGAGCTGCCCATGAGCAGAAGCCCAGGGAGGGCGGGAGGGCGTCCCCCTTTTGCCCAGCAGTCTGGCCGCCCTGCTAGGGGGTTGGAGAAGTTTCAGGGCTGGACTGGCGGTGGCCAAACAGACCCCGTGTATTAAGAGGCTGCTGAGCTGCCTGCAGCCATCTCTGTCCACTGGTGTCCTGGAGGCGCCTGCCCTGTGCTTGGCACTGGGGTGAAGGGTTACAGAGAGGTGCCCAGGCTCCTTGTGGGCGCCAAGGAGGCAGAGTGGACCCCTGAAGGCTTCATGGAGGGAGCAGCTCTGTGCTGGGTCCTGGAAGACGGGCAGGGTGTCACCCAGGAAGGGTGTGTCATGTCACAGAGGGCAGGGCATGTCCCAGGAATGGTGAGCAGCCCAATTTCGGGGTGGTCCGGGAGGGAGATGAGTCCAGGGGGTGGGTGGTCATATGTGAAAGGGCCTTGTCTGTCAAGTAGGGAGTTGGGACTGGGAGCCAAGGAAAGCTGGGGAGCAGGGGATGGGCTCGGAGGGGACCCTGGAAGCTGTGTGGGGAGGCTGAGAGAGGAAGCAGAGAGCGTCGGGGAGGCTGCCGGCCCAGGGGGCTTGCTGGGGGGGAGAGGTGGGTGCCTGTGTGAGGGTCATTGCAGAGGGAGTGATTCCAGACCTGGAGGCCATTCGGGTTTGGGGTCTCCAGGGAAATGGGCACTCACGGGCCCTCAGGTTCCCACTCAGGGGAAGTGGTCCAGGAGCCCTGAGAGGGGCTCCAGTGAGAGGAAGAATCTAGGTTGGACCTGTCCCTGCCACTGGAGGGCCCTGGACGGGGTGAGCAGCCGTCACCAGGAGGGGGCTCTGTTCCCCATCCCACTCTGCCAGGCATTGTACCGGGCACCTGGGATATAACCGGGCAACAGGCAGAGATCCTGGCCTGGTGGAGCTGAATCTATCAGTGGGAGACCGCCAACCAGCTACAGTGGTAGCAACCGAGTAAATGATACGGTTTGTCAGGGAAGCGAAGTGCTACAGGAAGAGGAAAGGGAGGGTGAGCAGTGGGGCCTGTGTGTGTGCGGAGAGGAATCAGCACAGGCCTGGTTGAGAACGGAGCCGGTGAGGTTCCTGGATGCCGCCCGTCAGCCCCGAGGAGCAGGGCCTGGTGTGACACCCCTGTGACCCAGCCCCGAAGGCAGGAGACTGGAGCTTCATTCTTGCTCTGCCACGGACTCACTGTGTAACCTTGGGCCCCAGTTTTCCCATCTGTCAAATGGCAGGAGGTCTGTACCTGGCCAGTGGGTCCCCTGAGGGACTCTGGCCAGGTACTGGCTCCTGTTCTTCTCTGTGTCCTGGGGTCTCCATGCGCAGCTTGCTTTGGTGGAAATTATTCACTGCTTTCAAAACAGTGTGAAAAAAACATTGTGCTCAAGACCTCCAGGGCTCCCAAAGAGCTAAGGAAAATGTGAGTGAAGCCCAGGGGCCTGGCAGGCTGGGGATGGAAAGAGGGGAGGAGTGGGGAAAGGCCGAGTGAGGGGGTAGCCAAGCATCCCCCACTAGAGCCGCCTGGACCCTCCTGAATGGGGCTGAGGACCCCCCTGGCCAGACCTCAGTGAGGGCTCAGCGATATGGCATAACGAAAGGCATAGCTCCGAGCTGGATCAGTATTGCCTCCTGGACTCCGACCCCCTCCCCCAGGGGGCTCCTTCACCCACAGCCAGCCCCACTGCCAGACCCCCAGGGAGGCACTCGGGTTCTCATTGAATCCTATTTAGTCCTCACGTCAGTCCTGCGCCATTTTACAGTTGAGGAGTATGAGGCTCAGTGTTGCCATACTGGTAGGAAAGCTGGCAAGTGGACCCAGCCCTCTCCAGAATATTAGGGGCTTCAGCGGTGTTCATCCTCAGTCGTTAGAATTGTCCCCTCTCCCCAAAATGTCCCTCACCAGAGGAGTAATTAGAAAAGGCACAGATCAGGCGTACAAAGGAGTCAGACCCTGAATCCGGTTATGTCACTTCTTGGTGTCAAACTCCCCAGTAGATCCATCATAGTTAGAATAAAATCCAGGGGTGAGGGGACAAAGGTGTGAGAGGCTCAAGGATGGCTCTTGGTTTTCTACCTTGAGCACAATGGGGATGATGGTGACAGAAGGAGGACAGAAGACAGGAGAAGGGGAGGTTCAAGGGGGAGATGGTGGATTTAGTCAGGCAGGAATATATAGGTCAGAGATCCAAGGAGAGTCTGGAGCCAGAGGGTCCCTTGTGTGTGGGATGGGATGGCAAGGGGGCAGAGGGAGAAGAGAGGTAGCCCTCTGAGGATTAGGTGTTGAGGAGGACGGGAGTGGCCAGAGGAGGTGAGAAGCCGGCAGTGTGGACAGTCACAGAAGCCTGGAGAAAGGTGTGGTTGGGATAGACGGAGTGCTCAGCTGGCTCTTGAGGAGTTGGGTGGGTGAGATAGAGTTGACGTTTGGATGCAGAAACGTGGGCATCAGGGACCATGGGAGTGGTTTGGTGTAGTATCCAGACTGCTGTGGGCTTAATGGGGCAAGAGAAATGGGAGGCAGGGCAACTGCTCGCTTTTACCCAGGAACCACCTCCATGATGTATCAAAAGTGGGCAAAAGTTGACTAAGGAGCATGATGGCTAAATGTAGCCTCGATTCCTGGATTAGATCCTGGAACAGAAAAAGGGCATCAGTGGGAAAACGTGAAAAGTCTGGAGTTCAGTCAATAGTGCTATACCAATGTCAGTTTCTTAGTTTTGGCAAATGTTCTGTGATTGTGCACGGTGTTACCATTAGGGGAAGCTGGGTGAAGGGTAGGACTCTCTGTACTGTCTTTACAACTCTTCTGTAAATCTAAAATTGTTTCAAAATAAAAAGCTTAAAGAGACCAAAGCAGATGAGGAAATAGCATGGAAAGTACAAACCCAGTTTTGTCAACTTGATGCGTCCAAATGTGTCATATGTGTGCACATATGTGTTGTGTGTATGTGTGCACCAACAAAGATCTGGAAGATCGCACACTCAGACTTTGGGATTCAGGTGATTGTTGCTTTTTAATTTACATCTCTATGTATTATCTGGTTTTTGTTTTACAATGAGTAAAAATAGTCGTAAGTTTTATAACTAGAAAAAAAACTTTTTTAGTCTTTAAAATTTGGAAAAATAAAATAGAATGCTCCCTTGGCCCTGTGCCTTCCTCCACCTGCTGTGGTCTCCCTGGTGAATCAGCACCTTGTAGAGTCGGTGAGTTGTTCTCTAAAAGATGGAGATCTGGGGATTGTCAGTGGAACCCTGGGGGTAGAGCAAAGAGGAGCCTTGACACTTACCCCCTGCAAGCCTGACTCCCCCCATCCCCACGCCCTCCCCAGAGCAGGAACCAAGGCAGGCACGCACAGGGGCCCTGGGAACTTGGTGTTCATGTCTTGATTTGGAGACTGGGTGACAGATTACAGCCTAATGAGAGTAAAACACTCAAGTGACCCAATGGGAAGGGGTGTTTCCTGGCCCTCTGAGGGTGACAGTGTCCTGGACAGGGTGTCATTATGAAGTGGACACTCTGGAGGCCTTTCCAACTCAGGCTCTGGGCTTCTCGAGTGTGTGTGAGCCTGGCCGTCTGTGTTCTTATTGTCTCCTGTCCCCATCCGGCGGCTACAGGCATCTCCGGGAAGAGCCAGATACTTTTCGCTCTCGTCTTCACCACCAGGTACCTGGACCTGTTCACCAACTTTATCTCCATCTACAACACAGTAATGAAGGTAAGGGGGATGGGCAGCCATGGTGGGGAGCTGCCAAGCAACCCCCAGACGGTGAGACAGCATACTTGGGGACTCAGGCTGTGGAGCCAGGCAGACCTGGATTTGAATCCTGGCTTTGCTGTTAGCAGCTGTGGGACCTGGGCTTGGGCAAGTCTTCTGGCCTCTGTGCACCTTGGTTTCCTCCTCTACAAAATGAAGAATAGGTGTACTTACCTCAGAGGATTTTGTTGTGAAAGTTAAACGAGGTAATAAATGTAAATACACAATAGCTGTCATATATTAAAAACTCAATAATGGTTAGCTATTATAATGGTTAAAAAATAAGCAAAAAATCAAACACAGTACGCTGAGCTTTCAGAGAAATTGTTTGTCCATTTATCTGACAATTATTTATTGAGCACCTACTGTGAGCTAGGTACCTGAAGGAGACATATGCGGCGCCTATACTCACAGAACCTACAGATGATAAAACAAGTAAGAAAAACTGGTTAGGGATAAGGCTATGCAAATAAGTAAAATAGGATGATGTTTCCTTCAATTATAACGAAAGAAGTTTTAAAAACAGGGTTACGTGATAGAGAACGACTAGGGAGCTATTTAGGGAGTGTCATCAGGAAGGGCCTCTCCAAAGAGGTGACGTGTAAGCTGAGATCAGAGTGACACAAGGATTAAGCTCAGAGGAGGAACATTCTAAGCAGATGGAATCGCTGATGCAAAGACCCTCAAGATAGGAACAAGCTTGGTGTATTCAAAGGACATACAGAAGGCAGGCACGCTGGGAGCTCAGCAGGCGAGGGCTACCTGCTGGTGGTAGGGGTGCCGATAGAGGGCTGGGTGAGGGCAGATGATCCAGGTGAACAGTTTGGATTTGGTTTTGCCATGGGAAGCTGTTGCTTTGAAGCTTGGTCCTGTTTTATAGACGGAGAAACAGCATCTCTCAGCCCTGGGCCATAGCTGTGAGGTTTGGTTAGGATGAGACATTTTCTGAGATTTTAACCAACCATCCAACACAGTTTAGTGGAAGGAGCCCAGGTTTCAGAGTCAGTAAAGTGGGATGTAATGGTTTGGATGCTGGTAACAGAGACTTGAGTTATTTTAATAAGGTAAGGATTTATTTGTATCTCATTCATAACACAAAATCCGGAAGTGTGTAGTCTAGGGCCGGGATGGCATCTCCTTTTAACTTTCTGCTCTGCCAGCTTTAGTGTAACCAGCACTTGAGCTTGTTACCTGTGCAGTTGCTCAGAAGGGCCCTATGCTTGGTTTAATGCTTTGCTGTTGCCATTTTGAAATACTTATTTTTTAACAAGAAGCCCTGCAAATGATATAGCTAGTCCTGAATGTGATATCCATCCTCAGGTTTGCCTCAGAGTCACAAAATAGGTGCTAGAGCTCCTACCATCACATCACATTCAGGACAGGAAGGAGGAAGAAGGGGAGAAAGAGCAATAGGGTGCCTGTCAGCCGGGTAAGCCCTTTTTAAAGAGCTTTCCAGTGACTTCCATCTACATGTCACTGACCATCCTTATCTGCAAAGGAGGCTGGGAAATTAGTTTTTAGTTGGGCACATTGTCTAATAGGAGTCCTGTTTTTAAGGAAAAAAGGCTACATGGGAGGAATCCTACCTATCTTGCAGGGCTATTGTGAAGATGACATGAGATAATCTGTGTAATGTACCTAGCACCCAGAAGATATTTAACTGAAAGTGAGTTCTCTTTCTCTATATCAGGGATGTCCCTTTGGGATTCTGGGCATATTGTTCCTGGGATTGGTGGAATGGAGGATGCTGTTACTTGTGCACTGTTGAACTCAGTGTGAACTACAGTCTGAGGTCCTGAAATCGCTGTCTCCTTAAATCCAACACAGAAGTAGCAAACACCACCTGTTTAGTTTATTTCTCTGCCCAAGGGTCTGACTTGGGCAGTGCTGGCAGGGATTGTAAACCCAGCCCTTGCCATGGCTGAATGAGGTCTCGGATCCTCAAAGAGGCCAGTTTCCAAATTTGTGAAATGGGGAAGTGATCTCCATTTCATTGATTCATTCACTCATTCCAGCATTTGTTTTGTGCTGGGCCCTGAGTTAGATTCAGAGGTGGACAGGGCATGGACCCGCTTATGGAATCTCCTCTCCTAGGGGAGACAAGACTGGTGCACAGACATTTACAGAATATGTGCTCACAAGCAGCAATGAGTATTTTTATATGGGGGTATGGTGACACAGAGCACGTGTGCCTCGTTCTGGTGAGAAAAAACTTTGAGGAAATAACCTGAGTTTTGAAGTGCAAACATTAGTTTTCTAGGGTAGTGTCCTGGACCAGCAGAGCAGTATCACATACGAACTCACTAGAAACGCAAAATTCTCAGGCTCGCTCAAACCTACTAAATCAGAAACTCTGGGGGCAGGGGAAGGGGCAGCCATCTATATGATTTTGATGCACATTCAAGTTTGAGAGCCTCTGGCCTACGTTAGAGGCCAGATCATAAAACCATTATATGCTGGAGGACAGCTACTGTAGTTAGAAAAAGAGCACTTTTCTGAAGGATTGATGGTCAACTGATTCAAGTCTTTGTGGAAGAATGCTCTCAAGTCACTGATGCAGATCCAGGAAGTTGAGGCTTTAGAAGAGCCCTCGGGGCTTCCCTGGTGGTGCAGTGGTTAAGAATCCGCCTGCCAATGCAGGGGATGCAGGTTCGAGCCCTGGTCCGGGAAGATCCCACATGCCGCGGAGCAACTAAGACCGTGCACCACAACTACTGAGCCTGCGCTCTAGAGCCCTCGAGCCACAACTCCTGAAGCCCGCACACCTAGAGCCCGTGCTCCGCAACGAGAGAAGCCACTGCAATGAGAGGCCTGCGCACCGCAACGAGGAGTAAGCCCCCACTCGCCACAACTAGAGAAAGCCCACGCGCAGCAACGAAGACCAATGCAGCCAAAAATAAATAAAATAAATTAAAAATAAATAAATAGGGCTTCCCTGGTGGTGCAGTGGTTAAGAGTCCGCCTGCCGATGCAGGGGACGCGGGTTCATGCCCCGGTCTGGGAAGATCCCACATGCTGTGGAGCGGCTGGGCCCGTGAGCCATGGCCACTGAGCCTGCGCGTCCGGAGCCTGTGCTCCGCAACGGGAGAGGCCACAACAGTGAGAGGCCCGCGTACCGCAAAAAAAGAAAAGAAAAGAAAAGAAAAATAAATAAATAAATAGCGAGCCATGGAATGCCACTAAGTCCCCCGACAAAGACCAATTCTGTTTTTTTTTGCCTAACATTCCACAGTGAGAGGAGGCCTGGGCACCTTTGTCTTCATGGTAGCACTATCAGTCCCAGTTAGAAGCATGGAGTTACTTAACAAAAAGGTCATTAGCTTCAGATTCTAGGTTCATTGGCCCAAGAGAAATGTGCAAGCACACTTCACCTTTTCCACCTTAAGGCAGAACACTAGCCCTTGGGTTTGGTAGGTCCCAACTCAGGGTGGCTTTGAAGCCCAGCAAATAGGTTGGGAAATGACTTTATCGATTCCCATGTGTCTCTCTCCCTTTATAGGTGGTTTTTCTCCTCTGTGCCTATGTCACGGTGTACATGATCTATGGCAAATTCCGGAAAACATTTGACAGCGAGAATGACACATTCCGCCTGGAGTTTCTTCTGGTCCCAGTCATTGGCCTCTCCTTCCTTGAAAACTACAGTTTCACTCCTCTGGAGGTAAGGGAAGGGACCCAGACAGAGTACTAATTCCCAAAGGTAAACACACTCCCTAAAGTCCTTACCTCTGGACCCTTGGTAACATCTGGTCTACCTTTCTGCCACAACCATAGCCATTATTACTCTTGTATTATTGTTACAAGTTTAGAAATTGCCAATAAGCTATTGACAGTGCTCCTCTTGAAAATGGGCACATTTAAATAGTCGTGTTCATAAACAAAGCAGGCATCACAGCACCACTTAAGACTAAGACCCTCTGGCCAACTGGTGATTAGTGGATATTAGAGCACAGTCCAGACCCAGATTTCAGCTCAGGTCTGGCCTCTGACCCAAGAATCTTTGGGGCAACAAGCATCTGAGGAGATTCTGATGCTGGTGTTCATCGATTCCATTTTGAGAAAGCACAGCCTCAATTAAATCAAGTTTGTATGACAGAATTCTGCAACAATTAAAAATTATGTTCTATAGCAACGTTCATGCTTGTGAAAAAAGCAGTACGCTTGAATCTCTGAAAAATATTTTTTATGTACAGAGAAAGGGGTGGAATGATACACTGATGAAAATCAAAATTTCAAGAACATGATTCTGGGAGCTCCCTGGCGGACTAATGGTTAGGGTTCTGGCTTTCACTGCTGTGGCCCGGGTTCAGTCCCTGGTTGGGGAACTGAGGTTCTGCAAGCCACGCGGAGCAGCAAATAAATAAGACCTGAATAAATGGTGAACTAGTTGATCTTAAAAAAAATTCTCTTTTGCCTCACTGTATTCTCTCCAATAAGCATATTTTAGTAACTAAATTCTAAAGATGGCCCCTTCTTGACCAGCCTCCTCTGGCTGCTTCTCTCTTTGGCTCAGATCCTCTGGACTTTCTCTATCTACCTGGAATCAGTGGCCATCCTGCCCCAGCTCTTCATGATCAGCAAGACTGGAGAGGCTGAGACCATTACTACTCATTACCTGTTCTTTCTTGGGCTATACCGGGCCCTCTACTTGGCTAACTGGGTCAGGCGGTACCAGACTGAGAATTTCTACGACCAAATCGCAGTGGTGTCTGGGGTAGTGCAGACCATCTTCTACTGTGACTTCTTCTACTTGTATGTGACCAAAGGTAGGTGCTGCGAGCCCAGTGCAGCTGGCACTGTCTCAGTTACCAATCCACTCAATGTTTGAGGGGATATGGAAGTGAACAGAGGCAAGTCTGTGTGCCCCTCATGGTGCTTACATTCTAACATGGGAAGACAAATGTTTTCAGGAAACTCTGTGCCATGAAAAAATACAGACCAGTAGGATATTTTAGGTACTATGCAGTGTACAGGGAAGACGGCTGTGAGATAACATTTGACAAAATACTTGGGTTAGGAAAATATAGGACAAATACATTCCAGAGAGAACAGCTTACGTGTAAGCCCCAAGGCAGGAACCAGCTTGGTATGATAAAGGACAAAATGGCTAGTACAGTCAACTGTAAACCTAGATATGGCAGGTCAACCAAGATTAATCACCTAGGGCCTCAGTTAAGTCAGGGTAAGGCATTCACATTGCATTCTAACCACAAACGGCAGCAACTGGGGTCTTCTGAAAACCAATCCACCAGCTGCTGTGTAGGGTAAAAAGCAGCCAAAGCAGGGAGATGTTCTGGAGCAGCTGGAATTGGCCAGGAGGTGGTCATCAGTGGAAAGAGACAGGGACATTTCTCGAGAGTGGAGCTGAAAGGAACTGTCAGTGCACTGGGTGTGAGGTATGAAATAAAGAAATTGAGAACAACTGCTAGATTCATGGCCTGCCAAGAGGGAGTGGTGGCATCAGTGTCCAAGATGGGGTCAGTGAACCTGTAGTTAAACCTGCAGAGATGTTTCCCCTTGGCTTTAACATCTGAACACATACTGTGAAACAGGCATTAGATACTAAGATTATGCACAAAGTTTTGGAGTCCTTTCATGATAGATACTAATTTCAGTCATTTTCTTCTAGTCCTTAAAGGAAAGAAGTTAAGTCTTCCAATGCCAATTTGAAGGTCCTCAGAGATGTTCTACACCTTAACATGGACACGAAGCAAACTATTTGAAGTGTTCTCCTGGTGACTTTTACATGACTGAGACCAAATGTTAAAACTGAAGTCAGAAAAATGCTTAGTGTGGAATTCAGCAAAGCACTGATCATTCTATCTAGAAGACCTTCTCATCAGTATCTCCCTTAAATTATAGAGGTAATTAAAACTTGGGCCAATTACATAAGTATGGTACCCTCACAATGTCAACTGGACCATCATAAAAACCTTAGGTGTTTAACCCATGAATGGATCAAGTCAACTGTTGCTCTCTAAGGCCCTAGTGTGAGACTCATGCTAAGGAACAGCCAATCCCAATCTGGAAATATACCCTGCTGTGTTATAAGGCAAAAGCCCCAAATGAAGATCACAGACAGTCCTAAGTATTAGGAGTGTACTGTTGTGATTAATTTTCACTTTCCAGGTAGGAGACCATCAAGTTTAGGGAGTCAAGATACAGAGGTGATATGACAGGTGGGAAATGTTATGAGGAAACAAATACCCCAGGCTTTACCTACTAGGTACTGTCTTGTTGCTCTCAAATTTTCACACTAAGAACAATTAATCCCACCCCCCCTTTCACATCTTTAGGTGCTAAGGTGTTAGTCAATCAACATGGTCTTGAAGCAAATAAAAACTCTTAAGAGACTGTCACTGGCCTGTAGTCAGAATTTTTTAAGCAATAAAAATCTCACACCTTATTGTCAAGTGTTTTATTTATACCTACAAAAGAAACAAGATGGTATCAAAAGGACAATTTACAAACTAAGAATAGTAACATAAGCTCTTAAGCTCTTAGCATCCTGTGCCTGAACATCATACATCTACAAATCTTTCAAGTCTTAATGCAACAGGAATGTGTTCAGAAACCAGCAAGGACATAAATAGAGAGAGCACTGATCCCAAGCAAAAGCCACCAACCTTTTAGATGAGAGAAGTCCACACAATGAATTGTTAGGGAGGGACTGGGGAGAAGCAGCCCCACAGCTTAATATAGAAATCCTTTCCCTAAATGAGTTTCAATCATGAGTACAATAATTAGCATCAAATGAGGATTCTTCTGCTCACATTCTGAAGCAAAGGCAGAACCTGAATTAGGAGTGGCAGACAGAGAGGCAGAAGACTTAACTCTGGAGCTATATGGGAAAAACGATTAGATTTCAGCTGTGCTCAGGCCACAATAGCTTTTGAGTTTTGGGATATGCTGTTATTTTGACTTTATGATTACAACATCCCCGGTGGAAAAAGGAAAGCAAGTAGCAGACCAAATACTGCTTGCTTGCCCAGAGACCTTTCCCGCAAAAGGATGCTTTCAAGACTTGCAAGAGAGTAGGACACGCCCTGTGGTGGCACCTTTGTGTTAAAAAAAAACAAAAAACAAAAAACCAGAATTTTGGTGTAGAAAAAGAATGCCTATAATGGACTAATCAGTGCTTAGACGAACTTTTTTTTGGGGGGCGGGGGACACTTTGGTTTGAAAGCACAGAGCGGTGTTGCCATGTTTTTCCTGTGCCTACCATCCTCCCTCAGCCTCAACTTCTATAAGGAAGAGAAAAAGAAGTTAAGAAAGAAGAAAGTGGCGGGGGTGGGGGGAGATATCAAAGTTCTCACATGCATACATTTCAGCTTATGCTGACAACCTACCTGTATGTCGCACATTCAACAACACTTTCAGTACCCCTCAGAAACAATCCCTTCTCTCTCCCTGAAGAATTTTAAGAGGAAAACAAAAACCTCAAGTATTTAGATATTTTGATCTTACAAACCAGCAAGCAATCTCAGGCCTAAGCCAAAGAATGCAGTGGAGGCTCCGCCCTTTAACTACACTGTGAATGAACAATATCAATAACAGTATTAAAAAATTAAGTCCCACACTAGATACGAAGAGATTTCTGAGGCTGTCTGATCTCCCTGTCCTGTTACAGTGAACACAAGAGCAGAAAATTCTTTCCAGGCCCATCTGCTATATGAAGTCTCAGTAAAACGGTTGGTTTTGAAGGGGACAATCTCACCTACCTTTCAGGTGGAGGAAAAGTAAAAGGACTTGGACTTTAGTCCTCTGTAACTTTTCTTAAGCACTACCTACCTGTAAAAAGCTGAGTGCAAAAGGATGCTGAGGAAAATCTGCACCCAAAAGCTGTTACAAAGCACTGCAGAGAACAGGATTATGAAGAGAGTAAGAGTTCTTAATAAACCCTTAAGACCCTTCAAGATAACTTGGCCAAAAGGGCTGAGTAGCTGGCAAAGGGTTGCTTTTACTCTAGCTCTACAAATACTGAGTTTAAAAAGAAAACCTGCCCACGGAGTATACTGTTTATAATTAAACGTGGTTCTCACTCTGCAGGTGAATGCATATTTAACTGGTTCATAAATTTCCAATGAGCATTTATGTTCATTCTGCTCACAGCAGCTGTCTGGTTGGAAAATGAATTTCACAGATGGTCCCTGGTAATACGGGGAAGAAAAATAGGCAGCTTCCACCCAGATGCTGAGATGCTACATTTAACCATGACAATAAACATTTGGGGTTTTTAATTTAAAGGATACACTTAAAAAAACTCAAGACTCAGCAATTTAATTTCTAACCTGACAACTAAAATGGTTATTTTTCAGTAATTGGGAAGGGGGAAGGCAGAGTGTAAGGGAAACAAAGCCAATTAGGAATTTTTAAAAAAACTGTCAAATGCACTTAACAAGCAATCAGCCAAAATGACAATGGCAAAGCACTGTCTTAACTCATCAGGCCTGAGGAACCCTGTTCCAGCTTGAAAAAACATTAAAAAGCATTACAGAAAATGTGCAGGGAACTCCCTCTTGGTTTTCTATTCCAGTAACGAGAGCAATTTAAAGCACAGATGCCGTCTTCTTCTGCAGAATTCAACCCTCTCCCCCCCCCCCCCCCGCCCGACCGCAACTCAGGACAACAAAAAATGGGCTCCCGCAAAAGGGTCTAACACCTTACTTTTTCTTTTAAAGATGAAAAATAGCTCAAACATCCTCAACATGCAAGAAGTTGGGGGGAAAAAAATCTCTTCCAGTCAGCTATACATATATATATACTTTTACAAAATCTGTTATTACAGACTGGATCATTTTGGCAGGCAGAAAAAACCTGGCAGTGAATTCTAACTAATCTGCATGAAAGACAAATCACAATGGTTGGGAAAAAAAATTTAAAAAGAAAAAGAAAGAAAAAGGGAAGAAGAAAAAAAGGAAAAGATAGCGTTCCTTTAAATGTAGTTAAGTCTGCACAAGTCACTACCACCTGAGTGGCTTCATTTACGTGAAGGAGGAGGGGGAGGAGGAGGGGGTGGGTACTGGTAGGCAGTCTGCCCCATGTAACCTATCATATTGGTAGCTCCCGGAGGCTGTGCAAACTGTTGTGACATCAGTGGCTGTGGCTGCTGCCCAGACCGGCCCATCCCACTAAACTGCTGGCTAGAGCTCTGTGAACTTCTCCCAGTTGAGGTGGTGCTACTGGCCCCATAAGTGCCAGCACCATATTCTTGGGCTGTGTAACCACTTGTGCCATAAGCAGCTGCCCCATAGGTGCCTTGACCATAGGTGTATTGGCCTGCTTGTGCTCCAAAGGCAGAATTTGGACTTCCATAGCCACTACCGTTAGCATAACCGGCTCTATCGGTTTCGCCACGATCCCGATAGCTTGCAGAGTCTCTCCGGCCACCATCTTTGACCCCTCGAAGCCTCCGGTCACACTCATCCTGATACATCAGATTGGGATTGTTGGCTGAAGAAGTGGTCCGGTATCGAGAACGACCTCCTGATGAGGACACAAGGAATTTTCAATACTACATATATGATCCAAACATAACCCCATGTAAAATGCTACCCAGTACAAAAGTATTCAATATTCTTTCTTGATCTTTAATTAAGCGCCAGGCCAGCTTCCAAATCAGCACTTTATACTCAAAAGAATAGTAAACATTATTAAAGGATATTCAACTTCTCACCTTTTAGGCCCTTTCTTTGAGGATTACCAAGAAACACACTCTTAAAAATGTAAGAAAAATGGTAAGGATGGTTTAAAAAACAAAACAAGGCATGCAGCTAAGTTCATACGACCATGAAGGGATCCTCTATTAGTGCACACTGGTTCTCAAATGTTGCTTTGCACACCTAACTGCATCAGAATCATCTCACAAGTTTTAGAGGAAAAGTTCAGGTTTCTAGCTCAATTCCAAACCCACTTAAAAAAAAAAAAACCACTGCATTTTAAAAACCTCGAATGGAATTCTGATGTAAAGCTTCAACATACAGCAAGTGGGGGGAAAACATCCTATCAAACCTATCAAACTTGTAGGCAGGAAACCCAGATCCTACTATATTTTGCAACTGTCCAATTCAGATCCAGTAACTATGCCTGTCTCTACTACCATGAAATGGTATAAAATTACCGATTTCTCCATATGGAAAACCAAAAACCTAACACACTACTAAGGCTATGACAGGCTCCCAAACTTCATATTGTCTTACTTAGAAGAGATTATGAAAAATTATTAAGCAACATACATTAACCTTCACTGGCTTAAAGAAACAAGGCACAATGAACACACACAAAAGATACCTTGGCAGTACCTGGAAAACTCCAGGACTTACCCTTACCCCCTCCTCCGCCGCCTCCTCTGTGGTCCACCAGCTGCATCAGTTTTGGATTGATAGCCTGATTAGCCTCTTCCAGCACTTTGATCAACTCTCTGGCCTGCTTTAGGTTCCCTGGGGTGAAGAAGGTATAGGCGGTGCCCTTGTTGGTGCTACGGGCTGTTCGGCCAATACGGTGCACATAATCCTCTGAACTGTTTGGATAGTCATAGTTGATCACAAACTTGACATCTTCCACATCTTCAAAGCCAATGTTGAGTCAGTGTGTAGGTTGATGTGGCAGGGAAAGA
>NW_006780611.1:10185626-10197065 GCF_000442215.2 Lipotes vexillifer | reverse complement strand
GGAAAGAGAAGGTAAAGGACATGCCAACAACAGGTGGGAAGCACGAATGCAGATGACAGCAAGAGGAGAGAAGATTAAGTTAGTAACCACTCTGAACAGGAACAAAAAAAGACTCATCCCAACAGAGTAAAAGAGGATTAATGATGCTTGGGACATGCAGAGGAAGCAGCATCTTTATCAGCTGTAAAATCCTAAGGAAATCCCATTCAACCATCCAAACTCCTGCCTCTTCTGTATCTTAAGCAATATACTGACAGGAGTTGTACCAAATTCCAGTTCTATCCTTTTCAAAACTGGAATGTAGAAAGTGGTACCATCATTAAGCTACAAGGCCAAATCACTTCTACTCTGTTGGGAGAAGCCTGGCAAAATCTACCAGTAATATAACAAACTTACCTTTAAACCAGTCACAGAGCAAAATGAAAAGAAAACAAAAACAAAAACAAAAACAAAAACTTCATATACTTTATTACTACATTTTCATGGAGACTTAAGATATTTAGATTAAAAATTTTTTGCTTATAATAAAAAAAAAAAAACTGATCAGAGCCAAAGTTAAATACACACTTATTTTCCTTTGCAGAAATATCCAAATTACCTTTCCTCTTTCAATTACCACAAGAGCACATTACACTAAAATTTCACTGTACTACCAAGCCCAGCTCTGCCAAATAAGGTTTTTTTCTCAACTCAAGGTTACTTCAACTCAGTCCTTGCTTCAATTATCAAAGATTGTCTATGTAACCTGGAAAATTAAACAGCCAAAGAGTGTGGGAAAAACCATGAAACCTTGAGACACAAGTTTAATGTTCTGTCCACTGCTGGGAACTGGATTGAATAACCTCCTAAAGCTTAAAGTATGTAAATGTTAGTGTAATGCTTTCAGCTAAATGTATATTTTTACCTACTTAAACAAACAAATTTAAGAATATAACAAAGAATCCTAATGTTTTGTGGAAAAAATCTGCATTTTACAAAGAATATTCAGAAAATATCCTAGATAAAACACAGATTTTTGTGATATAAATAATTAAAAAACATTCTCTGTTTGTTACCAGACCGATGCACACTCCCTCCTCCTTTGGGAAACCGCTGCAGCCGATCCCGTCTCTTTGCCTTTTATTTTTGGCGGCCTCCTTTCGAAAACTCCGCCTTCTGACACGGGACCACTGGAGCGCGGGGAGCATGCATCAAGGGTCCGTGGCAGTGAGAAGTCCCCACACACGCTCGCTCTGTGAACTGGCTTAGATGCTTCTCTGTAGCCCCATTTGGTTGCCAAGCGCCGGAGAACCTGGGTTCGGGTAAAAATTTCAGGTCCTCCAACGCCTCCCCCAAGGATAATTGGGGTGATTGTAGAAAAAAATAATTAATAAAAAAAATGTAAGTTACATCCAAAGGGTCAGACTGCATCTATTGCCCAGACTGGATTAATTTCAGGGGGAAAGGGGAGATGATTTAAAAAAAAAAAAAATTCAGCTGTTGTTACAGGGCCTGTGAAGAAAGGGGCATTATGTCTGTTTCTTATTACAATAAAGGCTCCTCAGTCTTTACTGACCCCTAAAGTCCTGAAATCACACCAGAAAGACGAGAAGGCACTTATCACAGGGGGCAGCGTGAGTCTCCGGCTAGGGTCGTTGCGGTAACAAAGGGAAAACAAAAATTTACAGGGCCAGGATGGATGTGAGACGGGGGGAATGGGGAATTATGCTCCATGACCGCATCTTCAGGGCTAGGATAATGCTCCTTACTCACTCCCACTGTGTATGACCACAGGCAGCAGAGCAGGTTGAATTATTGCACTGGATGCACAGATGTGTGCTTTCCTAGCAGAAGGCACTGGGGACTGGAGTCAACAGTTCAGCTATCAACACTTGGGAATACTTCTGGAAGGGTTCAATAGTGGGCAGACATGGTGCAAGTTCTTCATACTAGAAAGGTGTCTTGCGTGTGCACAGATACAGCTGGCTGAGGGCACATAAGAGCAAGCGCAGAATTTGTTTCTCTCCAGTCTAGTCTAGCCTGCCCTGATGTTATTTGTGCACTGTCACAATATTACCTTGGTGTCTTTAGAGAAGATGCTGTTGCAGGGTAAGAAATCAAAAAGTTAATGTTTTGGCCAGCTGCCCAGGGTAAGAACTTTTTGTCTGACAAGCCCTATGACATGGCCTGAATCTCCAATCACTAATTGGGAGGGGCTGAGACTAGTCAATAGGCTCATCTAGAGCTGCTTCGGGCCAATGTAGATTTGCCTCGGCCATGTACTGAGTGATCTGCAGCTGCTATCAAAGCTTCTGTTAAAAAACAAAACAAAATAAATTCAATACTTTTAGTTTAACAGTGTGTAGTTTAAACAAAAAAAGGAAAAATAAAAAATATCCCACTGGAAAGGGAATAAACAGTGGTTTCCGGAGGATGACTATTATAAAATTATGGGAATCGAAGAACTTACCTGAAGGGAACATTTAAGAGGCCATCGCTCGACAGGAAGTGAAAAAAGGCCTGGTGACTCAGCTGAAAATTGCACCCCTGTCTAATGAGGTAGAAGCCTTCACTTTCCAGGATCTTGTAGGACCTTGGTCAGCATTCTGCCATTTTGGTGGGTTTTCCCCTTCCTTTTGATTTTTACAAGGCAGCAAACAAAGGGGCCCAAAACAAGCACTGATGCTGAGTAACAAGAAACAGACTCAGATACCTTCCCTCTCCCCTCTCTTGGATGAGTGGGGGTGGGACGAAGAGTCTATAAGTTATTCTAATGGCAGCCAATTGATTTGGTTTAGAAATGCAGGGGGACATGGAACAAATATTTTAAATTGTCTAGGCAAGATGCACAAAGAAGCTACCAGCACATAGCAAGCCTGTTTAAAAACCACCATCACTGAAAGCTTTTATGTAAACTGCTTTCAGGCCTCAGCCTCTTCTCCCAACAGGTCCAAGTTCTAACCGCACAGATCCAGACATGACCTCAGAGGGCAGAGAAAATTTTTCAGTCATGGCTGCAAGTCACCACCTCTGAAGGAGGGAATGATGAGTGCAATGTTTAAAAAGCCTTCATTACTTTTGTATTCCAGTTTGAATACTTGCTCTCTTTATGTTGAATATCATAAGGGAATATGGTGCTTCTCGCCTTCCTGGGCAAGAGATTAGTATCTGTCAATAATTTAAAAATATCTTTGACAGAAATACTCTATCATTTTAAAACATATAATAAGTTTTGAGTTATACCTGTTTTGCTCAGAATAATGGGCTGAAGTATCACAAAGTATCTCTGAAGACCTTAAGTCGTAATGGGTTGAAAACTCCAGAACATCAACTTCAAGTTAAGTTCTTCAATTGGAAGACAGCGCATCGATGACATGAGTATGGGTGGGAGGAGGGGATAACTGAGTGCTCATGATAGTTTTACTTCAGTAAATTAAATTGGGCAACACAGATTTAATTGCCGAAAGATATCGTATCTATAGATTTACTAAATCCCAAGAATATACTAGCACTTATGGAATTGGACATCCGCAGATAGATTGGTAGAGGGGAAAAAAATAACTGAAGAAACTAGCTTCTAATAGCTAGGTTCAATTGGGCTCATTTTATTCACCCAGAATATAGAATAAAACCAGGAAGAAGTTGAGCTGTGCAAATGAACGTCTCCTCTCCCTCTACCAGTTTAAACAGTCATGCCTAGGCCTTGCTGCAGACCAAAGCCTGTTTGTTAGGAGCAGGAAGAGACTTTGAAAATAAAAGGAAAAAAACCCCCCAAAACAAACAAAAAACCCACCAAGGTTAAAAAAAATCATGGGCGGAAGGGGAATCACGTACTTTGTATGTAATTCTTCTCTTTTAAATATTTATCTAAACACACGTATATGCAACTCTAATGTGAAAAGACAAGCAAATCTTTTAACCAAAAGATACATATACCATTGACAGAGACACCTATCTATACAAACCTAGCCCACGGGAGGCTACATCTGTGGCAATGAGAATGGGAGCCTTTCCAGAACGGAACTCTGCAAAACAAGGATAGTACCATGAAAGCAAGTTATAAAATTAAGGCTACACCGTGATATATCTTAAAAAATGACCAAATAAACATTCCCAGCTATCTGGCCTTCTTACCCTATCATATTAAAACTTCAAGTAATGGTGTAAGAACACACCAAGCTCTTTTAAATTTAAAGATAATAGTAATTCTTTTGAAAACATTTATTATACTCCCCTTTAGCAGAGGAGCAACAGATCAAAAAATTTACCTCTAATAATAAAGTACTATTAAAACGGTGTGGCAGTGTGTAACAGAATTAACATGAGCTGAAAATTTTCTTCCCTTAAATTATGACAGCAAAGTTGTCTCCCAAATAAAACAAAACCAAAAGTGGGGGTGGGGGATGGGGTATGAAAAGGGAGGAAGTTTAAAAGATGTGGAATGGGGCTTCCCTGGTGGCGCAGTGGTTGAGAGTCCACCTGCCGATGCAGGGGACAGGGGTTCGTGCCCCGGTCCGGGAGGATCCCACGTGCCGCAGAGCGGCTGGGCCCGTAAGCCATGGCCGCTGAGCCTGCGCGTCCAGAGCCTGTGCTCCGCAACGGGAGAAGCCACAGCAGTAAGAGGCCAGAGTACCGCCAAAAAAAAAAAAAAAAAAAAAATAAGATGTGGAATGAAAGGAGAAACCATTAACTTTGCCCTGTGGAATAACAGAATATATATACTGGTCTCTGCCCTCAGTTCCTGGCACAGAGCTCCTAAAACCCTTGTAAAATAGGGATGCTAGGAGAATCTTTTATTCTAATACTTAAGTCTTTGACCCTGGTCCCTGAACAAGAGTTCCTAAACAAGAACAAGACAGGAAACTTTGCTCTAGTGAAAAGACACTTGATGGGCTCCAGAATAGCTCCTGGATGGAGGCTGTTCACCAGAAAGACCAAGCCATGATCAGAGAAGCTTGGAACTTTGAGCCCCACTCTGAAGACGAGAGGAGAGGAGAGGGAGACTGAGTTAACGTGATGAAGCCTCCATTAAAATCCCACAAGTATGGGATGTGGGGAGCTTTCAGGCTGGTATACATATCTATAAAGACAAGACCTCATTAGATAAAGAAAGGGTGGTCTAAGTGGTGAAAAAGTGGTGTAAAGAGCCAGCACTAATGATCTTGAAGTATGGTGGAGATGACAAAAATGCCCCCAATATTCAATTAACTAGAGCAGAGCTAGGCAAACCCTGGTCTTTGGGTCAAATCTGGCACAATGACTATTTTTGCAAATAAAGTTTTGTTGGAACACAGCCAGGCTGACTCTTTACATAATGCCTATGGCCATTTTTGTGCTACAACAGCAAAGTTGAACAGTTGTGACACAAAACACTATACAGTCTGCAAAGCCTAAAATATTTACTACCTGGCTCTTTACAGAAAGTTTGCCAATCCCTGAAACAGAGTGTAAGGACAATGCTCAGTTTTGAACTCACCATTAAGTACCCAATCTCTTTCTGGTTGACTCTTGTCTCCATGGATACACATGGCTGGCCAACTGTCAGAAGAAAAGAGCAAAGTACATGTTTGGCATTGTTGAAATATTATACAACATTCACAACACCAATATAGAAATTCCTACTGAACTATAAAATCTGAGGCAAATTAATTACCTCAGTGCTGCACTCACCCATCTCTGCGCATCCTTCGAGTGAGGTCATCACAGCGTCTTTTCGTCTCTACGAATATTATTGTCTTATTTTCCTTTTCAGCCATTATTTCCTCCATGAGTTGGATCAACCTGAAAAAAAGACCGAACAATTCAGTCATCCAGAGAAGACCCCCTACATATCACGCAGAAGCTATGTTTGCATTATCAACCCTCCAAAGCTTTAGTACTTTCTTTTCAAATTACTTTCTCTACAGCTGGTAATTATCAGAACTGGGATTCAAATCCAAGGATCCAGAATCCTTGCCTTTAACCACAAGCTCTGATGAATAATATAAAGAATGGATTGTTGGAAAGCTAGCAATGCTTTTAATGTTTTCAAGCCTAAAAAATACTGGCTTCTATAACATTTTAGTTTTGGAGGATTATTAGGAAAGGTTTATCAGCATCATCAAAACAGTGAAATCTTTCATACTTGTGGTCTTTTTCACTTTCCATGCAGACGTCCACAATCTGGAGGATGTTGTGGTTGGCACTCAACTCCAGATTGCCTACGTTGATCTGGGTGTAATCACGAAGGAAATCCTCTGCAAGCTGTCTTACTTCTTTTGGCCAGGTTGCACTCCACATTAATGTCTGCCTATCAGGCTATCCAGAAAGGAATGGAAAGGCTTTCTTTTAGATTAAGTAACTACTACAGGCAAAGGGTATAAGACAACGAATTATCAGCTTTACACACCCTGATTTGGTCAACGATTTTACGAATCTGGGGTTCAAAGCCCATATCAAGCATTCTGTCAGCCTCATCCAGTACAAGGTAAGTACATCGGCGAAGATTTGTCTTTCCTGACTCCAGGAAATCTATCAGGCGTCCAGGAGTAGCTATACAGATCTCGACACCTGTAAAACAAATCCAAAGATCTATCCAACTAAGAACTCTTTACACACTGTTCAAGCCTCAGCAAACTAAGAAGCACCAACTCTGGTGGCTGTACTCAGTGCTGCAGAGCACTGACTAAATTTTAGCACAGCGCCTGGAAAAGCATGATGTAACAAAAATGTATGTATAATCATCCGAACCTCGACAAAGTTTAAGTCTCTAGTCACACTGAACTTCCCTAAAATAGCATTTTAACCATATTTGAGAATCGTTAAGCTGCTGAAATACTGATCTCCCCCCACCAACCAGAATCCACTGTTTTCTTCTTCAATTTCATTTACAGAAATTGGTAAAATGAGAGAAACTAATAATTCTTAAACACTAATTTTTTAAATTACCTCTCTCCAAGTCTCGAATCTGGGGACCTTTAGGAGCACCTCCATAAATGCAAGTGCTCTTCAATCTAGAACATTTGCCATAGTCATCAGCCACCTGCTGTACCTGCTGGGCAAGCTCTCTGGTAGGAGCCAGAACTAGACACTAAAACAAACAAACAAACAAATCACTTAAGACACCTATCCCAAGTTTAAGGAGGAAAAAAAAAAGTACAAAAAGGTTATTTAATTCTCCATTGTTTTAATTTGGCACTTTCTTTTTTTTTTTTTAACATCTTTATTGGGGTATAATTGCTTTACAATGGTGTGTTAGTTTCTGCTTTATAACAGAGTGAGTCAGTTATACATATATATGGGAACATATATATATGTATAACTGACTCACTCTGTTATAAATTTGGCACTTTCAAGTATGTGATGGGGTGGGGAGTTGGGAAGGCAGGGGGTCTAAGACAGTGCACTGGAGTGTGGTAAAAATTATGAGAACTAATACTTGGCATGTGGTATGATGGTTGACTTTTGACACATGATCCATTACAGTTATGTGCGCTATGTAAGTAGATTTACAGACTGTATTACCTAGTTTTAACTAAACAACTCACAAAATGAGTAAGTAGCTATAAAATATTCCTGCAAAACCATGGATTAAATATTAGAAACAAATTGGGAGACTGGGATTGACATATATACACTAATATGTATAAAATAGATAACTAATGAGAACCTGCTGTATAGCACAGGGAACTCCACTTCGCTGTACAGTAGAAACTAACACAGCATTGTAAATCAACTGTATCCCAATTAAAGAAAAAAAAAAAGAAACAGATGAACAGGAAATGAGCAAAGCTGACACTTTTCTGACATCAAGCTTAAGCTTTTAGCCAGGCACATTAGGCAAAAACAAGGATGACTTATACACAACGTGACAAGAAGTTGGCCAAAAAATACAAAATTAAGACACTTTGAAACAGGTATCATATATACTGTTAACAATGACTCTCACTCGGTGTACTGATCCATTAGACGTTAACTAATGACAATAGAGCTAACTCTATTAGCCATATGGAATACATTACATATTATGTTAATGAAAGGTAATGCATTATTTCTTGTTGTGAATACACTGAGACATACTATAATAACGTATTCATAAACATATACAGTGAGTGCAAGCTCTATTAAAAAAAAGTTAAGAATGTACATTCAAAATGTTTGAAGACCACTACTGAAATCTTACAGTAAATAGCATAAATGAAAATGATCAAACAAGAAAATCATGCTGCTCTATAAACATTTACAGACATATCACTTAACCATAAAGAATACACATCCCAAACCTGACTCAGCCACAGGGCAAGGATCTCCTTTCATACTTTTTTATCCCTCATAGCATCAATGAGCAATCAAGAATTGCACTTACATTTAATGCAGAGTAAATGCCTCTATATGAAGGTAATAATTGTTATGAAGGCATAATTGTTAAAAGTACGAGTAGGGCTTCCCTGGTGGCGCAGTGGATGAGAGTCCGCCTGCCGATGCAGGGGACACGGGTTCATGCCCTGGTCTGGGATGATCCCACATGCCGCAGAGCAGCAGAGCCCGTGAGCCATGGCCGCTGGGCCTGCGCGTCTGGAGCCCGTGCTCCGCAAGCGGAGAGGCCACAACAGTGAGAGGCCCGTGTACCGCAAAAAAAAAAAAAAAAAAAAAAAAAAAAAAAAAAAAAAATTTACGAGTAGTTCAAATTCAAGCTCAGCCATTTAATTCCTATATGACCCTGGGCAAGTCATTTAATTGCTTTGTGTCTAAAATTTATCAGTAAGATAGACATAATCTCTCTTCCAGATACAGAAGGTAGGGTTGAGAATGAAATCTGAGAACATATGTAAAGCACAGTGCCTGAAACACAACAATCATTAAGTTGTAGTCATACTTAGAAGTGTAAACAAACTGAAACACACTTACAATTGGGCCATCTCCTCTTTCCAAGTAAGGCTGGTGGTTAATATGAACAATAGCAGGCAGCAAATACTGGGGTGGGGGGAAAGAAGGACAGTGTTATACCAAAACTAAGCCATTATATTAATTGTTCTAAATTATCACAGTAATTGATAATGCCTAAGTAACTAGGAAAGGGAAAACAGAACTCAACTGTTACACGTATGTGCAATGTATATTTGAACACAAAATGCTTCCACATATTTCAGACAGCTAAAAAAGCTGAAATATTATACCTATCTGAATTAGAATTTCAAGAATTGAGAACATATGGAGTATTTACAATAGCAAAATAAGTTACCACAATATTAAAAATCTTCCCTTGCTGGTACATACCGCCAATGTCTTCCCAGAGCCAGTCTGAGCAATGCCCACCATATCCCGGCCACTAAGAGCCAAGGGAAATCCCTGGCACTGAATTGGAGTTGGTTCTGTGAAGTGCTGATCCATCAACACATCCATTACGTATTCTGTACGAAAATCGATATTACTACTTTAAGTAAAACTAAGGACCCACAGCCAAAAGAAATTTAAAAAACTGTTAAGCTCATTGAAGGGAGGATTTACCCAGCTTTACATCTCTCCAAGTATTGTTTTTTTCTTCAGGACTGAATCTTTGACCTGTTACTTACTACTTCTCAAGGCTACTGCCACAGCCATCTACCCTTACCCTCGAAAACTTGGAAACCACTGCTCTGAAGTATTTAACATGGTAATGACTACCACGGTACATGGTAGTCACTTATTGTTTATCTAATTCAAATTTTAACCAGCTAGAAAGCAATTTCATTTTGCTGTTTTCTAAAAAGTAGAGGCAAAATCCCAGGGAAAGATGGGGAAAAAAAGCAAAAAACCCAAAAAAGTTCTAAGCAGAGAAACACATAAGCATTAAAAATAAAACAAAACAAGGCTTCCCTGATGGCACAGTGGTTGAGAGCCCACCTGCCAATGCAGGGGACGTGGGTTTGTGCCCTGGTCCGGGAACATCCCACATGCCGCGGAGCGGCTGGGCCCCTGAGCCTGCGCGTCCGGAGCCTGTGCTCCACAACAGGAGAGGCCACTGCAATGAGAGGCCGCGTACCGCAAAAAAAAAAAGTAAATAAAAATAAAACAAAAACCCCAAACCACAAACACACACACACAAACAAAAACCCCCAAAAACCTTTGTGAAAGGTTTCTACTTGTCTTTTCAACACAATCCTGAGCCTGGGTCAAACCTTTAAATAACCTATGACCACACTGACTGTTCAAGCTAAATTAACAATTAAGATACTGGATTGAAAAACACTTACGTGGGAAGTTAGCATGATGGAAAGCAAACACAGGTTTAGGACAAACATCGCCTCCTCTCACTGTAATCTCTTTCTTTCGGCGTAGTTCATCAACCTCATACTATGTAAGACAACAAAGTAAGACAAATCAATAAACAAGTTATTCTAAACATGCAAAACTTTATGTTCCGATACAGAAGAACAATTATCATCAAATCCACAATTACACTGGAAAATATGTATAACACTTCTTATAGTGCTTTCACGTGTTCAGCTTCATCCAACTCTGAGTCAATGAAGCAGGTTAGCAACCGTTCCATTTTCCACATGAGAAAAGTTACTCAGAAAGATTAGTAAATTGCCCAAGGCCAGAAGTAGGAAGAGGGAGAAAATGTGGAACTTTGGACCAAGTGCTCTTTCCTTACACTTTCTTCTGAACAAGTTACCATGTCATGCATAGAGTCCAAAATAATGAGGTTAAAAATACAAACAGGAGTAAAAGCCAATGTTTTAAATTTTTAATTTACTTCATAGATGAAAAGACATGACACCTCATATACAGCTAAAATCACATAACAAACTGGTTGGAAAATATAACCAACAAATGAGAACCAAGTAATACATTAGGTATTACTGGTTTCTCTTATATCAGCAATCCTAACAAGAACCAAGGAAAGTACCACCACACTAGACTAAAACATATAACAAAAAACAAAACAAAACAAAAACATATAACAGCAACGGCTGTATATGAGTATACTCTGGCTAACGTACCTACTTGGGTCATTACTGAATATGAAAAAAAAGTAAATAAATAAAACCCCCCAAACTTACCGGAGTCAGCCTTGCCACTTCTGGATGTTCAACATAAAAATTCTTCTCAAACTTGGGGAGCTCACTCAAATCCCACTTCTTTTTACGTAAACGCTCCCCAGGATTACCAAACTTCTTCGGGGGAAGGCCACCACCACCTCTTGCTCCAAACCTAGAAACACCAACATTTTTAGCTTTTTAGTGGTTTTAAAGCAAAATACCTTAGGTGCCATAAAAACATGTAAAATGATGGGACTCTTGGGCTTCCCTGGTGGCGCAGTGGTTGAGAGTCTGCCTGCCGATGCAGGGGACACGGGTCTGTGCCCCGGTCCAGGAACATCCCACATGCCGTGGAGCGGCTGGGCCCCTGAGCCATGGCTGCTGAGCCTGCGCCTCCGGAGCCTGTGCTCCGCAACGGGAGAGGCCACAACAGTGACAGGCCCACGTACCGCAAAAA
>NW_006780611.1:10184337-10185616 GCF_000442215.2 Lipotes vexillifer | reverse complement strand
AAAAAAAAAAAAAAAAAAAAAAAAAGATGGGACTCTTAAGACACTACCAGCCCCCTCCCAAAAACTATTTACGTGTAAAGTGCTTAAAACAGTATCTGGCATAGTAAACACTCAATACAAGCTGGCCTAATTGTATTCATTTAACAAATAGTTACTGGGTACCAACTATGTACCAGGTACTGTTTTAAGTGGTGCTAGAGATATTAAAGTGAACAGAAGTCTCTACTCCTATGTAATATTCTGAAATGTAGGTGAGGACATAAAAGTTTAAATTAGGGCAAAATTGTGGACAGGAAGAAAAACAGCTCAAGCGGCTCCATACTTGGAACGGCTTCTTGAACCCCTTACCCCTTTATACTGTGATGAGCACTCCTTTTGCCTGCTAATCTGCTAAGGAAAACTACTAGGACCCCTAAAAGACTGGTAGGCTAGTCTTCACCTTTAGTTTATGCTAATGAATGGCCAGGGCAAAAATTTATGATCTTTCCTTCCACTTTATCTGCACCTTTATCTTCTTTCTCCTTTCTGTTCACAGGCAAGTAGTACTATTAACTATAAATTTGCTAAAAGAACCATTAATAAGGCTTATTTAAGGTCTTTAAATCTCTATTTAAAAATCAATCTTTTTGCTTCTTTCACAACAGACATGTTCAACTGGAATACAAATATGGCCATTAGCCGAACTTGATACATTCTACTTTTCCTAGAAGAATCCCAACACTAAGATGGTCTTCATTTCTGTATTTCAACCTATTAAAGTGCAGGGCGTTGTCTGATGGACAAATAATATACAGTATGTTTTCATCCGATTTCCTTACTCCTGAAAATACACTGAATTTAATTCTTTTCCACTCTTAACTCAATCATATCCTCTTGCAAGTGGTTCCACTTAATAATCAACAGGCAGTATATGTACTAACTATCCTAAAGGGCCTCAATTTCCTAGAATTCAAAATGCTCTTAAAATTCTTTGGCTTAAAGACCCAGCTATACATTTCTCTAAATACACACAAAGATTGATGGCTGGAAATTTTACTGGGATTATTAAATATTTACATTCAAAAGGCAGAACTTAGGGCTTCCCTGGTGGCGCAGTGGTTGAGAGTCTGCCTGCCGTTGCAGGGGACACGGGTTCATGCCCCGGTCCAGGAAGATCCCACATGCTGCGGAGCGGCTGGGCCCGTGAGCCATGGCTGCTGAGCCTGCGCGTCCGGAGCCTGTGCTCCGCAACGGGAGAGGCCACGGCAGTGAGGGGCCCACGTACCGGGGGGGAGGGGTG